>NW_018405326.1:780695-835642 GCF_002113885.1 Mizuhopecten yessoensis | reverse complement strand
TATGTGAAAGTTAAGATAATTATAAGTTTATAACCAGTCGAAGCAATCAATATTTTTTTCTTACATGTCTGTGATAGTTAACACAAGTTTATGACTAGCCTGAAACAATAATTAAAAATTGATAACCTTACTTGTGATAGTTAAAATACAAGTTTTATAGCCAGTCTGAAACAGGTGATAAGTTTTCCAAACATGTCGTTGATAATAAATATAATTAAATCCACATATATAATCATACAGTTTTAAACAACGTTATTTTTCTGTTACATGTCTGTGAAAGTTAACACAAATTTATAACCAGTCTGAAGCAATGATTAAAATTCATAACCTGTCTGTAATAGTAAATACAGGTGTTATTATTGACACTGAAGATGGGTCTGTGAAAGTAAGTACTTGTGTATTACCAATCTGAAACAATAAATAAATGTCGATAACCTAAAGTAAATTTGTTATTTTAAATTCTTGTGAATTGCATGTGTAATAATTGTGAAAATTGATGTAATATATGTCCTCGATAATATAAACATTTAATCCACATACATTGATTGTTTAAAAGAGTTTTCATAAGTAATTTTACAAGTATTGTTTTGAGTGTTTGAATTCATGAACCCGCTATCAAAGGCTTCTGATCGTTTTTGTAGGTGTAGTAATTCAATTTAATAAAATTACTGAAAATATTTAAAGAAAATCAGGGAAGACCTACAGATCTAAACATTTTAATGACTAAACAGTAAGTTATACATGCAGGAATTATTTTCCTTCCGTTGTGAAATACATACTAATAACCCTTTCTCCACCACTTACCCCTATATACCTCCTATTTCTTTTTAAAATAATGTAAATCCCACTACAACTAAGTCATATATTTGTTAACACTGAACTTCCACTTTCACTTTCACATACTTCATTTCCGGTTAAAAAAATACGCAACTCTGCGGCTACCGATTAACTCCTATACCATGTACAGCTGCCGTTTGCCGGACTCAGAATTTCGGTTCGATCCCCAGCGGTGGCGGGAAAAAAGAGAGCACCTCCGATGGCACGGTGGTTCCCCCCACCCCACCCCACCCCCATTTGTTCTCAAGAATTAAGATGACTTAATCTTGTTATTTCATGGCATAGGGATCAAATCAAAAGTTATACAAATAAAGAGCTGACCCTGCCGGGGGCCGTATCAGAGAGGGTCAGTTATCGCTGTAAAAACAGCTCTACTGAACCAACGTTACTTTTTTATAAAAAAGAACATACCGAAGAGTCAACAAAACCACAATTCCAACTCAAAATCGATAAATTGGGGGGGGGGGGGACAAATGAATGCTTTAAACAGTAGATGGTAGATGCGTTAATAGTAGTACTCAAGAGAAGACTAATGGTATGACGCCGACAACAATGAGTTACGGTGAGTTATATAGATACCCTTCAAAAGGTACAAAGAAAATAGGACCAGGTGTCTCAGAAGAGTAAGCGTCTTCTGCTCCATCGGTGACACCTGCCATGTGAATCTACGTCGAATCCAAGTATTGTCATGTTCTCCTTAAAATACCACGCTGAATAAAAGTTCGTGTATTTTGTATTAAGTGGCTCTTTTTTTTTTTCAAATAACATCTTGAAACTTCTAGGAAGTCTTCTGCCAAATTGCTGTGGTAGCGTGCCTAGCCGTGGGATCAAAAGATATACAAATGAAAGGACGGATCTCCTGGGGGCTGAATGACGGGGTCAAATGGGGTCAAAATTGGGAGAGTTGCTTTAAACCATAACTTTTCTCAATCTTCTACATCGTGCTTGTAGCATGCTCCTCATTGGTATCTAAAATGATATAAGTAAAAAGGACTGATCCTCTTGAGGATTAAATGACGTCAAATTGGCATTGACATTTCGTTGATGTGATAAACAAAAGTCTTAATTTCTTGAGAGATTAATGGAACTCAGTTTTCGAGGTTTCCTTAAAATTCGAACTAGCATTACTAAAAGCAAACTGCAAAGAGTCATTTCATAAATCTCATATGTAATTGAACTTCTTTTAAAAGCCACTTTGTAAGAATTAATGCTTCAATAATAGACAGAGAATTAAACTGAAAGTAGACCTGGTCCAATGGTCTCAGTGACAGATCAGCCCTTTGTTATATATATATGCTATATATGTGAACCATACACTTGTAATTAGAAACAAATACAACACATACTATGACACATGTGCACACGTACGCGCTGATACCGATGTATATAGATACCGGTCGTCTCCACATATAGTTACACGAGACACGTACACATGAGAACTAAGAGGAGATAACAAGGATGTGGATATCTCGATCACACGAACTCAGCAGTGATAACAGTACCGGGTGGGCAGTAGTGTTGGTACGTTGGTTGATACTTTGAACATTCCAGAGTCCATCCTCATCCGTCGTAGTGGGCTGCTCAGTTCTACAAAATGGCGGTAAGAATTCTTATTATTATATTATCTACAAATCATACGGCAAAATACACATGTCATCTTATACAGCTTGTGTGTTTATTAATATTCTCATTGGGAAAAAAATGTACATTGTTATTTAATAAGAAATTGGTGACCGAGGCTGGTATAAGATGTTTATGTAACCAGTCACAGTTGTTGCCACCAATGATTCGTGATATTGTCATTGTTTGCAATATTGTCTACATGGAAACTATATTCGATGAGCGATATTAATGATGAGCTGAAAATGTGCTAAAATTCTATATTTTTAGGAGAGTTTGACGATAAAAGGTTAAGATATTTCCTTCCTTTTGAGACCACACTTTTATTTGCATTATATACAGATATTCTTTTGATTTATTGTTTCTCCTTTCTTTCTAACAAATATATACAAACTTGTAGCAATATGACAATTCACCCCATATATATTCCCTGAATTCACATTCGTTATACGCACGTCGACCAATATGAAATTAATATAGAACTTCTACTTACAAAAGTCATCACTTTATTGAATTTTATTGATATTTTACGAAGTATAATAAAAGTAGATTCCTCAAAAAGTTATAGAATGAAGTAAAAGGGAGGTAACTGAACTGACGGTGTTGTGACCAACTGTGAATGTATTCCAGTCAGAATGTACGGATACAATTAAAGAAAATGGTACAACACAGATCTACAACTAAACGAAATAAATACTGGATAGGTCAGAGTTTGTCCCACACTTAGTTCGCCGTACTAAATGAGTTCAGCGTGACTACTCCGAGTAAAGATATACTAATCAGTGTGTCACAGATTTAGTTCGCCGTACTAAATGAGTTCAGCGTGACTACTCCGAGTAAAGGTATACTAATCAGTGTGTCACAGATTTAGTTCGCCGTACTAAATGAGTTCAGCGTGACTACTCCGAGTAAAGGTATACTAATCAGTGTGTCACACACTTAGTTCGCCGTACTAAATGAGTTCAGCGTGACTACTCCGAGTAAAGGTATACTAATCAGTGTGTCCCACACTTAGTTCGCCGTACTAAATGAGTTCAGCGTGACTACTCCGAGTAAAGGTATACTAATCAGTGTGTCCCACACTTAGTTCGCCGTACTAAATGAGTTCAGCGTGACTACTCCGAGTAAAGGTATACTAATCAGTGTGTCCCACACTTAGTTCGCCGTACTAAATGAGTTCAGCGTGACTACTCCGAGTAAAGGTATACTAATCAGTGTGTCCCACACTTAGTTCGCCGTACTAAATGAGTTCAGCGTGACTACTCCGAGTAAAGGTATACTAATCAGTGTGTCCCACACTTAGTTCGCCGTACTAAATGAGTTCAGCGTGACTACTCCGAGTAAAGGTATACTAATCAGTGTGTCCCACACTTAGTTCGCCGTACTAAATGAGTTCAGCGTGACTACTCCGAGTAAAGGTATACTAATCAGTGTGTCCCACACTTAGTTCGCCGTACTAAATGAGTTCAGCGTGACTACTCCGAGTAAAGGTATACTAATCAGTGTGTCCCACACTTAGTTCGCCGTACTAAATGAGTTCAGCGTGACTACTCCGAGTAAAGGTATACTAATCAGTGTGTCCCACACTTAGTTCGCCGTACTAAATGAGTTCAGCGTGACTACTCCGAGTAAAGGTATACTAATCAGTGTGTCCCACACTTAGTTCGCCGTACTAAATGAGTTCAGCGTGACTACTCCGAGTAAAGGTATACTAATCAGTGTGTCCCACACTTAGTTCGCCGTACTAAATGAGTTCAGCGTGACTACTCCGAGTAAAGGTATACTAATCAGTGTGTCCCACACTTAGTTCGCCGTACTAAATGAGTTCAGCGTGACTACTCCGAGTAAAGGTATACTAATCAGTGTGTCCCACACTTAGTTCGCCGTACTAAATGAGTTCAGCGTGACTACTCCGAGTAAAGGTATACTAATCAGTGTGTCCCACACTTAGTTCGCCGTACTAAATGAGTTCAGCGTGACTACTCCGAGTAAAGGTATACTAATCAGTGTGTCCCACACTTAGTTCGCCGTACTAAATGAGTTCAGCGTGACTACTCCGAGTAAAGGTATACTAATCAGTGTGTCCCACACTTAGTTCGCCGTACTAAATGAGTTCAGCGTGACTACTCCGAGTAAAGGTATACTAATCAGTGTGTCCCACACTTAGTTCGCCGTACTAAATGAGTTCAGCGTGACTACTCCGAGTAAAGGTATACTAATCAGTGTGTCCCACACTTAGTTCGCCGTACTAAATGAGTTCAGCGTGACTACTCCGAGTAAAGGTATACTAATCAGTGTGTCCCACACTTAGTTCGCCGTACTAAATGAGTTCAGCGTGACTACTCCGAGTAAAGGTATACTAATCAGTGTGTCCCACACTTAGTTCGCCGTACTAAATGAGTTCAGCGTGACTACTCCGAGTAAAGGTATACTAATCAGTGTGTCCCACACTTAGTTCGCCGTACTAAATGAGTTCAGCGTGACTACTCCGAGTAAAGGTATACTAATCAGTGTGTCCCACACTTAGTTCGCCGTACTAAATGAGTTCAGCGTGACTACTCCGAGTAAAGGTATACTAATCAGTGTGTCCCACACTTAGTTCGCCGTACTAAATGAGTTCAGCGTGACTACTCCGAGTAAAGGTATACTAATCAGTGTGTCCCACACTTAGTTCGCCGTACTAAATGAGTTCAGCGTGACTACTCCGAGTAAAGGTATACTAATCAGTGTGTCCCACACTTAGTTCGCCGTACTAAATGAGTTCAGCGTGACTACTCCGAGTAAAGGTATACTAATCAGTGTGTCCCACACTTAGTTCGCCGTACTAAATGAGTTCAGCGTGACTACTCCGAGTAAAGGTATACTAATCAGTGTGTCCCACACTTAGTTCGCCGTACTAAATGAGTTCAGCGTGACTACTCCGAGTAAAGGTATACTAATCAGTGTGTCCCACACTTAGTTCGCCGTACTAAATGAGTTCAGCGTGACTACTCCGAGTAAAGGTATACTAATCAGTGTGTCCCACACTTAGTTCGCCGTACTAAATGAGTTCAGCGTGACTACTCCGAGTAAAGGTATACTAATCAGTGTGTCCCACACTTAGTTCGCCGTACTAAATGAGTTCAGCGTGACTACTCCGAGTAAAGGTATACTAATCAGTGTGTCCCACACTTAGTTCGCCGTACTAAATGAGTTCAGCGTGACTACTCCGAGTAAAGGTATACTAATCAGTGTGTCACATATTAAGTTCGCCGTACTAAATGAGTTCAGTGTGACTACTCCGAGTAAAGGTATACTAATCCATGTGTTCCACACTTAGTTCGCCGTAGTAAATGAGTTCAGCGTGACTACTCCGAGTAAAGGTATACTAATCAGTGTGTCCCACACTTAGTTCGCCGTACCTAATGAGTTCAGCGTGACAACTCCGAGTAAAGGGATACTAATCAGTGTGTCACAGATTTAGTTCGCCGTACTAAATGAGTTCAGCGTGATTACTCCGAGTAAAGGTATACTAATCAGTGTGTCCCACACTAACTTCGCCGTACTAAATGAGTTCAGCGTGATTACTCCGAGTAAAGGTATACTAATCAGTGTGTCACACACTTAGTTCGCCGTACTTAAGGTGTTCAGCGTGACTACTCCGAGTAAAGGTACACTAATCAGTGTATCCCACACTTAGTTTGCCGTACGGTACTAAATGAGTTCAGCGTGACTACTCCGAGGAAAGGTATACTAATCAGTGTGTCCCACACTTAGTTTGCCGTACGGTACTAAATGAGTTCAGCGTGACTACTCGGAGTAAAGGTATACTACTCAGTGTGTCACACACTTAGTTCGCCGTACTTAATGTGTTCAGCGGGACTACTCCGAGTAAAGGTATACTAATCAGAGTGTCCCACACTAACTTCGCCGTACTAAATGAGTTCAGCGTGACTACTCGGAGTAAAGGTATACTAATCAGTGTGTCCCACACTTAGTTTGCCGTACTAAATGTGTTCAGCGTGACTACTCCGAGTAAAGGTACACTAATCAGTGTGTCCCACACTTAGTTTGCCGTACGGTACTAAATGAGTTCAGCGTGACTACTCGGAGTAAAGGTATACTAATCAGTGTGTCACACACTTAGTTCGCCGTACTTAATGTGTTCAGCGTGACTACTCCGAGTAAAGGTATACTAATCAGTGTGTCACAGATTTAGTTCGCCGTACTAAATGTGTTCAGCGTGACTACTCCGAGTAAAGGTATACTAATCAGTGGGTCCAACACTAACTTCGTCGTACTAAATGAGTTCAGCGTGACTGCTCCGAGTAAAGGTATACTAATCAGTGTGTCCCACACTTGGTTCGCCGTACTAAAGGAGTTCAGCGTGACTACTCCGAGTAAAGGTATACTAATCAGTGTGTCCCACACTTACTTCGCCGTACTAAATGAGTTCAGCGTGACTGCTCCGAGTAAAGGTATACTAATCAGTGTGTCACAGATTTATTTCAATGTCCCAGTAGTTCACCAGGATCAATAAAAGTAAAGATTACATAACTATGAGTATGTTCCAGACTTGGGTCGTCATAAACCTTAGAAGGGATGGGGAGCTATATAATAACGATTTTATTGATACACCAGGATCAACTCATACAAAAATAACCTTTCTAATTTTAAGTCGAGTGGCTCTCAGACTTAAAATAGATTTCAAACTTGAGTAAGCCTACTACTATTTTGATGTAGGGCAATAAAGTGTAGACTGGTTTCAACCAGGAAGCTGAAGAAGATGGTTCATCTTCGCTAACAAAACTGTTCTTATTACCACTGTAACCGTGTATCAGTCTGCATCAGTCTGTTTAGATGGCGCATTATTGTTGATGTTTCTTAACACAATGTCTCCGTTTAGATGGCGCATTATTGCTGATGTTTCTTAACACAATGTTTCCGTTTAGATGGCGCATTATAATTGATGTTTCTTAACACTATGTCTCCGTTTAGATGGCGCATTATTGTTGATGTTTCTTAACACAATGTTTCCGTTTAGATGGCGCATTATTGTTGATGTTTCTTAACACAATGTCTCCGTTTAGATGGCGCATTATTGTTGAAGCTTCTTAACACAATGTCTCCGTTTAGATGACGAATTATTGTTGATGCTTCTTAACACAATGTTTCCGTTTAGATGGCGCATTATTGTTGATGCTTCTGAACACAATATCTCTATTTAGATGGCGCATTATTTTTGATGTTTCTTAACACATTGTATCCGTTTAGATGGCGCATTATTGTTGATGTTTCTTAACACAATGTCTCCGTTTAGATGGCGCATTATTGTTGATGTTTCTTAACACAATGTATCCGTTTAAATGGCTCATTATTGTTGATGTTTCTTAACATTCTCTGTCAGCTTTTGATGACTTGGATATTAAATTTGAATCGACAGCATTCTAATCATTAATGAAAATGAAAACTTAACTTGCATGCTATGATAGTAAAAATGCTTACCATATAATATCTGCACACATTGTTGAAAATTTGCGAATTTGGCAAGAAGTGACTGCTACCTGAATTACACGCTTTTCAGTTTATTTCATGTTCGTTTTATCATATTGGAACAAATCATAATGAAATCATTATCACCAATACAAGTATGACCATTTCAGTAGTGTAACGAGCCCCGCTATTTGCTGTAAAAAAACATTCAAGGTGTTGAAATGCATGTCATATACTTTAAGATTACGACCAGATATAATGCGGAAATTCTAGTAAAAGAACAAAGAATACAGACTATATTTTACTTAGAGGTGGATATCATTAATAAACCAGGGGAGATTTACTTAATCAGCCTAATACAACAGATTTCATACATTTGAGCTGGCACTGGTATAGTTTAAAAAACTAACTTTTTAAACATTCATGTAAACATTATCTAAGTTATTCAAAGCTGATAAAAAAAGGCAAAAATAAATAAATGAAAATACATTTCCTGTACCACACTAGGCACCCGTCATGAGGTCCCTCGTCAAAGCTAGGAACTATTTAGGTCACGAACTATCTCAGACATGTAGTGAACATATTATGTTATCACAGTAGATAGTGATAGAGTGTATATAGTCAAACTGGCAGGTCACGATAATGACTGTTACATTCTCTTTGCCTCAATCGACTTTGATGTCAGTCTTTGTCACGTTGTTGTATAATTGTTCTATTTAACTTGTCCATTCATGTAAGTATTTAAATACGATATCAACTGAGACCTGTTTCATGTGATTTTGATGAAGAAAGATTAAATAAATTGAAAAAATGTGAGATGCAATGAGAACAAGAACAAAGAAGAAAATTGGAGAGAAAAGAAATCGCTAGCACTATTGTCTTTCATTGCGATTTATTACTCATCTATGTGTTATTGATAACGTCACGATGTGTGCTTTTACCCTAGGTAATCACTCAGTAGCATTAGTTTGAAGAAAAAGATAAACAAGCTCCATTTCAAAATTATATTCATTTCACTTGCTAGTATCTTTGGACTATTTGGGCTCTCGATAGACAGCTCTTCTGTGCCTCCCTGGGATATGTCATGACAAGATCAAAGCTGACGGTAAGCTGAATCGCTGGATACATGTCCTTTTAAGATTACAAAGAAGGACCTTCTTTAAAACATGTGCTTTACCGTTACGCATTTGTGTGATTCTTTTTATGTCCGTCAAATGACCAAACTATTGTAACATTCACAATATGGTGCGTACAGAGCCTTCGATTTCGTTATGGCATATTCGAGGGGTGCAGAGAACGTAAGTTAGTACAACCATTGCATATTCAAGGGTGGGTGTCACGTGAGAAGCCTTCGATATTGTCATGACATAATTCAAGGGTGTAAAGAACCTGTGTTTATTGAAAACAGAACCATTAATGTGATGGAGACCCATTGAAGACCATCTGTGTAGCACACAGCCCTTATAAAAGTCCATGATACCTAAACATGTCGAAGCATAGCGAGTTCACAAAAAAAAAGATTTCAAACCAAGGGTTTAAAAGTTTATCCTGAAAAGTGCCTTAAATGTTGTTGCCACTCGACAACCAGGCACCCAAAGCACATTCTGTCATATTTACAGCTCGAGCGCATTTTATATCAAATCCTTTCCAAATTGTATTTTCAGCTCGCTGTAAACAGTTTCATAAATTCATATCATTATGTATGCTTTATTTGTTTTATTGACTACATAACATGTCAATATACGTGTTACATTAATTTACACCAGTAGTACCAGGTAGGCGTTATTGTACCTGGCCAGCACAGGTATACAAACAGACCTAATCACGTGCTGGGATACATTGACGACACTCCACCCTATCTGGATGATACCGTTATCACAGTACTATCATTACTAACTGACTAGTTAACCAGATATACACTGATGCACATTGATATAGGTCATACAGATCGAAAATCTAACTGCGCGATCCAAAACACAATATAAGTATGATATGATAAAAAGACATTGTAACATTGACATGAGCTGTTGTTGTTTCCACGTGGCTATTTCTTTAAAACGCAGACGGCACTCAGAGAGTATCTCCTCTACCTCTATCTATGTTTATTCACATACATTTGTACGTACATATACATGTAGTAACTATTATAAGATGCGGACAGACATTTCGAGACCCAACACAAATTGACTCAAATCGCCGGATTCGAACCTGCGCCAGACAGTGCACATAACTATCTAGACATGACAGTCGACTGAGGCTTTTTCAACACATATTTTGTAGTAATTATCAGATACTGGTATCACTAATATAACTGAAATTAACAGATTTTCACGATCAATTCCTTATTTCAGTCAGCTCAAAGTATCATCACACGAAGAAAACAATGATATACATGTCCTAAACTTACATTATAACTTCTGTTATAATGGTCGATGACATGTTGTCATGGCGAGTTTGTAAATGCAGTTAAAAATGAGGTTAAAATGCCACAATGCCCACTAGGACAAAATACGTGATGATTGGTTGTGTATTTCTGTCATATTCTCACAAACAGGAAAAAAACCTTGGCAATGATAGACTGTTCACATAGGCGGATTTCCGGTGTGCTTATGTAAATTATGTTTTATATGAATATATCTATTCCACATACATACGACACAATATGTAATTTTTATGCCAATGTGATTGTCGCAATTTACACGGAAAAAGGAATTAGCGACTCTCACAGGACCGCAACATTAACAGGACCTTCTGTGAGCTGTTTCGTTTCATTGCTCTCTTTGGCTCCAAGTGTGATGGTCATTTTCTGTATGGTTACCTTTTTCATGTATTGTGACCAATGGCGGACGCCATTCACATTTAACATATGTATGTATGGAGATGGTTGTGTTTGTAGGTCTCCATTCCGACATGGGTCTTGGTCGTGGTGTGTCTTGGGTTGAGTGCATGCGTTTCTAGTCAAACCCAACCTTATTGTGTACCAACAACAGGTGCTTCGCCACAACCTAATGGTAATTATTGTCCATCTACAGGAAACTACAACCTTGGCAAGAAGTAATATAACTATGTTATTACTATGCAGACATTTATCATTAAAAAAGATTAATTATTTTGATCTCAAAATTCAATACAATATGGTGTGATGCGCTAAAACTGCTTGGTATCATAATAATTTGCTAATTAATACATGTGTATAAGGAAGGGAGATAGCTATTTAGCAGAAGTAATGTAATGTAACCTATATATCTTTCATGGCATTTAAACATCAACAGATCCGCCATTTCCCCAACTTCCGCAGACGTTCCAGACGAGGATAGAGGCGACGATTGCAGACAAAAACTACACTGTGTCCGCGGAGGAGTACTTTGATGGAAATAATAATAGGGCCACTCTCACCATGTATAAGGATGGGGAGCAGTTCAAACTCATTTTCGACTATGTCAACAACCAGCTCTTCTACGTCTATTGTAAGACATTCCACCTCCTACGTCTATTGTAAGACATTCCAACTCCTACGTCTATTGTAAGACATTCCACTTTCTACGTCTATTGTAAGATATTCCACCTCCTATGTCTATTGTAAGGCATTCCACCTCCTACGTCTATTGTAAGACATTCCACTCTCTACGTCTATTGTAAGACATTCCACCTCCTACGTCTATTGTAAGACATTCCACCTCCTACGTCTATTGTAAGACATTCCACCTCCTACGTCTATTGTAAGACATTCCACCTCCTACGTCTATTGTAAGACATTCCACCTCCTACGTCTATTGTAAGACATTCCACCTCCTACGTCTATTGTAAGACATTCCACCTCCTACGTCTATTGTAAGACATTCCACCTCCTACGTCTATTGTAAGACATTCCACCTCCTACGTCTATTGTAAGACATTCCACCTCCTACGTCTATTGTAAGACATTCCACCTCCTACGTCTATTGTAAGACATTCCACCTCCTACGTCTATTGTAAGACATTCCACCTCCTACGTCTATTGTAAGACATTCCACCTCCTACGTCTATTGTAAGACATTCCACCTCCTACGTCTATTGTAAGACATTCCACCTCCTACGTCTATTGTAAGACATTCCACCTCCTACGTCTATTGTAAGACATTCCACCTCCTACGTCTATTGTAAGACATTCCACCTCCTACGTCTATTGTAAGACATTCCACCTCCTACGTCTATTGTAAGACATTCCACCTCCTACGTCTATTGTAAGACATTCCACCTCCTACGTCTATTGTAAGACATTCCACCTCCTACGTCTATTGTAAGACATTCCACCTCCTACGTCTATTGTAAGACATTCCACCTCCTACGTCTATTGTAAGACATTCCACCTCCTACGTCTATTGTAAGACATTCCACCTCCTACGTCTATTGTAAGACATTCCACCTCCTACGTCTATTGTAAGACATTCCACCTCCTACGTCTATTGTAAGACATTCCACCTCCTACGTCTATTGTAAGACATTCCACCTCCTACGTCTATTGTAAGACATTCCACCTCCTACGTCTATTGTAAGACATTCCACCTCCTACGTCTATTGTAAGACATTCCACCTCCTACGTCTATTGTAAGACATTCCACCTCCTACGTCTATTGTAAGACATTCCACCTCCTACGTCTATTGTAAGACATTCCACCTCCTACGTCTATTGTAAGACATTCCACCTCCTACGTCTATTGTAAGACATTCCACCTCCTACGTCTATTGTAAGACATTCCACCTCCTACGTCTATTGTAAGACATTCCACCTCCTACGTCTATTGTAAGACATTCCACCTCCTACGTCTATTGTAAGACATTCCACCTCCTACGTCTATTGTAAGACATTCCACCTCCTACGTCTATTGTAAGACATTCCACCTCCTACGTCTATTGTAAGACATTCCACCTCCTACGTCTATTGTAAGACATTCCACCTCCTACGTCTATTGTAAGACATTCCACCTCCTACGTCTATTGTAAGACATTCCACCTCCTACGTCTATTGTAAGACATTCCACCTCCTACGTCTATTGTAAGACATTCCACCTCCTACGTCTATTGTAAGACATTCCACCTCCTACGTCTATTGTAAGACATTCCACCTCCTACGTCTATTGTAAGACATTCCACCTCCTACGTCTATTGTAAGACATTCCACCTCCTACGTCTATTGTAAGACATTCCACCTCCTACGTCTATTGTAAGACATTCCACCTCCTACGTCTATTGTAAGACATTCCACCTCCTACGTCTATTGTAAGACATTCCACCTCCTACGTCTATTGTAAGACATTCCACCTCCTACGTCTATTGTAAGACATTCCACCTCCTACGTCTATTGTAAGACATTCCACCTCCTACGTCTATTGTAAGACATTCCACCTCCTACGTCTATTGTAAGACATTCCACCTCCTACGTCTATTGTAAGACATTCCACCTCCTACGTCTATTGTAAGACATTCCACCTCCTACGTCTATTGTAAGACATTCCACCTCCTACGTCTATTGTAAGACATTCCACCTCCTACGTCTATTGTAAGACATTCCACCTCCTACGTCTATTGTAAGACATTCCACCTCCTACGTCTATTGTAAGACATTCCACCTCCTACGTCTATTGTAAGACATTCCACCTCCTACGTCTATTGTAAGACATTCCACCTCCTACGTCTATTGTAAGACATTCCACCTCCTACGTCTATTGTAAGACATTCCACCTCCTACGTCTATTGTAAGACATTCCACCTCCTACGTCTATTGTGAGACGTTCCACCTCCTACGTCTATTGTTAGACATTCCACCTCCTACGTCTATTGTAAGACATTCCACCTCCTACGTCTATTGTAAGACGTTCCACCTCCTACGTCTATGGTAAGACGTTCCACCTCTTACGTCTATTGTAAGACATTCCACCTCCTACGTCTATTTATTGTAAGACGTTCCAACTGCTACGTCTATTGTAAGACGTTCCACCTCCTACGTCTATTGTAAGACGTTCCACCTCTTACGTCTATTGTAAGATATTCCACCTCCTACATCTATTGTAAGACATTCCACTTTCTACGTCTATTGTAAGACATTCCACCTCCTACGTCTATTGTAAGACATTCCACTTTCTACGTCTATTGTAAGACATTCCACCTCTTACGTCTATTGTAAGACATTCCACCTCCTACTTCTATTGTAAGACATTCCACCTTCCACGTCTATTGTAAGACATTCCACCTCTTACGTCTTTTGTAAGACATTCCACTTTCTACGTTTATTGTAAGACATTCCACCTCCTACGTCTATTGTAAGACATTCCACCTCCTACGTCTATTGTAAGACATTCCACCTCTTACGTCTATTGTAAGACATTCCACTGTCTACGTCTATCACGGAGTATCTATCAACCAGCAAACATATATAGAAAAAATATAGTAAAGCTTCACTCAATCGTGAAGTCATTTTATTAACCTAACATTAAACGTTGATCGTGATGGACATTGAACCTTCATCCAGTATAGAACTGAATGATTAGTACATTAGCCCGACATTGAACGCTTTCGTTAGACATTTAATTGCCATTGAACATCGTTCAAGTTTTCAAGTTTTATTCAAACTTTAGGCCATTGGCCAATCAGTATACAATACATATTATACACAAATCATGGACAATGTACAGAGAATGAAAACAATCATATTCCATTATAATACCCTTCATTTGTTTGCCTCATAGATGAATTTTCCTGGTAGACACAATTCTTTAATATTATGGACACTCAATAACTTAAAGACTTTAAACACAAATAGTTTTTTCCAATAATAGCTTTTGATAAAACGAGATATGAGATTTTGGAATTTAGATTAGACCAATAAAAAATGAAATTCGTCCTCTACTTCAGAGGGGGAGTTACACTGTGAACAATATCTACGTTCTCTTGGTATATTATTATACCTTCCAACTTCTACAGCCAAAGAATGGGTAGATGTACGGATTCGAGTTAAACAAATGCGATATTTCTTTGGTATATATACAATAAACATTTTGGAGAGTTCGCTGGGCATCCGTTTAGCATTGTGCCGTATCCTCGATCTATAGTAAGAGTGTCGTCTAATATTGAACTTATCGTAATCCGTTCACCCAACCTTGAACATTCATCAACATCGAATTCTAGCATATGATAAAACCGCAACTGTGAACGTCAACAAAAAAGGCATCCATGTAGGATTGTATTGTCATATCATTTACCCATAACTCCTTGCCTATTAAACTCTATCCGAAATAAATCATGCACACTTATTTTATATCTAACTTGAAAATTACCAAACAACTGATTATATATAAAGCTTTTCATGTTTCTATTTAACCACTGAAAATCGTTCATAATTCGTTGATATTTGTTAGTCAGTAAAGTTCAGTTAATTATTGGCTTTGAACTCTTTTTCAGCGGACAATTCGTGTAAAGTTGACAATCTGACCGCCGACAGCAATAACATCTTATTTGGAAATAACGAGCAGGGTGGTAAAATTCATGTCTTTACTACAACCGGAGTTCTTCATTTCTTACAGAATAACCAGGTATATATGATAAAAAGGGATTATCATATTCAGTGATACGTATCGAATTATAGTAAAGGCGTTGGTATGATTTTATGTAATTACTATGATTAATTTCAATTAAATCCCCCTTGTGACAATATATACTACCAGTAACTGACAAAATCAACAGGTCCTTTCCAGGCTTTGAGGCTCCATAGGAATTTGGACCTATGTATTTGAGTTTGATGAAGAGAACCCTTAGGTCTTGTATTGGAAAACTCTATCCATGGTGAATAAAGTATATATACACTTTGTACATGTATTATTTAGAGATGTCCACCACCATTGATCCACGTTGTTTTGTTTTTGTAGATTTATATGGGAGTGAAAACGATCCGAGGCGTGCAGTGTGATCACTGGAGAACCTGCACCTCGTGGCCTGCTCTTAACGCCACCTTCCAGCTAGATTACTACTTTACAAGTATGAAATATCGCACACTAATTAACAAATGTCACATGTGGTAATTGCTCTGTGTCTTGTTAATTTCTGTAATAAATGTACATTTTTAATGTGCTTGCGAAAATTGTACAAATTGGTTTTCTGCATTGTACCACTTACAACTTTGGTTACGTATCAATTTAAGCAATATGTATCTAACAGAATTACTAATAAAACCTATGTAAATAAACAGATCATGACATTTTGTACACTTAAACGCACTGTACATTTAACTGTTACAAATTCATACTTCTATATTTCAGGTTTTTGTTTCAATGCGAACATACGATCCATCCTAATGTTATTTGTCGGTAATCTTGCCTCTTATTACAGGCCGTGTGATTTATTATTTTAGTATTGCCAAATGCCTATCTGTTTTGTAATCTAACACGACTATCTTGCAACCCCACAAAACAAAATATTACAACGTGTAACAGAATCGGCAAAGTAGTTTCTTGACAAAATTGAATTTACGAATGAAATTTGTTTATTTCATTGATTAAATTTTTGCACTTACCAAACTTAATCACTGTATCATATAATACACATAATGTGATATTATTCCAAAAGTTCGGTTGGAACTCTCGACCTATCGATCTCGGGTTCAAACATATTCTATATTCTAAACGCCAGTACTATCCCCTTTTTCTATATTTTTTATTGTTTTGGAATTAATTTATTTTGACTTTATTGTGTTTTCCCATGGAGACTTTGTTTTAATGGTGCAGTGTCATTGATTTTTGACCAGCTGTATCTATTACCGAATGTTAAAGGCACAGTCCCATGGTCTTAGGTTCATCGTTTAGGCTTGATGTTTGTGTCACGATTGCTGTCTTGGTGCCTTTTGTCTCAGTAAAAATATAAAGAGTTTCATGATCAAATCTCATGTAGAAATCTTTGACCAATTGACCAGATTATATTAGTTAATTTCTGTAATAATGATATTGACGTTTGTTTGTGTCCAGCTCAGCAGTGGGTCAATCCGGCCGGATGGCCCCAGGTACCAGTCCGAGCAGAGGTGACGGGAACTCAGAAAATGAACGACAACACTTACGTACCATTCCATCACTTCTACGATTATGTAAACTTCAGGATCGAAATTGACGTCACTAGTGATGTATTCTTGGTAAGATCCTCATAGACAGGGTGTCCTATTTATTTACCTTAATCATGGTAAAGCATGCCCCCATTTCTTTTTCTCCTGTCCTACACGGATTTGTCCCCCGCTTGAGCGGTGAACAATTTCTCTGTCATCCCTTTTCGTGTGACACCTGGCACAGATAGGAACAAATTATTGTACATAGAATTAACATTTTACATCCCACACTCTTTCTTAAAGAAGTTAATTTTGCATTTAAACGTATTTAAACATATAAAGTCGGAAACTCTGACAACATTCTTACACCACTTTTGTGCCACTATTTACAAACAGACTTTGTGGGGGTTTATATTGCGATGATAACAATATTTCCTACCCGAAGGGTATGACAAAGAAATAGCAACCTTGTGAAGACTCTGATTTTTACCCTGGCTGTTCCCTAAAAAAATCCAAGTTTGCATCATTTTCTCCGTCAGACAATTCGACGGCTGTTTTAATCTTAATTATACGTGGAGAAATTTCGTATGGTGTTCACTTCTTTCCGATTGAAAAATAGATCGGTGATTCTAGTATCTCGTACGATATAATCCCGTGAACTTATTTATTTACTATTTTGTTAAAGAGTTTGAGTTTAATTTTTGTCCCGTTGTCCAAACGGATACATAGTTTGCCTGTATGTTTATAACTACATCCTCACATTTATTCTTCATATTTCACAGTAGGACAACCAAACAAAGAAAAATATTTATTGCCAGTTCTTTTTTAGTTGGATTAACTGACAAAATATTTGTCTTTGACATCAAATTCTGTCTTTAGTGATGAAAAATATCAAACAAATATAGACTATAGATTATTATCAACTTGTTTTTGGTATTAATGCCAACAGACGCCTCCTGGGGTGGTGTGTCCGGGTAGGAAACAGACCCGACCCGTTCCTGTTTTACAAGGTGCTTATATCTACAGGGAGGAGATAGTGGCCCCCACAAACAATGCCATAACTGAGGCTGACGTAAGTACCTATTTACATTTATAACAATTTATAAAACATTTTATAAGCAGTTCTGGGCGTTATCGACATGAAGCATGAAGACGTAGCAGAAGGCCATACATGTTACAACAAGTACATATATGTAAATGAGCATTAAGTCAGAGGCCAATAAATGTTTTCTCATAAACAAAACGTTAGCTGAGAAAGAAGGAACATTTTTTGTAATATATTGTTTTTTTTATTTAATTGTGACACTTAAACGATTGAAAACTATATTGATTGCATAATAAACCCTTAAAGAAATAAAGAAAAATGATTTTCAGAAATGTTTATAAAATCAATGCTATATTGTTGTATAGGAGTTAATCAGTATTTAAAACAAATCAATTGAAACGAAATGAATTTATATTGTATTTTAGTGAGGTCATGTGATTTTTCATTCAATCGTCATGCAATCGTTCCTTAAATCCAATTGGTATTTCCGTGATGGGTGTAGTATAATGTACTTGTTTAGGTTTGGTACGATGATCTCTTTGGACTGGTACGTTATGACTTCCGTCCACAACCTAATACTCCTCCCTACTACAACACCGACGCTGCTACCGAGATTCATGACTTCAACACAGGTGAGTAGTCCTAGTCTACTATGTGATGGTGAGTAGTCTTTGTCTACTATATGATGGTGAGTAGCCTTAGTCTACTTTGTGATGGTGAGTAGGCTTAGTCTACTATGTGCTGGTGAGTAGTCTGTTTACTATGAGATAGTGAGTAGTCTTTGTATACTATGTGATGGTGTGTAGTCTGTCTACTATATTATGGTGAGTAGTCTGTTTACTATGAGATAGTGAGTAGTCTTTGGTTACTATGTGATGGTAAGAAGTCTGTCTACTATATTATGGTGAGTAGTCTTGTTTACTATGTGAAGGTGAGTTGTCTTTGTCTGCTATGTGATTGTGAGTAGTCTTAGTCAACTATGTGATGGTGATTAGTCTTAGTCTACTCACCATCACACAGTAGACAGACTACTAACAATAATATAATAGACAAAGACTTCACATAGTAGACAGGCTACTCTCCATAACATAGTAGAAAGACTACTCACCAACACATAGTAGACAAACTACTCACCATCACATAATAGACAAAGACTTCACATAGTAGACAGACTTCTTACCATCACATAGTAGTCACATAGTAGACAAAGACTCCTCACCATCACATAGTATACAAAGACTACTCACTATCACATAGTAGACTAATACTACTCACCATCACGTAGTAGACAAAGACTAGTCACCATCACATAGTTGACATAGACTACTCACCATCTCATAGTAGACTAAGACCTTCTCACCATCACATAGAAGACTAAGACTTCTCACCATCACCTAGTAGACTAAGACTGCTCCCCATCACATAGTAAACAAGACTACTCACCATAACATAGTAGAGAGAGACTACTCACCATCATATCGTAAACAAAGACTACGCACCATCACATAGTATACAAAGACTACTCACGATCACATAGTAGACAGACTCCTCACAATCACATAGCAGACAAAGACTACTCCACATCACATAGTAGACAGACTGCTCACCATCACATAGTTGACATAGACTACTCACCATCATATAGTAGACAGCCTACTCACCATCACATAGTTGACATAGACTACTCACCATCGCATAGTAGACAAAGAGTACTCACCATAATATAGTAAACACAGACTACTGACCATCACAGAGTAGACAGAGACTACTCTCCATCACATAGTAGAAAGACTACTCACCATCGCATAGTAGACTAAGACCACTCACCATCACATAGGAGACTAGGACTACTCACCATCATATAATAGACAAAGGCTACTCACCATCATATACTAGACAAAGACTACTCACAATCACATAGTAAACAGCCTACTCACCATCACACCGAGATTCATGACTTCAACACAGGTGCGTAGTCCTAGTCTACTATGTGATAGTGAGTAGTCTTTGTATACTATGTGATGGTGCGTAGTCTTTGTTTACGATATGATGGTGAGTAGCCTTAGTCTACTTTGTGATGGTGAGTAGTCCCTGTCTGCTATGTGATGGTGAGGAGTCTTTGTCTACTACGTGATGGTGAGTAGTTTGTCTACTATGTGAGGGTGAGTAGTCTCTGTCTACTATGGGAAGGTGAGGCGTCATTGTTTACTATGTGATGGGGAGCAGTCTTAGTCTACTAGGTGATGGTGAGAAGTCTTAGGCTACTATGTGATGGTGCGTAGTCTTTGTTTACTATTTGGTGGTGAGTAGTCTCTGTCTACTCTGTGATGGTCAGTAGTCTTTGTTTACGATATGATGGTGAGTAGCCTTTGTCTACTATGTGATGGTGAGTAGTCTTTGTCAACTATGTGATGGTGAGTAGTCTTAGTCTACTATGTGATGGTGAGAAGTCTTAGTCTACTATGTGATGGTGAGTAGTCTTTGTTTACTATATGATGGTGAGTAGTCTTTGTCTACTATGTGATGGTGAGTAGTCTGTCTACTATATGAAGGTGAGTAGTCTTTGTCTAGAGTAGTCTTTGTCTACTATGTGATGGTGATTAGTCTTTGTCTAATGGTGAGTAGTCTTTGTTTACTATGTGATGGCGAGAAGTCTTTGTTTACTATGTGATGGTGAGTAGTCTTAGTCTACTATGTGATGATGGGTAGTCCTAGTCTACTATGTGATGGTGAGTAGTCTGTCTACTATATGAAGGTGAGTAGTCTTTGTCAACTATGTGATGGTGAGTAGTCTTAGTCTACTATGTGATTGTGAGTAGTCTTTGTCTACTATGTGATGATGAGTAGTCTTAGTCTACTATGTGATGGTGAGTAGTCTGTCTACTATATGAAGGTGAGTAGTCTTTGTCTACTATGTGATGGTGAGTAGTCTTTGTCTACTACGTGATGGTGAGTAGTCTCTGTCTACTATGTGATGGTGAGTAGTCTTTATCTACTATGTGATGGTGAGAAGTCTTTGTTTACTATGTGATGGTGATTAGTCTTTGTCTACTATGTGATGGTGAGTAGTCTTTGTCTACTATGTGATGGTGAGTAGTCTTTGTCTATTATATGATGGTGAGTAGTCTTTGTTTACTATGTGATGGTGAGTAGTCTTTGTGATGGTGAGTAGTCTTTGTCTATTATATGATGGTGAGTAGTCTTTGTTTACTATGTGATGGCGAGAAGTCTTTGTTTACTATGTGATGGTGAGAAGTCTTTGTTTACTATGTGATGGTGAGTAGTCTTTGTCTATTATATGATGGTGAGTAGTCTTTGTTTACTATGTGATGGTAAGAAGTCTGTCTACTATGTGATGGTGAGTAGTCTTTTTTTACTATGTGATGGTGAGTAGTCTTTGTGATGGTGAGTAGCCTTTGTCTATTATATGATGGTGAGTAGTCTTTGTTTGCTATGTGATGGCGAGAAGTCTTTGTTTACTATGTGATGGTGAGAAGTCTTTGTCTACTATGTGATGGTGAGTAGTCTGTGTCTACTATGTGATGGTGAGTAGTCTTAGTCTATGTGATGGTGAGTAGTCTTTGTCTACTATGTGATAGTGAGTAGTCTTTGTCTACTATGTGATGGTGAGAAGTCTTAGTCTACTATGTGATGGTGAGTAGTCTTAGTCTATGTGATGGTGAGTAGTCTTTGTCTACTATGTTATGGTTAGTAGTCTTTGTCTACTATGTGATGGTGGGTAGTCTTAGTCTACTATGTGATGGTGAGTAGTCTTTGTCTTCTATGTGATGGTGAGTAGTCTTTGTCTACTATATGATGGTGAGAAGTCTGTCTACTATGTGATGGTGAGTAGTCTTCGTTTACTATGTGATGGTGAGTAGTCTTTGTCTAGTATGTGATGGTGAATAGTCTTTGTCTACTATGTGATGGTGAGTAGTCTTTGTGATGGTGAGTAGCCTTTGTCTATTATATGATGGTGAGTAGTCTTTGTTTGCTATGTGATGGCGAGAAGTCTTTGTTTACTATGTGATGGTGAGAAGTCTTTGTCTACTATGTGATGGTGAGTAGTCTTTGTCTGCTATGTGATGGTGAGAAGTCTGTCTACTATGTGATGGTGAGTAGTCTTTTTTTACTATGTGATGGTGAGTAGTCTTTGTGATGGTGAGTAGTCTTTGTCTAATATATGATGGTGAGTAGTCTTTGTTTACTATGTGATGGTGAGTAGTCTTTGTTTACTATGTGATGGCGAGAAGTCTTTGTTTACTATGTGATGGTGAGAAGTCTTTGTTTACTATGTGATGGTGATTAGTCTTTGTCTACTATGTGATGGTGAGTAGTCTGTGTCTACTATGTGATGGTGAGTAGTCTTTGTCTGCTATGTGATGGTGAGTAGTCTTTGTCTACTATGAGATGGTGAGTAGTCTTTGTCTACTATGTGATGGCGAGTAGTCTTGGTCTACTATGTGATGGTGAGAAGTCTGTCTACTATCTGATGGGGAGTAGTCTTTGTCTACTATGTGATGGTGAGTAGTCTTTGCCTACTATGTGATGGTGAGTAGTCCTTGTCTACTATGTGATGGTGAGTAGTCTTTGTCTGCTATGTGATGGTGAGAAGTCTGTCTACTATGTGATGGTGAGTAGTCTGTCTACTATGTGTTGGTGAGTAGTCTTTGTCTACTATGTGATGGTGGGTAGTCTTAGTCTACTATGTGATGGTGAGTAGTCTTAGTCTACTATGTGATGGTGAGAAGTCTTAGTCTACTATGTGATGGTGAGTAGTCTTTGTTTACTATGTGATGGTGAGTAGTCTTTGTCTACTATGTGATGGTGAGTAGTCTTTGTCTACTATGTGAAGCCTTCAACACGTCTACATCACTTATAAAGCACGGTACTAACGAAAAGAAAACTGACAATAAGAATGAGATAAAGAACCCCAGTTATGCAATGGTGCAATAGGTATTTTGGTCTTTCTCCCAAAGCAACTGGAAACAAATCTGCTACCTGTATAAACATAAAGGTGACGTCAACTACAATGAACGAATGATAGGCTTGAACGAGATCTTGTGAATGAAAATTAACTGCAAGAATTTCTGAACTTTTCTTTGACGGATATAATCGTCAATTTGATTAAATGAAGTAAGAATTGTGGAAAAAATGTTGAACGGTTAGTTCACAACCTTATTCCTAAGAGGGAGATACTGTAGGTTCACTTCTATGTTTATTCTCCTTTGAGGTATCGCCTATAATATTGACAAGACGATGGGGAACTGTACGATTACTCCCATCAAAAACTCATCTTTCGACGCCAGCATCAACGTGACGACATCTCTTAGTGGAAAGCCCTCCTTCGTCTTGCAAATGAAGTCACCAGGCCAACTATTCTACCTAGACAACTCTTATACATTTGAAGGCCAGGTACCTGTATATCTATTTATATACATATCTTATTTACTCTTTATCATAAAAAATCGTTAAGGTTAAATTAACTATATCCTGAATGTTGTCTTTAATTGAGGGAGCTTTCCGCCACGTGTTCAAAAACAAAATCACCACTGTGGGCTAACGCCCTCAACCATTTCCGTAACTTTCTAAATGAATTAACTGATCAGGTAAGAGGTGGGCGGTGCTTGTTCTGACATTAACTGATCAGGTAAGAGGTGGGCGGTGCTTGTACTGACATTAACTGATCAGGTAAGAGGTGGGCGGTGCTTGTACTGACATTAACTGATCAGGTAAGAGGTGGGCAGTGCTTGTACTGACATTAACTGATCAGGTAAGAGGTGGGCGGTGCTTGTACTGACATTAACTGATCAGGTAAGAGGTGGGCGGTGCTTGTACTGACATTAACTCTTCTTGTTATTGGTTTGTGTGACTCGTTAATGAAAAAAACAGTTAAAATATTGGGCATCGGGATATAGCAAGACCTGGAATTTGGGTTGGTGAACAAGAAACTTGCCATATCCCTCAATCCAATAGCTTCACTGTACAACATTTATCATATGGGACAAGTTATCAAATCAATGTAAGCTTTTTTTATTCCAATTTCGTTCCAATTTAATTCAAATACTCTTTTTTCTGTTAAGTGTTTTCCTGTTAGGGCTAGTGTAAGGTTTAAATTATAAATGAACAGACTATACCAAAATATGACTACTTAGTTTCGGTACTGTTGTTATTATATCCTTGTCGTTAGTTAAGTGCTAAGTTATTCGTTTCCAACAAATATAAATAGATAAGACTGAGATATATGTATTTTTTATATGATTGGAAAAATCACATGACGTCAAAATAATACGTCAGGAATCCCTCGTACATTCGAGCGTGAGTTTGTTGGTTTAAATGGTGATAATTTGCATCATGAAGTAATTCCTTGACAATTGTAAATACATCTCCAGCACACACGCTGGCATACACACGTAGGGAGATATTAGCCAGGTGGCATAGGACTATAAGTAAGCGCCTGATAAGGCAGCTCCTGCGAATGCCTCATAATTGTATCGATTAATGTATGTGTTAATTGTATTGATTGTATAAATTGTATATCTATGTACTGTAAAGCGCTTTAGAGTGGCTAAGTCGAGCTAGATAGGAGGATATATTAAATGTTGTATATTAGTATTATCATATATATTGGAAAGCTGGATATAGTAATCATGAATACATATATTTAACGAGGTGATTGTTTTGCAGAGATTTGCAAGAGATATGGTCTGTGACGTCTTCATTTCTAAACGGAGCGACTTTAAGTTAGGAGGACTGACATTGAATGCTACGTTCCAATTTTACTTCTTGGCAGTAAGTATTTCTAACCATTAATCGCAAAGACGCAATATAAAATCACTTCACAGTTCTCCTGTGTTATTATACGGACGTTTCTACTATGTACCATAGTTAACATGATGCTTTACCGAGACTGTGAAAGAAATTCAATTTCACAATCATAACCTAACTTTACTGTTAATGCCAGAAAACGATTATTGATGACTTCGTTGTTCCTGTAGTTAACATCGGCTTTCTCATTTATCTGTTTACATGGTCGTATTATTCTTTTTATTGTATTTTAAATATAATTGTATCTACTTTAGTATAAATTTGAATATTTTAAAATTCATATTTGACAGAAAACTTTCACGGAAAAGAACAACGAAGGAAACATTGACCAGACGGCGACAGATATTCCAGTGCGGTTGGACATATCCGTCTCAGGGGTAAGCGAATGTAGGACTTTCTCCTCAAGATTGAATCTTGATCAAATTTACTCCGCATTGCTAGCTTCATTTGTTGATTTATATATATATAACAAGATCTCAAGACTAAGGTTTTCTTTGTTTGGCTTTCCACGTCATCGACAAAGCACGATTTAAATATATGCCTCCTTACTTTGTATTTGTAATACAGCTGTACTATAATTATTATTATAATATAATAATAAAAAATATTATTTCTTATAATTGCTTGTCGTATTGCATATTAACATCAAATATGACCAGCAAACAGCTTTAATTAGTAAAAGAAAAATGTGCCGAGAAGGATTTAGTGAGTCGGCATACACTTGCCCATCCCTTGAAGACTAATGACCCATGTCTTTGATTGTAGACTTGACTTGGTTCAAGAAAAGACAAGTTTGTGATTGTTTTTCATTTGTTACTATGGCTTAAGTTTCTCTTTCCATATTGCCCTTTGCATGTTGACGTTGTGGTACATTTTTTAAAGGTACATTTTCGTTTATGTTGTTAACATTATTTTTTAATGTATCATTTCCAGATACCTTACAATGCTAGATACAACATATACGACTTTTCACAAGAGCATCCGGAACTCACCAAATTTGACATCCGCACCTGCTTCGACATTGACGATAAAATACCTTTCAAAATAACGTTCGGAGGTAAAGTAGTTGTTCTGCAACCCACGTACACGTACATACATAGATTCTACATGGGCTAAGTAAAGTGTATCAAATTGAATACATACTGAAATATTGAGCTTATATTATAATTATTGTAATGGGGCAGAGTGTTGCTGGATTCGCAAGGCTTGACTGAGAAGACTTGATAAACCTAGTTGTCTTTCATTCAAACCAGTGTCAATAAAGAATTAAAGCATTGAAACCAGACATTAGGAAATTGTTTTGTCATAAATAAAAAAAAAAACAGTGACATCAAATTCAAAACAGAACTATCGTATCAAAACGTTTCCCAATGTATTTAACCGAAGATTTCTCACCTATGCAGTATTTTAATTAACTAAAGTGCAAACATATGATTTATATTGATTCACTCCATATCTACGCATAGAAATAGTGTGACATCCGTCGCTATGGTCGCATTGAAATACCCATGTAGTGTACTGTACTTATTTTACGAAGCCATTTTAACGCGTAATGGTGACTTATACTAATAAAACTTCAAAAAAAAAAATGGGAAAACAAATATTAAAAGAAGAAGAAGTTTAATTAAAAATACAAAAGAGGACTTGATTTGAAGAACGTTTTTATGTATTGTAATTTATACAAGAAATAACAAGGAAATGAGCTTAAATGCCTACCCGATCCTTTAAATTCACACTTCGGAGCCCTGAGAAATCGCAGTGTTTAAAAAACAATAAATCAAAAAAATGATATTTTGATTTTTTCCTCATATACCAAGCTTCAAGACTCAGATTGAACTATACAACTTTTCATGGGTTAATGAAAGCTTACCCTCAGAAAAATAGGGGTTTGCCTCAGGAATTTGTGATGGATCATCCTATCATTTCTGTCTTCATTTTGATTCGTCCAAAGTTCGTTTTGTTGTCAATTCCACTGGACATTTTAGTTCTGATATCGTCCTCGTGGCTTGTTGATGTAGTGAATTTATCAATATATATTACTTACAGGAACATTTGATGCTAAGGTGCAAGCTTTTCGGGAGATATTCCTGTTCCAGTCGATCTCTGTAGTATCAGAAGCGAGTGGTGTATCTCCGCTAAGGATCCAAGGCGTCGACTTTCAGATGGAATACGACCAAGCGTTCTTTGTTGGAACATTGCTAGAAAAAGCGCCATCCATTGGTAGGTTAACATCTTCCTAAAATGAGTATGTTACTGTAATATAATTAATTTGTATTTCATTTCAATTAGCGAAAAGGTCGTCGATCAAAAATACCCGTGAATATTACGTCATACTCAAATAATATCAAGACATATAGATGATGTTGCTACGTTTCCTTTTTGAATTTAATTCGCGAAATCGAAGAACAATAACGGAAATATGTTTTCAATTTTACTGTACAGCAAAATTCCGACAAATCAAAGGCCAAGTGTTGCAGTACCACAACGACAAGACCATCACGTACGTGTCACAGGCCAGTGACTGTGCCGACTACTGCGTCACGAACAACTTCACGTGCAACAGCTTTGACTACTGTGCGCAGTCGCAGACTTGTACTCTCAGTAGAAGTCATACAGAAGATGGAACTCTCGTGGGAAGCGGAGGATCGTGTGATCACTACTCAAGTAAACTTTGTTCATTTGTACATTTTAGCATTTGTTCCGTAAAAATACACCTTGGCATAAATTGTGAATTTCATTTTTACGAAAATTTATCATTTTACAACATAAGCACCCAATAACTAAATATCAATAGAAAGAAAAGATGTTTGAAATGTTATTTTTTAATTTTATATCAATTTAAGATTGTTTGTTTCATGATAAATAATCGTCATTGCTGACGCCTATCTACTTCAGTCGATCCCCCATCCCAAACAATTACCTGCAGCTGAGCCAATCATAATATCTGCAAAGAACATTTTGTAACTTATATTTATATTGACTGTTACTCGTAATTTTTCACTTGGTTGAAAAATAATTACAAACAAAACATCTAAAATGGACGAATACTTTGTCATTGTGTGTCACAACACCAATAGTATCCATGCTAAAGTCCAATATTGTCATTGTGTGTCACAACACCAATAGTAGCCATGCTAAAGTCCAATATAATCATTGTGTGTCCGACACCATTAGTAGCCGTGCTAAAGTCTAATGTTGTCATTGTGTGTCACAACACCAATAGTATCCATGCTAAAGTCCAATATTGTCATTGTGTGTCACAACACCAATAGTAGCCATGCTAAAGTCCAATATTGTCATTGTGTGTCACAACACCAATAGTAGTCGTGCTAAAGTCCAATTTGTCATTGTGTGTCCGACACCATTAGTAGCCGTGGTAAAGTCTCATGTTGTCATTGTGTGTCACAACACCAATAGTATCCATGCTAAAATCCAATATTGTCATTGTGTGTCACAACACCAATTGTAGCCATGCTAAAGACCAATATTGTCATTGTGTGTCACAACACCAATTGTAGCCATGCTAAAGACCAATATTGTCATTGTGTGTCACAACACCAATTGTAGCCATGCTAAAGACCAATATTGTCATTGTGTGTCACAACACCAATAGTATCCATGCTAAAATCCAATATTGTCATTGTGTGTCACAACACCAATTGTAGCCATGCTAAAGACCAATATTGTCATTGTGTGTCACAACACCAATTGTAGCCATGCTAAAGACCAATATTGTCATTGTGTGTCACAACACCAATTGTAGCCATGCTAAAGTCCAATATTGTCATTGTGTGTCACAATACCAATAGCAGCCGTGCTAAAGTCCAATGTTGTCATTGTGTGTCACAATACCAATAGTAGCCGTGCTAAAGTCCAATGTTGTCATTGTGTGTCACAATACCAATAGTAGCCGTGCTAAAGTCCAATGTTGTCATTGTGGGTCACAATACCAATAGTAGCCGTGCTAAAGTCCAATGTTGTCATTGTGTGTCACAACACCAATAGTATCCATGCTAAAATCCAATATTGTCATTGTGTGTCACAACACCAATAGTATCCATGCTAAAATCCAATATTGTCATTGTGTGTCACAACACCAATTGTAGCCATGCTAAAGTCCAATATTGTCATTGTGTGTCTCAATACCAATAGTAGCCGTGCTAAAGTCCAATATTGTCATTGTGTGTCACAACACCAAAAGTATCCATGCTAAAGTCCAATATTGTCATTGTGTGTCACAACACCAATAGTAGCCGTGCTAAAGTCCAATATTGTCATTGTGTGTCACAATACCAATAGTAGCCGTGCTAAAGTCCAATATTGTCATTGTGAAGATAAAAAATATATGTGTTCAAAAGAGTGAGAGTGTTCAAGTATTGAGCCAATAGTTGCGGTTTATACGGAGATGGATATTTTTATGTTTGCATGAATGTTTATAACTCAATTTACCACAGGAACGCTCGGATCTGCGTTCCGCCCCGAGGTAGACATGCAAACTGCATGGGAGAAGCTCAGGAACGCCGTTGTCCGGGGAGTGTTTGTACTCAACATAAAGTTTGACACGTCAACGGTGAGTTGGTTTATTCATTTATGTGGCCTATAACACCACGTTGTACTTGATTGACTAATGAGGGCTACGCATCAGAGACGGTAATTATGGTGTCTGTCCGTCTATTTTAATGTGTCCTCTTTCAACGCCACAACTAATTTGTAATTAAATACTGATATACATTTACCAGGAGCAGATTATATCAATATCTTTACACCTGACTTGCGCAGAATTATATTATATTATGCATAGCAAGCGTTTTAACTTACAATATAATGATAACCAACGAATCTGTATTTATGTGAATGTATTTTCTATATACGTACATGATTGTGTTGTGTGTATCACAGATATTGTGTGTATGAGCGCAATAAGTCTGGATATGCATGCATCAAATCATACACTATATAATTTTGTAAATATATAGATATACATCACTCCGAGGTGTCTTACTTGAGAATCACTGCTATTCATTTTCATCGATAATTGTTTCTTTGTCTACATGTCCCCTAAATATTTCTGCAATTTCACGAATTACAGTTAAGATATGCATTAGAACTTACTTCAATATGATTAAATGATTACTTTATCTGCTGTTAGTATTGTGTATCTAACCAAACCAAACGGACATTGTTTAAGTACTTAATACTTGTTTCCGAATCGTTGCTGGTTCTGTATTGTAAATAACATGTTTATTATCAGAAATAAATACGGTATAAACTGCCCCGTAGCCCTTTCTGTCCAGTCAGTGTGCGCTGTGACGATGCCTGTTGAATATATCACGTGGTATAATGCAATCAACGCCCTAATAGCAGAATCACTTCAAATTTGTTTCTTGTTATCATCACAAGTACCTGTTAGTGACATAATGTGACATAATGTCCCTGGATGATTCGTTCTTGAACATGTGTCTTAATTTAGCCATAACGATAATAACAATATGTAGGGTATTTTAGGTGTGAAAGGGTGCAAAAGCGATGTGTAGTGACAATTCCATAATCATAAATACATTGTATTTAGTGTCTCTGGCCAATTCACACTGTGATACCACTCAATGCAATATTTGTTTTTGTTTTTGTTTGCAGGTATCCTACAAGGCATCAGACATATCCTCGAGTGTGTCTCTGGGAGGTGTGAGGGACCCATCATCAAGTAGGTCAATAGACTAAATGCTCCCTTTTCATTTTATAGAATTGTTGATTGTTACAGTCTTGCTTGATAATATTCAGACCTTCAACCGCTTTATGATGCCTCTATTTTAAATAACTAGAAAACATTTTCGAAATACCAAGCACATATTATGACTTATCTCAAAAAGCGGATTTCAGCTAAGATTTTTTAATTATCATTTACGTGACCTTTTAAGGCAATTGACGAGTAATGAAATAGATAAAGAATGATGAAATTCAAAATTTGGTTTGATATTTCGTTTGCAACTACAACAGATAAGAAACAGAAGTAACTGGTACATAATGTAATCCCATTTTCTAATATTTTAATCCACGATGCACGCTACCTTACAAATTACTCCAAGACCAAGTTGTTCAATATCTGATTAAAACTTAACGCAAACTTACATCTGATATATTTAACTGAAAACTCAACGGTATCTACCAATATTCAAAATTAACAATTACTGACAGAAAATAATCTTTAAAATATTTATTTCTCAAAAATGGGATTTTGATATTGTTTATTAACGTATCGTTATGTATTAAGACTTTAAAAAACCGTGCTTAGGTAATTTTGCAAAGATATCCTGTTAATATATACAAACTTTCCACTCAAACAATATCCTAATTAACAAAAAGGAAGAAACAAAAAGAAAATCCATGTAAATATTTCACTACGCCTTTAAAACTTAACAGAATGAATAGATGCCAGCGTTGTTTCGATTAGTACTCATATTCATACCCGGCCTCCTCTGCCCCGGCCGCGATATATAAAAAAATCTCTCGTCGTCAGAAAGCTACGTTATCGCAGCTATGTTTCAATGATATCAAAATACTGCCTTGCTACAAAAATCCTATTGACGTTCTTTTTTCTGTCACTTTGTATGTTACGTACAGCTGCAACGTTGAAGCATTTTAGGGCGATGCACAACAAGAACGTACCCAACTACGACGACGACATAGAGGACGGGATCTCTGTCGACGACTGTGCTGCTGCCTGCGTCGCTACGGAAGTGTTTATCTGCAATTCGTTTGAGTACGAATGGCAAACCGGACGGTGCACTCTTTCACACTTCCACCCAGATGACGACCCAAAAAAGATTCAGAATATCAACGGCATCGACCTGTACATTCGTAAGTGGGGGTGTTTGCTGTGTCTCTGTGATAACATATCTAATAACATCATAAATAACTTCAAGACACAAGGTTCACTTTTTACAAATGGACATCCATTCTCCTGTTTGGCTGTTGATCAAATGCCATTCCAGAATGGATGTATATAGTCGTTGTCTGTTGTCCAATCCATTCGTTATAGACAATAACATTTGATGAAGAGATAAAAAATGACATCTGGGATTGTTTTTAGAAAAGTACTTCAAACTAAAAATAGTTACTCAATTCTGATAAATATTTTCCAAAATGGAGGTGTTGCATTGAAAATCTGTCGCATGGTTTATTTAATTCATCATTGAAGTTGTCGGATACACCTGACTTACCTGACATGACCATCTTGATTCCAGGTGATTACACCTCCAAGTTTAACCTGCAGAAAGGCACCACTGTTCTGTCCTCCTCACCTGTAATCTACCAGGGCATCTACGACGTGAATGAGTGCGCCAAGCTGTGCGTCGACTACCACGAGTTCCCATGCAAGTCCTTTGATTATTGTGATCAAATCGGAACATGCTTCATTGGAAAGATCCACGTCCTCGATGTGCCCAAATCTTCAATAAAAGCATCTCCACAATGTGATCATTATTCCAGTAAGTTGTGGCATTAATGTTGATTGAAGTATATTGTTTTCATAAAATGATTTGGAGTTATGGTCGATACCCATTTAAAAAAGAAAAACCTCAACTAAATTTAGGATTATGCATTATTTACTTATACACATAATAAGGTAACAGTTTTCAAGAAATATTAAACATTAAAAATGATTAATTTCATATTTTTCTAAATGATGCATATATTGCACGTCGCTTTCCTGAATTAACTTTGGTCTAAGTCCTGTTTCTTGATGGTTGTAGGAGAGTACATTGACGATTTCCAGCATTATCAAAAGAAGCTAATGAAGATGACACAAGATAGAGTCATCACTGGTATTTCTGTGCTGGAGTGTGCCAAAGCGTGTGTAGATGAAGAGAATGCAGGCTGCGCTACATTCTCCTACTGTGGAAACTACACAGAGTGTCGACTTAGCGGAGTTTCTCTAAGTTCCGCTGGACAGTCAACCGTCCAGGCCAGTGCTTACTGTGATATCTACTCTAGTAAGTCACGTCCTCTTTATTACACGTTTATTTCGCACGAGGCATAGAAAAAGTATCAAGCAGACGGCGTGTAAAGACTATATCTCTAGTGCTCTATAACATTCACAAATGGCGCCCTTATTGACTTTGATTTAATCTAGAACAATGGGTGTGGCTTGACCATAGCTTGAGCATTCACTTAGTCATAAATGTGATCGCTAAGAAGTTCACAAGGTAAGCAATTAAACATATAAATAGTTTATATTATTAGTCTGACATCAATATGGTTATACTTTACACAGGAAAGTACTACCCGAACGGCCAGGTCTACGCTGCCCCTGTTACCGCACCTGCTGCTTCAGGATACAGTGGGGGTAGGTATTGCATAACGCACAAATCCCTCTAAATATCAAATTCAATACAATTATGCTGATAAATAAACAGAGAGTACATTTCTTTAATGAGGGGAAAATAATAAAAACGATAGATATCTTTCAGAAAGAGACATTTTCGGTCTGCTTTGTACATGGTATATTATATAGCTTTAATTTAAACATCATTTTATTTCCAATGTTTGCACATTAAACATAATACAAAACAAACTATAAAGAATAATTGAAAACAAGCTCCAAACTAATTCCTCTCCCAGTTCCTAATTCCTCTAGCTTTACTCCTTCCAGATTTAATAAACATTTAATTATCATTTAATCCAGAATCTATTTGACATTATTTGCTTTTTTATCTAAACCGTCCATTTTTCTACTTACAAAGGCGCGATGGCTGGACTTGCAGTAGGCATGATCGCACTAGGACTCATACTGGCAGTTGTAGCTGTCGTGATATACCTCAAATCTAACAACAAAACAATGGACGATATGAAGATCTCCTTTAAGCGCATGGATGAGAATGAGTCATAGTACCGTGCCGTTCATTGGTGCATGTAAATAATAGTCTACTCACTAGATCCATATTTCTAAATGTTCGTCTTATGTTTTGCTTTGAAAATACAGTGTCACTTTGTTAAACCCAATCACGATAATCCGGACAACCTTGTTATTCCGGATCTTGATAATACGGAAAAACCTTCTTTCCGGACTATTGTTTTACCTCACTATACTTCGTTAACTCCTCAGCTTCAGTATTCTAAACATTATTTTGGAATACAATTTGTTTGGATCAAACAGTTCCCATTGGGTGTATAGCATTAATGGCGCTGCTGTACAATGTTTTATTTTTATTTTGCGAGGGATGGTTCCCGAACTACAGCGAGAGTTGAAGTTAAGGGAAGATAACCGTAGCCTTTACTTCATACGCACGCTAGATGGTGTGATTTAATAAACACCTCTTGTAATTAGTGAAAAGTTGCTAGTTTATGAAAGATGTGCGATTGCCGCTACCTCTCAACTAAAGCAACCCAATTTTATAAATAAAAAAATAGTTTAAGGTGCATACACAGACATTCGTGGGTTTACGGGCCTTCATAAATTTCTGAGGTTGGTTCATCTTCGCTGGCCAAGTGTTCGCTTCGTAAACACTCCAATTACCAAAGAGGGTAAGTGGAGTGTATACGAAGTGAACACTTGGCTAGCGAAGATAAGGTTGGTTATCTGCTTAGCACTGTAAGTGTGACACAGTGAAGCTGTATAAGGGTATATGCTTCAGAAGGAGTCTATACACATTGTGAATTCATTAAATCTTTTGATAGTGTTTAAATTTTAGTAGAGTATTCCAAGAATATCGCCAATCGGAATAAATGGAGTGTGTTTTCGTGTTATATATATGTAAAAATAAGACAACGGTGTAGATGTATCTTGATAAACTGTCATCTCAATATATAATCGGTATACCAGATCATCACGTCACACTCTGTATTTGGTTTTGTGTATGAAAGCATATAATAAATAAAGTACTTTATAATTAGTATGTTTTCGTCTTATTTTCGAAGATGGCAGTTGATTATGATCTCGTTGTCAACTAGTACGTCGAAACAGCGTTACCTTAATGAATGGGTTGCCACAGTGTCTATTCCTTAGCAACATTAGGTCCTACATCATGTAACGGAACTGGTTTGAGTCCATGCGCCGGTCAGAGCGGGCGACGACTGAACAGCTGTTTCTAGTTTGAACCCAGACCAGGCCGTTACTTTTACCCTTTCGTCTAGCATTTTGCTCACAACTAAATATGAAAATATACCTTCTTCGAGCAATTGAACTTTGGCTCTAAGAAGTAAAGATGTAGGAATCTACAGAGACTTTTTTTTTTTATAAACACTATCATTCGGAACACCTCGCCCCGATTACGATGTTTTATATCGTTTCTGTTTTGTTTTTTGACATGTGACATTTAACTAGGCCATATGACTCGAATACGTTTTAGCAGTTATTCCGTTTTGAAATATCCTGGTCAAAGCAAGCTAAGCATTTATAGGTATTATAAGAAATAATATTTTATATAAAGCACATTATACGTAAATACAGCCCGGATGGCAATTGTTAGTGACGTCAATGACCCACTCGGAACTTCTCGGTCGATACGGTCATCTACGTTGGAAGGAACTGGAATCGGGGCGAGGTGTTCCGAATGGTCAATGACCCTGACTGAGCCTAAAACGTCATAAAATGACGTCACGAACAATAGCTTGACCCCGAAAGGTCACTATAATTCCCTCGCCAGTCTGCGCGTGTAAGCGATCTAGACCCGTGGGTCGGATAGAGTTTTCCAGCACCACCGGAAATGCGGATATTTCGGTCTTGTATGCAAGAAATCTTACACACAGGAAAATGAGAGAAAATGATTTCCGTTTTAGATGTCGACTTCTGACGGACAAATTTACAAAACAGGGTTGCCAAAAAGCAGGTTGATGAAGAATATGGACTATCTCTGAGGGAAATGCTATTTCTTTGTGTGAAATGAAGGCCAACGCTTTGGTAATGCTGTCACTACTTGAGTTCTCGTTGCAAGTACTTGACATTACTTGAATGATATGTATTATATCACACCGTACCATTTCACTGGAACTATCTTTATCTTTTGTACTATATTAATTTTGAGTTTAAATAGATACCACTCGGCTGTATTGAAAATTAAAATATGAACTTTATTCTTTTTGAAACAAGTTTCTACAACTCATATTAATCATTCTTGTTGGCCCGGATGTGAGCACGCAGTGAGTCTTAATGTGGGAGGAAACCGGAGCAACCGGACAAAACCCACGTGGTCAGGCAGGTGACTCCATACCTTTTCACGTCCGATCAGGGAATCGAACCCCGGCCGGCCCCCTTGGTGAAAGGCAAATGCGCTATCCACTGCGCCACCCGACCATCCATTAAATGTTTTTAGGTAGTCTTTTCACTCCCAATATGGCTTATATTTCCCTATATTTGCATATTCAAATGATAACGAATTAGGGCGATTCATTTATTGCCGTTCCATAGAAATTCAAGGCTTGTATATTTCGTTCGACAGTATTTCTATCTGACTACATTTCTGGTGGTTGGTACGAAACCATTGACGTAGAAAATGGTGCATGAAACATATAGTTAGTATCGGATTTTACAAAAGCTACCCATTTGTATTATCACAACGATCGGGTGGAGACATAGCATCTCTTTAGAAGGCAAGTAGAATTAAATATGACATAGGCCGTCGTATGGACCATGTGGAAGATCAGCCCATGGCTAAATAAGCCTGTATTTATCCTCTACATGGAGTTTATTATGAATGTTAGTTATCACTAATTCAAAATCAAGACATTCAAAGGAATAAAGATCTAATTATTATTGAACATTGTTATTTACAAGCTCCTTCCACAGAACACCACACAGTAATATATATAACACACATTTGTAACTCTAGTTAGGGCAGTGTTGTTGGTATTTTCTTTATATATATATATAGATCTCGCTTTGGCGAAGATTTGTGGACTTTGATGACAGAGAACTAGGGAAAAGACATACCATAGTGAAACCTGCATGTCGTAGATATAAGGTTAAAGGCGTTTGCGTGATTTTCACAATAAAACACCGTCCTGAAACCTGGATGGCATGTGCTTAGCTGTCGAATGCCAACATATCATTGTGTGTTGAACAATCTAATAGTTAAATTGACGGATATGATAATTAAAATCTCGATTAACAAAATCACTGCTTGTCGGCAGGTACTTCTCTAGTCCGAATTATTCTAACGTTTTATCGACTTTTTTTCATATCGGTCTGGCGTCGGTTAATCGACGCCAGACCGATATAAAAAAAGTCGATAAAACGTCAGAATAATTCGGACTAGTACTACTCGTGTTGTCATGATCTTTATTATTATTATTCTCTTTATTTCCTCCGAATCGAAGATTCACAAACAGAACAATACATATATGCATTCATTGAAAATTGACAAAGTAACGTACATGTTATATGACAATATACAAACAGAAATTCAAAAGCTAAATTGTATTGTAAAGTAAGGGTTACACTGGAGCTAACTCACCTTTGCGTCACTACGCTCTTTAACTTAATTAAGTTACTTAAGAGAGATGACCATCATACGAAATACAGAAAAAGGAAAAATGTAACAATTGACATATTGTAAAGTTTAGGTTAAGACATCATTTGTACAAGTAACAGAGTTTATGCGAAAGTCATCTAACTCCATTGAATTCAACTCATGCTCTACATTTCCTCCAATGAGGATATGAAACATATCATAATCAGACATGGAATGTAAGTACACACTAAACATTATGTCTTTAATATTTATAATATCACACCATAAATTATCTCTTATCTCTCCTGTATAATCACATTGTAGAACTATATGGGTGGCTATATCACTGTACATAAAGCCACATTTATGACATGATTCTTCACCCTCACACTCTCTGATAGTTACAATTAATTTCATGACATATTGTATAGCTTCTCTTTTGGCTGGGAATTTAAATGCCAGTCTCCATAATACATGTGGTACTAAATGATCGTGGATAAGAGAAAATCTAGTGTACTCGCCATCATTGGCCATTCTTTCTCGACACGCTAATTCCTCTACTGAGTATACGGCATTTTTTACTTTAACACGCCACATACATTTAGACGGAAAAGCACAGTTACTAATAAAATCATTAAACACTTCAAACAATTTATACTTTTGCAGTATTCTTAGTATATCAACTGCGAACTTAATTTAGATTCTTTTTAGATAATTTATACTTCTGTAACATTCCTTCTGACACAGCTTTCTTCCAATTTAACCTGACATTACATGATTTTATAGACTGGAGTAGATACGTACAGGTAGGTGTTCCGACAGGTTTAACTCCGTGTCCTCTAATATACATATGTCGTTTACCAGGTCAAACATGCTCGGTGAGTTAGTACATGGTCGATGAGTGTACAATTTCCGGTTTGGGGAGAAAATGTATAAGAGGGATCACTGCATATGTTTCGGACATTTGCAGACATTAAGTTAGACCTGCCTAAGAACTCCTGAAAACATCGAGAACGAACATTTTTAGTAAATTCACATCGTGGTCCTTTGACTTTTACATTCATATCCCCAAGAAATATCAGCCATAGGCCTAGTTTACATTATTCTTGATATATCATGGTTACCAAACTACTGTACCGTAGATATAATCCCGTCTAGTCATATGTTTCCGTGCGTTATATATTTCCGCGCAGACATTTTATCAAGCTACATCTCGTTAATATTTGACCTGCTGGACACTACACAAGGATATTTAAGACGTTTGGCCATCGTCTCTAAACTGACACAAACATTACCGGAAGTTCGTCCGGAAAACATTAGAATATTAAAATCACTGATTAAAAATTCGCATAACTATGCAATTTGCTTAAAACACTTTTTATCTTGCTCAAAATGAACCCATACCTGAAATAACAGTGATATATTTCATTTATGAAATGGTCTCTTTTGTAGTCTGACAAACGTACGAAAATGTTGTATGCAAATGAGGCCACATCTCCTCGCCATTGAATTTCCACTTCCGAAGAGCGAAGAAGACATTCTTATATCGATAAACACTGTTTGCAATGAAACGTAAACCTTGTAATGCAATGAACTTACACTTTTAACCAATCTTTAGCAAAATAAAATGAGAAATAATTTACCATCAACCAAAACCTATATAAGACTGCACAAAAAATAATACCAGATCTTGGTATATAGATATATAACTAAATAAATGAAATAAATAAATGTATAAAGTTACACGAATTCGTTCAAGTTGACATATAAAAAAAATCAATAAAAAAATATGAAATTTGAAAACTAATTTGACGAGATGAAAGATTTTTTTTTTTATTCCTAACGAGGCTTTTGTCCGTGAAGGCCATTGTGGAGAATTAGTGTATTCGAGTTATCTTTCTTTGAACATTAAATCAATACGAAAACATATGACGCCTTCTTCCGACGGGAAAAAAATGTTAAAAAATGTTTGTTCTGACTTTTTTTAATAGTTTTATGTTGCTAGTTTTTTGTTTCTATTAGTAGATTGTGAACATGTCTATGACAGTCATCCTTAATTTCAACAGTTTTCTACCGATATGAGTACGAAATCGCGGCTGCTTCTTAAGTGCGCGGAAACCGATAACACGAGGATAGTATATTACAAAACGTTATATATAAATACTGATGTGTACTTTCATCCATTTTTATGAAATATTATGAGCTCATAGAAATCTTACAACCTCGCCGCCAACTGCACAGCGATTCTACTTTCGGTTTAACATGCGCACTCTTCATTTCCGCTTACACCGTTTTGGGGAACCCGTGATGTGATAGTTAAACGAATAAACTTTTGTATAAATAGCTAGTGGAGAAAGTACAAATACGAGGCATTTTACATTTTCTCACAACTGTATTAATATTCGATCATGGGATCAATCATAATACACCATTTTGGCGGCTGTCGGCAACTTGATGCCGACGTAATCACCAGGAGCAGCAGACAAAGAGAAAGCAATATTTATCATGTTTTGGACACAACCTGACCAAAATAGTTGAATAAAACATTACATTAGTAATATCGAAACCATTCTCTGTCATATTTTTTGCAAGTTGGCGTTTCAAAAGAAGAGTTCAGGATTTTTTTGACTTTGGCGGAATTTTGAAAGGCATTCCCGCCATCAGAGTGGCTCCAAAATTACTATCTGGTATTCATACGCACTTCCGCATTAACTTTACGTGGATGTCGCTACGCATTCAAGCTTACTTTGGATTACCTAGTGATATTGCAAAATTTAAAACTTCCTAATATGTCATAATAAGATACCTTAATCATTTCGCTTTTTGCAGATATATCAGTGTTCGTAAGGGACTTATTTCTATGTCGCCCACGGATCTCGCTGTGTTGTTGGGCAACAATGGTGGGGTCGGAGTAGACGGTCTACAACATAGAAAGGAAAATGGTGCAAACGCGTCATAGTACAGAGGCAAGCGGGACGTCGCCGCCTACTTTACTGTCCTTTGAAAGGCGAAGTATTCGGAAACCACAGCGGCTAATCGCTGCTGTAAGTCGATCTCTTGTATACACTGTTTAAAGTGGTGCTCACCCCTGTGTTTACAGAACAAATGTTGACAGAAATCCTACTATTTTTTTATTTATTTTTATTGATCACATCCAGTTGTGCTTTTCTGTAATTTCATATTGTTAACACCCCCGATAATCTATAGATCTATATGTTATACTCTACAGAAACCAAATATAGAGGTTATACATTCATGCAAGTTACAAGTTAAAATTGCATGAAATTCTGCACTAAGGTTTGGTTTGTTTTAGTATTGTTTAAAGGGGCTGGTCGGGGAAAAAATTACAAAATAAATGGGTCCAAATGCGTTCTCTGGCCTTCCAAAAGTTATACCACGGCAACATGATGGTCGAGTTCTGCTTGCAATGTCCAGTTTTGACCACTGAAATCTTGGGGAAGCCCCGCGTAAATTTAGCGCAGATCTATTTATATATATCACATGGTTGGTTCGAAAGTGAGGCAGTGAAGATAACAACAATAGCACGCCGTCATGTGCCATGGCGGACAAGACAGCAATACTATGCGTAAATAATTGTTTTCAAAGGTCATGTATGATACAAGTGTAGTATTCCTACCTATATGTTGTGGTTATATATAACGGTATTGATACCTCGTGCCTGTCATGACTTTTGCATGCATCTTTTTCTTTAGCCGCGATGTTTACATTTGGCCTTGTTGATGACATGCGTGCGGTAAAATTACATCACTGATCTGGGTCAATTGAGAGTTTTAGACTGTCAGGTGACGATTTAGGATTTCTTTAAATAATAATAATTTTCACTCTAAGGGAGTGAATTTCAGCAAAATTTGTATCGGTATATTTCATAAAAAGGTATTTTAAACATGTGTATGCCATTTAAGCAAATATGACATTTTTTCCCCGACCAGCCCCTTTAACGTCCTATCAACAGCTATAGTCATTTAAGGACAGCCTCCTCTGTGTGCAAGATGCATGCGTTTAGTGTATGTGTGTGTGTTTTGGGAGGCTGCAATATGTTCGTGTTTGTCTCCTTGTGATAGTGTGTAACTAATGCCGACTTTATAGTGCCACCTCACTGAAACATACTGCCGAAGACACCCAGCAGGACACCCCACCCGGTCACATTATACTGACAACGGGCGAACCAGTCGTCCCACTCCTGAATTGCTGAGCGTTAAGCAAGATAGAAACGACCTTTTTTACAGACTCTGGTTTGTCTCGGCCAGGGGACAGAACCCAAAGCCTTCCTCACAGGGGCGAACACTCAACTAGGGCCAAAAGTGAGGCATTGTCAAGGGAGACATTAGGAAGAAGAAAGTTGTTTAGAAAGGAGAGAAACTTAAGATCCCATATTTAGTGGCCTCTTACGATCATGCAATGGGGGCAGCAGGTACAATTCCAACACCCTAAATGATGAAAAGTCACCTAACATACACATCATAAGTGCGACCACAACTACAATATGCATTACTTGCATGGGATCACTACAAACAGACACACATAAGACAAATTTGAGCAAATGAAACGCAAAGCGGCAGGATACATCTTCAAAAATTATACTGACAAGACACAAGATGCAGTGAACAATACACTACATACACTAAAATTTAATTATCTCTACAAAATAAAGAAAACCATACAAACAGTACGGTACAGAGTGAATCATCGCACTCTAACTTCTCTACAAACAGTACGGGACAGAGCGAATCATCGCACTCTAACTTCTATACAAACAGTACGGTACAGAGGGAATCATCGCACTCTAACTTCTATACAAACAGTACGGTACAGAGCGAATCATCGCACTCTAACTTCTCTACAAACAGTACGGTACAGAGTGTCGGTCACAGGCACAGTATCATACAGTGCCTGTGACCAACACTTGTTCCAAGTACTAGATGAATGCTTGACAAGGGAATACTCGAACCTGGGTTATAAATTGTGTTGTCTTTGGGGCGAAGACTTAAAAAAAGGAGAGAGGAATGTAGCGGAACTGAACTGGGTCGATCGTCGGCAACCAGGTAGCTCAATTGGCAGAGCACCCGTCTGGAGTTTGGAAGGTCGAGGGTCAGAACCCCGGTCTGGCCATGCAGTTTTCCTCTTCTGGTACATCCATTCTATTGTAATCGGAAAGAAGAACTTAAGGCTTGCACAGGTTTAGACATATACACACACATACAGATCTTTTTAAGTACTCATATTTCCCTCGCACAATCACTGATTGAAATAATTTAAAATTGCTTTCACACATAGCTGAATCTTATTCTTTCCTTTAAAAACAATCTCACTGTTTACTTTCAACCTCCCTAATTTGAACATCGGCAAAGCAATCTTTAAATTGTACATATATTTACTTTACTTTACCTGAGAGTTTATTCCCTCCACCGGAGACGGTAATCGCTCCATCCTTGGAGATTCATCTCTTACTAAAAGAAGAGGAAGATGACTGTCTTTGTTGGTCTTATTTAGCCCCCTAAAACTGACCTTAATCACTGGCTCCAAAATCCTAAATAATGGTCTATTTATGGCCATTATCTACCACTTTATAAAAGCACCATAATTTGGCAAAAGTGATTGTGAGAACTAAGAGTTTATTTTATTGGTTTTGCTCAAGTGACCTATTCTAATCGCTGTCCGTCGTGCGTAAACTTTTTACATTTTCAACTTCTCAAGAACCAGTGGATGGATTTTTTTCAAATTTGGTCAGAAACATCCTTGGTAAATGAGGCTACTTAAGGGAAAATTAACCAATATTTCAAAAATCTTCTTCTTCAGACTCAGAGGTACTACAGTCCTTTTCTCTGCATGGAAAGAAAGATCATCAGTAGCTTTACTTAAATTGTAAATTTCAGGACCCCCGAGCTATTTGTTCTCCCTTGGGACGGGGGTAAAGTTTACTATAGTTTATATAGGGAAATAACACTTGGGTATATTTTGACAACTTTCTGTAGGAAATTATTTTTACTTGGTGAGAATTATCTTTTGAGGAAGATGATTTCAAATTGTAAAATTGAGATTCCTACCCCAACCCCTGGGGCCAGGGCGGGGCCCCAAAGGGAAAATTAACCAATATTTCAAAAATCTTCTTCTTCAGACTCAGAGGTACTACAGTCCTTTTCTCTGCATGGAAAGAAAGATCATCAGTAGCTTTACTTAAATTGTAAATTTCAGGACCCCCAAGCTATTTGTTCTCCCTTGGGGAGGGGGTAAAGTTTACTATAGTTTATATAGGGAAAAAACACTTTTGGGTATATTTTGACAACTTTCTGTAGGAAATTATTTTTACTTGCTGAGAATTATCCTTTGAAGAAGATGATTTCAAATTGTAAAATTGAGATTCCTACCCCAACCCCTGGGGCCAGGGCGGGGCCCCAAAGGGAAAATTAACCAATATTTCAAAAATCTATTTCTCCAGACTCAGAGGTACTACATTCATTTTCTCTGCATGGAAAGAAAATCATCAGGGGCTTTATATAAATCGTAAATTTCAGGACCCTCAAGCTATCTGTTGTCCCTTGGGGAGGGGGTAAAGTTTACTATAGTTTATATAGGGAAATAACACTTTTGGGTATATTTTATCCATTTTCAGGAGAAAATTACTCAAACTTAGTCAGAATCATATTTGGTGAATGAGAGTATTACTTTGTAAAATTGGGATTCCTGCCCCCTCCCCAGGGGCTAGGGCGGGGCCCCAAAGAGAACATTTACCAATATTTTCAAATTCTTATCCTTTGATGACATGACAAGTATTGTATTTCACTTAGTTTACATGCTGATTTCCACATCACATCTAAACAATAAAATAAAGCTACCAGTACCTATGATATTACTCAGGTGACCGCTAAGGCCCTTGGGCCTCTTGTTTACATATTTTTTTTGTTATTTAAACATATTTATTGCTTTTTTTTACATAGCAATGGAATTGGGCACAAGTTTTACAACTTATATCAAGCCCTTTCCCTGTATAATAATATATTTTTTAACCAAATTCCATGATGGCAGAACTACGTAAATAAGCTATGTATTATAAATTAATTAATCAGTGACATACATACACCCACACATTCACGCACCGAACCACACGCATGCGCACAAATATAAACATGCACATGTAGATAAAGGAAGAGAGAGAGATAGGGGGATGGTGAGAGGGGAGGAGAGAGAGAGGGAAGAAGGGGTTAGAGGGTCAGATTTTTTAAGAGTACTAGATAAGTACTGCAACAAGACTGTAAATTTAAGAAAATATATATCAGACCACGTGGTTGTACCTTCTCCATGCGAACGGACTAGTTATATTTTATGGGTGTACTGGAGAAAAATGTTTAATACCTATGTCAATAAATTCATGCCTCACTCATGATTACTTGACTACATACCATGTCCCAACAACAGATACTGGAGTAGATAGCTGACCATAAACAGGCAACTGATCAGAATTTTGGAGTCTGCAGTTTTGGTTAGCCTTAGTGGATCAACAAGAGTAATAAAAATAAGTTAACATAACTTGTTTTATAATTGTTGTAAAATAAATAAAGTTTCTATATTTTTATTTAGTGGACCATGTTGGTCGTCACCTGACTTGTACTGTTAACTAATGTGGTTTTAGCATTTTAGTAATATATACCTTGTCTGTTAATAGGATGATGAGAACAGTGATGACAGTGGTGTAGTTCATATAACAAAGAGAGAAATAGCACATTATCAAGAGCAAAAATCATCGTCTGGCAGACCCAGGGGTCGCCCCCCTAGAAGGTACAGTATACCAAGAACATGCCAGTGGCTGTTTTAGCATTTAAAAAACAGGCCTGTTAGGCATGAATTATGAGCTGTTACGCACCAGAATTTTACTCTTACTCATGTATATGACAACACCAATACGACCGGAAAATCAAGTTCTTACAATTTAATAACCTCTTCTCCCCTGCTCAATAAGAATTCACCCTCATTAGACTAGCTTTCTATTGTTCTCTAGGAGCGACACCCCGATTGACAATCTCTGCGGGTAGATCAACCTGTGGGGAAGTGAACAATAGACCACAATTAACAGTGTGATTTGTCTCATTAGTGATGTCTATTAATCAAGGCTTCAGTCTACGTTTTGATTTTCACACGTTACCCACAAATACATCAAAAAGAGGAAATACATATACAGAAGTACAGACTTAGCTTTGTATTCAGAAAAAGTAAAACGTCTGCTGATCTTCCTGTGCTGCATATGAGAATACAATTTTGAGATATCTTGAAATCATTTAAGCTACTATAAAATACATCACAAGTGAGAATACATACTGCACATGGCGGCCATGTTGTTTTAAAAATTTAATGAATCATACAAAAAATCTTTTTAAATCAAATTAAATAAATAATCTGTCAAAATATAAGTCATTGGTTGGAATGTAATTATTAGTTCTTTTTCTCAGACATTCTATATTTCATTATTTCTTGGAAGTTTTGCTTAGCTGTATATAAAAAACTATGAAATTTGCTAAAATTATGAATTTTCTTGAGTCAGACTATTTTGTTTGCAGTTAAAGTAAATACAATGATACAGAAAAAGAAAATGAGCAATAAAAATGCGATGTCAAGATTATTAAATAATGTTATTTATCTAAAATTGACCAACATCAGCTATACTCTTGTTTTGAGCTTTCTTTCTGAAAATGGCATTGTGCATGATAAATGGGTCGCTATGCAGAAATAGTTCGTAGTGTTGTGGTTCAGTCGAAGGAAAAATATTATACCAGATTATTTAATACCAAATTACCATAGCACATCCAAATAACTCCTGGCGAAAACACTGCATGCATGACATTTGTCTCCTGTCATGAATATAAAACTGAAAATTGTATAGCCGAGATTCTACAAAAATGCTTTTTCAGGTGTTTTTATCATGCATGTTTTAAAGACTTGCACTATTTTGGCTCTACAACATACAGACAGTTCCAGAGGACTTGTTAAATATTTACTACCTTTACACTACTACACGCTGTTAGAAACCTGGCTGCTGAAAGTAACATCTAGCTCTATGGATGATCTGTTCATTGGGTTTAGTATCTTAGTGACAGCTAAGGTAGTTTAAGGATGTCTAACCTTCAGGTGTGTGAGAGGCAGTATGTCGACATTTGCTTACTAGCAATGGCACAGGTAAGATGTTGACTTTAATTTAGTCACACTGAAGGCAACCAGCAATATATTGACAACAGATAAACCAGTCATTATAATTACCCTAAATGCAGAACATGTAGCAGGGAATAACAACTACGATTTATAAGGATTTGTATGTCCCAGCCTGGGAAAAAAGTCCATCATCTTCATCACAGGGTAGCAAAGTAGCTAGAAATGAGACGATGCCAAGGGAGGTGGCCATGGTCAGAGTATAAAGACTGCGAATGTAAATTAAGATAGGAAAAGATAAGATCCCTACTGCTGCAATTGGGTGTCACTATGTTATACAAACTGTTGTTAATGTGCCGTTAAACACTTGTCATTTGCTTCAATTGCAAATAGGAAAATCTCTGGTATAAAAGGGAGTGTAGATTGCTCTTTGTCTGGTTCCTCCCCCTCAACCAGTCTGGTGTGGTTGTACCTAGCCAACATAGCTCTCGGGGTTCATTGAAATGTCTAATGCAATAGTTCATGTCAGTATAATGGCAAAATCTAAAACCAGGTTCCACATTTAAGTTTATAAAATTGTATTGTTATCTTTTTTATTTCAGGCTAGTTATTTCCAGTGCTGATGATGATAGCGAAGATGATGAAGGTAAAGTGTAGAAAAAATTGTGGTATGCTTGTATCCCTAGACTATGGTAAATAGATTAAGACAGAGAGATTATGATCAATATTTGTTTTGAGGTTTTATTATTGTGATAGCCTTTTGTACGTCGTCGTGCGTTAACTTTTCCTTGTAAACACGATAACTTCAGTAAATGTTAACAGAGTTTGTATGAAGCCATATGTCAATAAGGTCTCAGAAGAGTTCGAAAATGGGAATTATTGGACAGTAACTTACAGAGTTATTGCCCTTTGTAATATTATTATTATTGGACCTTGTGAACACGATAACTTGAGTAAATAATAACCAAGTTTGATGAAACTTTGTATGCAGCCATATATCAAAAAAGATCTCGGACGAGTTCGAAAATGGGAATTATTCGACGGTATTTTACAGAGTTATTGCCCTTTGTAATAATATTATTGTTGGACCTTGTGAACACAAGAACTTGAGTAAATGTTAACCGAGTTTGATGAAACTTTGTATGCAGCCATATATCAAAAAAGATCTCGGACGAGTTCGAAAATGGGAATTATTCGACGGTATTTTACAGAGTTATTGCCCTTTGTAATAATATTATTATTGGACCTTGTGAACATGATAACTTAAGTAATTATCAACCAAGTTTGATGAAACTTTGTATGCAGCCTTATATCAATAAGATCTCAAATGAGGTGGAAAATGGGAATTATTTGACAGTAACTTACAGAGTTATTGCCCTTTATAATATTAAATAATATTATTACACTATTTTGTATTTTCATATAGTGTTGCCCATGTCCATCCCATCGCGTTGCATCCAAATTCAATGTAAACACTTAGCGACTTCATTCTTTTACGGATTTTTGTCAAACTTTATACAAAGGTCAAGTATGAGTATACTTCGGACATCATTGTGTTTTAAGGATCCAAGGTCAAGGCTAAGGTCGCTGTTGCTATATATAGGAAATCATCAACTGATTCAATTTAAACACTTAGCAACTTCATTCTTTCATGGATTTTGGTCAAACTTAATGCAAAGATCAAGTATGAGTATACTTCGAACATTGTTGTGTTTCAAGGTTCCAAGGTCATAGCCAAGGTCACTTGCTTTATATAGAAAATCATCAACTGATTCAATTTAAACACTTAGCAACTTCATTCTTTCATGTATATAGGTCAAATATGGGTATACCTCTGACATCCTTGTGTTTCAGGATGGTAATAACATACAGAAAAAAACATGAATATTAAAATCAACTTTTCAACTTTAAGTGTAGTACCTTGTGTGTGTGCATGTTTCAGGGTATCAAGATCAAAGTGGTTGTTACTTTTTATAGAAAACTGAAACTAATTTCACATGGCAGCGGGGGCATTTATGTCTTACAGACGTTTTCTAGTTTATTTCATAGTTCTTTATGATGTTCATTCCATGCAATTATTGTCAAACTGTCTGCATGTACCGTAAATTAATGGAGTTATTTGTTTCTGGTCAGTACCTTTGATTGTTTATAAACTGAGTTATCACCCTTCCCTTTTCGAATTCCCAAATTTAAAAAGTGAAGGTTTTGTTTTGGTCTTGTTTAGTGATTGTACATATGATTTACATGTGTAGCTAGGGCCTCACGTGAGGATGTGTCATTTTAAACTGATAAAACAATTTAGCAAATGCTGAATTTCACAATATTCCTTTTTTTTGTTGATAAATTCTAACTAACTACTCCGATAAATCTGTGGTTGTAAATTCTAACTAACTACTCTGATAAATCTGTGGTTGTAAATTCTAACTAACTACTCTGATAAATCTGTGGTTGTAATTAAAAAACTATGATGTGTGAAAAATACCCATTTATATGTAATACGTCCTTAGTTTCAACAAAGAGAAGGCAGACAAAAATTGGAAAAAGACATAGCAGTATAGATGGTGATATTGACGGTGGCGATGCTGCTGTACGTCGCAGTAGCAGACAAAAGAAGTTAGTATATGGTACATTTGATCAGAAGATGCTGGATAAAGTCTTGTATCTAGATGGTGTGCCTGTATTTGCAGATGAAGATCGGCCAAGGAAAAGGAAGACTATGGAGGTTCAACCTGTTGCTGATGAGGTGAGTTAATTTTACCCACTATAGAGAAGTAGGGAGTAGGCTTACTGGAATCAGGTTGTCTGTCCATCCTTCTGTAGACCGTAGCCTGTCCAGACAACTTTATGGAAACTTTACAGATGTAATCACATACACGGAAGATGTGCACCGCCAATATTTTTTCGTCCATTTTATGATTTGTACTTAAATGTTTAAAATGACCGAAGTACTGCAACTCTTTGACAGATGAGTGACTTTTGTGAGATATTTCGGCAAGTCTTCAACATTCTTTTTAAAATTTAAACATGTAAACTTAGTTAAAACATTGTGTTTGATGACTGTTTATTGGTGGCACATATCCTTTTTAGTACACATTGCACGCACATTGAAATAATGTTATCCTTCAAAAATGTTACAAAATTGTTATTGTAAAAATGAAAAGTACCAATGTAGACTATTAAAATATGTCTGTCTGGTAGTGACATAACAAGATGAGTGCAGCATGAAAATAGTATCATATTGATTTTCAATCCTTAAATCTTGCATATGCCAGTTAATAAGTAGACAGTAATGATCTTTAACAAATTCCTATTAAATCTTTGTAGAAAGGAGAGGACATGTATAGCCGAGTGAAGCGAGTGAGACGATCTATTAAGCGAGATATGTATGGCATTCCTATCCCAGAATCAGAGTCGGAAAACTCGGATGATTCTGATGATGAGAATAATGAAGAGGAGGAGGAGGAAAATAGGGAGGAAAAGGAAAGTGGTAAGTAATTATGAAATAATAGCAGAGCTATGATGTATACACTGCGTGAGATTTTAATCAAATATCAAACTTTGTCATTGATAGGACAGATTTGAAAATGGAAACCCTTTTTTTAATTCACTTAAACATTATGGTGAAAAGGTGCCAAAATATGTTAAAATTGTTAATAATTTTTGTTTGAAACAAAAAGGTGATGATGAGGAGGAAGACAATGAGGAAGAAGAAGAAGAAGAAGAAGATGATGCACCCCCACGGCGTTCGTACAATCTAAGGGAGTACAAACCCCGTACTCAGCTCTTCGAGGTACCAATTGGTAAGTCCACATCAGGGATGTCATCATAAAATATTTTAACGCCGAAAGCACAATCAATTGGTAATATCTATGCTTGAAATCTGGAATGTACTATTAAATACTTTTACATTAATATATTATCCTGAAAAGGGGGATCAATAAATTAATTTTATCTGATAAGTTTATATTAGTTCTGTATTGGTTTGTGGAAATGTTCAAAATTAAATTTAATCATGATTTGTGAAAAAATGTATAATTCTTTCACATTCTCTGTTATAACAGAAAAAAGAAAAACCAGAGTTAGTATATTCAGGGATGCGTCACCACCTTCCCCTATTGAGAAGCGAAGGAAAAATGAAGTGTACCGATCTCCCGCGCACCGGACAAAGCCTGTGGGGTATATATACTAGTGATGTGATAATGTGTTGGTATAACAGTTTAAACATATGTACTGTATAATGTTTGCGTTAAATCCTTCCAGAGAGCTGACTTCTTATTTTTCCAATCCACATTCTCAGGAATATTAAGAATATTACTTTCAGGTTGGGGGGTTAAATCTGGTACTGTGGTATATTCTTTGGTTGGGCAAGTACAACCTTTTTTTTGACTGCTTATTACTTTAAATATGAACTTGTACACCTGTTTTTACATTAAAAATAGTTTGGAGATTATTTTGAGTGGTATCGAAAGTTTGTAATTAATACCACCTGTTTTATGAAAATGTGATGTTTCAATGACTAGTACGATATGTACAGTGGCACCTTCATCAGACAAATGACCAGTGAAGCCTATGCACACAAAGGTATAAAATGTGTACGAGTTGTCCACAAAATCGATGTTGATTCGACTACACTGTAAGCGTATGTACAATTGATGTACAATTGTACCGAAATGACTCAATTCAGCTACTAGTCATTTGTCTGATGAAGGTGACAGTGTACATATCGTACTAGTCATGGAAACATCACATAGAAAAGTGTATTGGTTGTGTAAAAAACCCTTTTCATAATCCATGCTTACCAACCTGAGGAAATGTTTAGAAATTATACCACCTGTGATTGAAAAATGAAGTTCATATATGATTATCATATCCTGTACATTTGTAGGTATATTGCCTGGTCTGCAAATGACAGTAAGTAACCCAATGTTAAGCTCCATTGTTTATAATTTCCTAAATCATTGCTTTGTTATTTCAGTCGAAGAAAGGCAGCATACCATGGTAACTCCAGTACCTCGTCGTCTTCATCCTCATCTAGTGATGACTCAAGTGATGAAGAACGCTTCAAACGCAGAAAGGCAAAAAGCATGGCGAAGGCAAGAAATCAATGCTTGCCTATGAATATGTCTTCTGAGGAGGTCAATATGTCAGGAGTTCTTCGTGATCGTGCCAAGATTGGGTCAAGCCTTGCTGATGTGGACCCTATGAGTGTGGACAGATCGGTATGCTTCTTTCTTTTGTGGTAACTTCTTGACAAAAAAATGATAAAAAAAAACCACCACCATGACATCAAAGAATATCTATACAATGCAGATTTTTGTCTAAAGTGGCCAAAGAGGGTATCTGGTTCATACCGAGTACACAACAATGTAAAAGATGTCATTTATGTCAAGGTGTAAAATACATAGAAACCTCCTAATGTCATAGACTTTGGATGTTGAACAAATTGGTATTTAAGATTTAATACATCAGAATCTTTTTGATAAACAAGGTATTGGAGAAATTCGAGTTTGAGACTAAGTTTCTGTGACAGCTACAATTTTGAATGGTAGATTTATTGATTTTTGCTACACATCTCTAGAATCAAAACTCACCATTCAAAATAAATCTATGTACTGCTAGTGGTATCAAATTTAGTAAAAGTAATGAGATTCACCTACAGCTACAATGTCGTATGATAGGTTTACTGATTCTGCTTTACTACTCTAGCATTGGAATCCCTAGTCAAAATCAATGTATGTATGGGCATGATGTTTTATTGTGATCAAATACATAATATCGGAGCAATAATGTTTTGTTATGGCCAAAATAAATACCTAAACTGTAATGAGCCTATGGTTTGTTTCCACTTTCGTTTGTTTCCTCTGCAGACAACATTTGAAAGTGTCGGTGGACTTGGAAAGCATGTGAGAGCTTTGAAGGAAATGGTTGTATTCCCATTACTGTATCCAGAGGTGTTTGAAAGATTCAAAATCAGTCCACCAAGGGGTTGCCTTTTTTATGGCCCTCCAGGTAAGATTTCTTTCCATGTAACTCTGTAGGTTTTGTGTATTGGCTTGCCACATCCATTACAGCTTTTCAAGAGCAAGACGTTTCAATCACATTTAAATCTTTTTCACAGTTTTGTATTTAAAAAGTTTTGAACTAGGATATGAATACCAACTTGCCAGAAAATGAGGTGTATGAAATATTGAGCTACTTGTTATTTACTTGTAAGTGTAAATGTAGGAGGTATCATTCAGTCGTGATTAAAAACAGCAACCCTCTTGAGGTTTACTTTAAAATTCAATTTTGATATTTCAGGAACTGGAAAAACACTGGTGGCTAGAGCTCTTGCTAATGAATGTAGCTCAGGTGAAAAAAGGGTCGCCTTCTTCATGAGAAAAGGAGCTGATTGTTTGTCAAAATGGGTCGGCGAATCAGAGAGACAGCTACGACTGCTCTTTGACCAGGTACACATACTTTCAAATTACTTTCAAATGTTGCAAATATACTATCTATTCAGAGGGTTTATTTGAAGCCAGTAGCCAGTAAAAATTCCCTCCTACTACAGATATTTTCATTGAAAAAAAATGAGGAGAAGAATGGTAATGAGGTTCTTCGAAATGTACTGAAATTAGCTGCCTACTTTGTGTTGAACACTCACAACTTAAAATCCTTTTGAAACACCTGTCTGCAATACCACTGTCCTGAATTTTATTTTCGTTAATTTTGATTCAACTAAAAATTCTATAAATATTTGTCTGGAATCTTCTGGAATTTTTTAAATACCAATTAATATTATTATAAATGTTAAAATGGAAACTGATATCCTCCTGCATTTTATCTAAAAATATTACCTCTCAAGATATCATGGTTGATCACATTCTTGTATCATAATTTAGCTAAACAACTGCTGCTTTTTTTTCTCTAAATTGAAGGCTTACCAGATGAGGCCCTCCATTATCTTTTTTGATGAGATTGACGGTTTGGCTCCTGTCCGGTCAAGTCGACAGGACCAGATCCATAGCTCCATAGTGTCTACCCTCTTGGCCTTGATGGATGGACTGGACAGTCGTGGCGAGATTGTGGTCATAGGGGCCACTAATCGCATTGACTCGATAGACCCTGCCTTGAGGAGACCGGGGAGATTCGACAGAGAATTTCTCTTCCCGCTACCTTCACAAGAGGTAGGTATATGGTTTGCACATATATTTACTATAAACTCATGAAATAAAACATAATTGAAGTAAGTGATTACTTACATATGATAAGGTAAGATAAATACATATGGCATTGCTACAATGCAGTTCAGACATGTATGTTGAGTCTACAATAGTTTGATTGGGACAGTAATATTCCAGTCAGTATTTTTTAGACTTATGATTATTTTATATTCTGCAGCAGTTTTAATTTAATTTGATAAAATACTTAAAAATCAATAGCTTTAATCAGTTCCTTACAAAGGCCTGCTGTTACGGCACTTGGCAATGTGTTTGTGTTTGTCTAATTACATGTACTGTTGTGCATTAGGTACACATGCTTTCAGACCAGTAGGTAGTTGAAATAGTGCTCTGACACCTATTGTTATATATTGTTTTGACATAAGTCTGATATTAATAGTTCTGACTTCTAATAATGTTTAATATATATACTAGTGTTCCAACACATTCCTTTAATAGTTTAAAAAAATCTATCTATGCTGCTCAATTTTCTTTATCAGACTTTAATGTTATCCAATTACTTTCTGTCTTAACTAACGTAGGAGAAATATTTTACTAATTAAAAAGTTTTGATAACACTATAAATTTATTAATCGATTGTTTAAATTCATAATAGGCAAGAAGACAAATCCTGCACATTCAAACGAAAGCATGGAATCCCAAACTGTTGGACATATTTGTAAAAGAAGTTGCGGAGAGGACTGTTGGTAAATATCGTAATTTTCTGACGGCTTGGAAGAACTTAATGTTAAAACTGCAATACTCATTGTGTGTATTATTTTGACAAATTATGTGTTTCAGTAAATGTTTGTATAATATGACATATTTGATTTCACAGTCTTATTTTTATTACTAATGTTGAAAAAGAAAAAAATGTAAGTGATGTATAGTAATTTCCTATGAGTCTTAAGTTGTAAATGCACAAAGAAATTTTCAAAAGCATAGAAAACATACAAGGTGTTTAGATATGTTATTTAGAACCTCTACTGTCTACTTATATCAAAATTCATAATATGCTTAACCAAATTTTCGGATGGGTTTCAGCGACAGTAAGGAACTGATATTGTACAGGACTTGAGGTTTTGACTTTGGAAAACACTTAAGAGATACATTTTTAGGTCACCTGAGACAAAGTCTCAAGTAACCTATTGCGATCGCCTTTTGTCCGTCGTCGTCCGTCGTGCGTCCGTAAACAATTTACATTTTCGACTTCTTCTCCAAAACCCCTGAACCAATTTCAATGAAATTTTGCAGGGACCTTCCATGGACAAAGGTCAACAAAA
>NW_018405326.1:650656-780086 GCF_002113885.1 Mizuhopecten yessoensis | reverse complement strand
ATTTCTTCATTTTCCTTGTTAAGAATCAGAGGTGCTAGTTTCAAATCCTTTTTAGTCTGAAATCTGTATGCTAGATATTGAATAAGGTGGTTTTATTGTTTTTTGTCACTTTGAATAATATTTCTGTTCATGTTAAAAACAAAATCAACTCTCTGTATAAATATATCAGGTGACCGTTAAGGCCCATGGGCCTCTTGTTATACCTTAGTCATAGAAATTTTTTCATGTCAAGCAGAGGTAAATAACTTACATATTTTGTATGTCAAATATAAGCTTGCATACAGGGAGACGTTTAGGCCGAGATTTTACATGTGACCAAAGGAAACGTTTGTAACAAGATTTTCTTTTTCATGTAGGTTACTGTGGAGCTGACTTGAAGGCTTTGTGTACTGAATCTGCCCTGATCGCTTTGCGGCGTCGATACCCTCAGATCTACACAACATCAGAAAAACTTCAGCTTGATGTCTCTTCAATCAGTGTCGGTGCCAAAGACTTTTTCTATGCAATGAAAACCATTGTACCTGCTTCTCAAAGATCTGTCAGCTCGCCAGCAAGATCTCTTGCCAACTACCTTCGACCACTGCTCAAGAAATATTTTGAAGAAATACTCCAAGTCCTACAGAATGTCTTTCCAATTGTTCTAGCTCAACTGGCAAGCCTAGATGCTCCAGGTAAAATGAGTTGATAATATAGACTCATTGTATGACAACTTGTTTAAAAATGAATTAGCATAGACAATTAAATTGAAATAATATATATTCTTTCCAGGCACTCAGTATTACTTCAGCGGTTATTTTCCTTATTGAAGCATGTTTATAGTTTTTTATAGCATCTATCAAAAACATCTTGACTGAGCTTTCCATTTCAATAAGCCAATGATCATTACACTCTATGCTGGTAAGATCATATGTCTTATTCAAAAGAAATATGTTTTACTTGATTATATTGCTAACATCTGATACTAAAAATCTGGTTGTCTGATTGCATTATAGCCACAAGTTCTCAGGGAGATGGCAGCACTGCTGTGGGTGACAATGATCTATTGAGTGATGATGAGGATAACTTGCCCAGTATATTTGAACATCGTGGTCCAGGCCGGCGCAAGAGTCACCCAGAGGGGCCAAAGCAGCAGTTTATCAATTTTACAAGGTAAATAAAAATCATATATAATTATTTAAAAAAAAACTTTATTTAAATTTAAAAAAAACTTACTTTTTCTATTACCTTTTTTTGGAATTAAACATAGAAGGGAAACTTTATTGTTAATAAGGAGTTTTAAATAATCTAGGTTTTAACAAAAATGTTTTCATGTATTTCTTTATAATTCATACTGATATTTGTATGAACAGCTACGCATACAAGGAACCGTCCACACATCGACCACGATTATTACTGGCTGGCACCCCTGGCCAGAGTCAGTCATCCCACCTAGCCCCGGCCTTGCTCCACCACATGGAACAGCTTCCTGTTCATGTTGTCGACCTTCCCTCCCTGTTTGCTGTCAGTGCCAAAACACCAGAAGAATCCTGTGCACAGGTCAGCTGGGTCATAAAAACTTTATAGAATTCATGTATTAAAGCTGAATATTTTCTTATTTAGAATATGTATGTTAGAAATTATTTCAATACTTCTTTCATGTGAACAATGAAACTTGTTTAAAAAGAATCCTTGAGAACCATGGAAAATATATTTTTTTCTAGGCAAAATTTACTATACATAAATTATGAAGGTAATTTTCTGTCACAGGACAAAAAGAGAGCTTGCAATAAGTGTGTTCAACGTAACATGATTAGCAATAATTTGTCCTTTTTTTTGTAATTGTAGGCAAAATTTATTCTATCAAGCTAATCATATTACCACAATAAGAATTGTTACCTGGAGGAATAATTTTTAAAATACATGTAAATGGTATATTACACATACTCATTAGGGCCCCGTATCGGAGATACGGGTGCCCTATAGTAATCAATCTGTCTGTCTGTCTGTCTGTCTGTCTGTCTGTCTGTCTGTCCGTCCACAAATTTTGTTCACGGCTGATATCTTAAGTATTTATTGACCGATGTACATGAAACTTGGTCAAGATGTTCTGTTCATAAAAATACACATTGAGGTAAAAAGTCAAGAACAAAGGTCAAGGTCATTAGGTTCAAAGGTCAAGGTCAAATTTTACATCTTTTCACTAATGAACATTTTGTTATGACATTATGAAGCAAAGTTGATCAGAATTGAACAAGGATTCAACTGACCAAAGGTCAAGGTCATCGGGTCAGGGTCAAGGTCCAATTTTGTAGCTTTTCACTAGTGAACATTTCGCTATGACATTATGAAGCAAATTTGTTCGGATGTAAACAACGCGACACACTGAGGTAAAAAGTTGAGGTCAAGGTCATGAGATTCAAAGGTCAAGGTCAAATTTTGCATCTTTTCACTGATGAACATTTTGTTATGGTATGATGAAGCAAAGTTGATCAGAATTAAAAAACGAGTCATCTGACCAAAGGTGGTCGTCATTTGGTCAAAGGTCAAGGTTAAATTTTGTATCTTTTCACTAGTGAACATTTCGCTATGACATTATGAAGCAAAGTTGTTCAGAATTAAACAAAGAGACACACTGAGGTAAAAAGTTGAGGTCAAAGGTCAGGGTCATGAGATTCAAAGGTCAAGGTCAAATTTTGCATCTTTTCACTGATGAACATTTTGTTATGACATGATGAAGCAAAGTTGATCAGAATTAAACAACGAGTCAACTGATCGAAGGTCAAAGTCATTTGGTCAAAGGTCAAGGTTAAATTTTGTATCTTTTCACTGGTGAACATTTCGCTATGACACTTTGAAGCAATGTTGCTCAGAATTAAACAAGGAGTCAATTGACCAAAGGTCAAGGTCACTTGGTCAAAGGTCAAGGTTAAAATTTTGTACCTTTTCCCTGATGAACATTTTGTTATGACATTATGAAGCAATGTTGTTCAGAAATTAACACAGAGTCAACTGACCTTGGTTCAAGGTTATTGGGTCCAAAGGGTCAAGGTCAAGTTTTGTATTTTTCACTGATGAACATTTTGTTATGATATTAAGAAGCAAAGTTGGTCGGAATTAAAGAATAAGTCAACTGACCAAAGATCAGGGTCACTGGGTTAATGGTCAAGATCATTTGGGTCCAAAGGTCAAAGACAAAGTGGATCTCTGAGTTTGACCCTGGCTCTTGATGGAGAAAGTATATAAGGTGAAATAAAACAAATCAAAGTTAACAAATGAGTATTGCACCGGTAATTACATTTCTGTTAGCCCAGCAAATATGGAGGTGGAAGGAAACACATCACATCATAGAACATGTAAAATGTATATTTTGCTTCCTTGGGCAGATTGCTTCTTGATGATTATGGGGGATATAATTGCCACAAGACGGGGCCCTTACTGACCTGTCAGTGTTCTAGTTACATATGGATATTGAAAAAAAATATTACTAATTTCTCATTACATTTGTTTTGAAACAGTGAATGGAATTTATACAATTACAAATTTGTGTTTAGATATTTCGGGAAGCAATGCGAAGTTCTCCGAGCATTGTGTACATGCCACATATCAACCATTGGTGGAGTATTCTTGGCGACACACTAAGANGGTCAAAGGTCAAGGTTAAATTTTGTATCTTTTCACTGGTGAACATTTCGCTATGACACTTTGAAGCAATGTTGCTCAGAATTAAACAAGGAGTCAATTGACCAAAGGTCAAGGTCACTTGGTCAAAGGTCAAGGTTAAAATTTTGTACCTTTTCCCTGATGAACATTTTGTTATGACATTATGAAGCAATGTTGTTCAGAAATTAACACAGAGTCAACTGACCTTGGTTCAAGGTTATTGGGTCCAAAGGGTCAAGGTCAAGTTTTGTATTTTTCACTGATGAACATTTTGTTATGATATTAAGAAGCAAAGTTGGTCGGAATTAAAGAATAAGTCAACTGACCAAAGATCAGGGTCACTGGGTTAATGGTCAAGATCATTTGGGTCCAAAGGTCAAAGACAAAGTGGATCTCTGAGTTTGACCCTGGCTCTTGATGGAGAAAGTATATAAGGTGAAATAAAACAAATCAAAGTTAACAAATGAGTATTGCACCGGTAATTACATTTCTGTTAGCCCAGCAAATATGGAGGTGGAAGGAAACACATCACATCATAGAACATGTAAAATGTATATTTTGCTTCCTTGGGCAGATTGCTTCTTGATGATTATGGGGGATATAATTGCCACAAGACGGGGCCCTTACTGACCTGTCAGTGTTCTAGTTACATATGGATATTGAAAAAAAATATTACTAATTTCTCATTACATTTGTTTTGAAACAGTGAATGGAATTTATACAATTACAAATTTGTGTTTAGATATTTCGGGAAGCAATGCGAAGTTCTCCGAGCATTGTGTACATGCCACATATCAACCATTGGTGGAGTATTCTTGGCGACACACTAAGAGCTACGCTACAGATGCTGATACAAGACCTGGTTCCCACCACTCCCATCCTCATCCTTGCCACCAGTGAACAGCCCTACGCTGAGCTTGACTTTCAGGTCTTTACCAACCTGATTACAGGATTTATTGTCTATTAAACTCTTGTCAATTACCGGCAAAAACTTCAGTGGCTGATCAAAATTTTTGGCAAAACTGACATTTATTTTAAGTGAACATCTTTTATATCATAAAATTCTAATTAATACAATTAGCAGCGATTTGGAAAAGAAAATAAGGAATAGTCTTTTTAAAGATGTGGTATCAACGTTGTCAATAAACACTTTCAAAAATGGACTTAACAAACATCATCTTGTGTACATATGTTTATTGATATGTGTTTTTAGTTCATTGTAGAGGGTCATATAGATCCGGTATTGAAAAGTAAACTGATCTCAAATATTATGTTACACATACTTCCTAGAAACTACTACTTGTTATATGTTAAGTTCAAAACTGAGTAAGCCCTAGGTTAAAACTGGTACTGTTTCACCTTACAGCTTCAACTCCTGTTCAGTTTGTATGCTGGAGAAGTGGTAACAATGACCAACCCAAGTGAGGCTCAGCGGCGAGACTTCTTCTCTGATCTCATCCTCAGTCAGACGCGGCAACCACCTAGCAAAAAAACACAAGCTGGTAAGTGTACAATGATTTCAGTACGTTTTGTAAATAATATTTGTTGACACAAAGTGATTCGAGTCCTGGCACATTTCCTGTCCATTCTTGGTCAGTCTTTAAATAGTGAATTTTAATTTGAACAATAAGTTCAGTACTCCTACCTTTGAATACTGACCAAAAGGTTTATCTCATCATTTCACCATTGTCTGGATTCATATATTTTCAATTTGATATCAGTCTTTGACAGAAATGTTAATTTCATTATTAATGGTAGTTTTGTCTGAAGAATGTCGATAGAGAGTATGTATATTGTATTGTCTGAAAATTAAAGATGTTTTGATCTTGTAAAGTATATAAAGTATGCGCTGAATGTTGGGAGTGTTGTGCTTTACAGAGAATAAAACTAAGAAAGGGAAGCAAGCTCGGAAAAGCATTAATAAAAAACAAGGAGGTACAACAGGAGTCGATTGTTTGAAAAGAATAGAACAGTTCATATTTTGTGTTTTGTTATTTGGAGAGTTCCATTGTTGTTTTTGAGTTCAATTTCATTTATACACGTACACTTAATTGACAAAATGCTTTTTGCATAAAACATTGCATATTAGTTTATGATTAGGAAAATTGTAATTACCAGTTGTATTGAAATAAATGGCAAATTGGCAATGTGAAAATATAATTTCAAAATGTTCACTAGTTCAGTCTTTTTTCCTTCCTGAAATCGAATAGGCTTTGGGAAAATTGATTGGTATGTGCATAATAGTTTTAGAAATTAAACAAAACAATATAAAAAAATGCTTACCACATGTAACAAATCTGTTGAAATATTCCATTAGGACAGTTAAGAAATGATATTTACTTTTGGAAGATAACAAGTTTATTATAAAAAAAAGGAAATATGCTTAGAATTCCAGAAAGTCTTCTCTGCTTTTAGAATTGTTTGCAATATATATAAAAAAAAACACACCAATAATTATGATTATTTCTTTAATGTGGTTTGATCTATTTTCAGCCACACGACTTTTAGAAGTCTTGCCCAAAGCTCCAGCCCCAGAACCAAGGAAGCTGACAGAAAAAGAACTTCAAACTCTGTACAATCAGGAGGAGGCTACTTTGAGAGAATTACGCCTCTTTCTCAGGGACGTCATCAACAAACTAGGGCGCGACAGGAAGTTCCAAATCTTTGCTAAGCCTGTAGATTTAGAAGATGTGAGTGAATATTTTTATGCCCTTACAACATAGTAGAGGGGACAATAAGTATGTAACTACTGGCCCGTCTGTCCATACAACATTTTGTTTAGACTTTTACATTTAACTCTATTGTTCTTTGATAAATGATACCTTTTGAAGTAAAGGTCTTGTGTATGTAGTAATCTGGGGGTGGAGGAATTATCTATATGAGCCCCCACTCAATAGTTTAGTTGACAACTTTTTTTTTGATATTTGGATCAGTTGTTGGAAAAGAGCGATTAGAGAAGATAATTTCACACACATGCAGTTGCCTCTTTATAACAAATTATTTACTCCATCTTCAAAGAAAATTATAGAGCACATTTGTAGCAGGACATGAAAAAAGATAAGACATTGAGAACATTTCTGTACATTGAAGGGAATTGTTCCTTTGATTCACTAAATGAAGACCCTGCATATGTTTTCATAAATTTATTATTTTTCTTTTAAAAGGTGCCTGACTACAATGAAATCATCACAGAACCAATGGATCTTTCCACCATGATGAGCAAAATAGACAAGCACAACTATCAGACTGCCACGGAGTTCATGAACGATATTAACCTCATCTGTAGGAATGCTCTGGAGTACAATCCAGCCACGAACCCTGCTGGTTAGTTACTCAAATCAAGTATTTGTTCATGTTGACAGACTGGCAATCTCAAGTATTTGTTCATGTTGACAGACTGGCAATCTTTAGGGGGCCGCGGTGGCCAAGTGGTTAAGGCGTCTGACATTCTGCTACTACAAGCCCTCCAACACAGGGTGGCGGGTTCGAGGCCTTCATGGGGCAGTCACCAGGTACTGGCCATAGGTCGATGGTTTTTCTCCTGGAACTCCGGCTTTTCTCCACCACAAAAACCTGGCATGTCCTTATATGACCATAGCTGTTAATAGGACGTCAAACACAAACAAACAAAAAGGTTAATCTTTACAAGCTTGCAAGTGATTAATAATGGATAAACACTGTATGAGATTCAAGGTACCATTGAAGTTATTCAATTCAAAGGTCACCGAATTTGAGTCAAACATCAGCGATAATGAAATCTTGGCTGGTAATATAAAACTGTGCAAGATGATAATCTACATTTAGAATTACTGACATTGTAATTTCAGGTCGTGCCATCCGACATAGAGCCTGTGCCTTAAAGGACACTTCTAACGCCATTCTCAATGCTGAATTGGACCCTGAGTTTGAGAAAGCTTGTGATGAAGTCGTAGCCTCCAGAAAGCGTAGAGGTAAATTATATACATTGCTTTTAACAGGACCATGTGGAAGATTAGCCCATGGCTAAACATGTATTTATCCTCAAAGAAGGTCTATTTTTATTATAACTTTCATGGTGAATAATTTCGCATTGAAGAAGTATTTAGTACTTACTTAATTTTTCCACAAGTTTACAATCCTGTAAAGGTCTTGCCTGATTATTCTGGAGAAGACTTCACATAGTTAAATAATATCAGGATAGTTGAATGACTTTTAGTTTGAGAGAAATAAATACAGGTGTCTACATTATACTGTCAGAGGCTTATTCAACCAGATGTATTTGAACTATTTTAACAGACCCTATTTTACCAGCTTTCAGATTGCACTTATATTCTCGTAATTAAAAAAAAATACTCATTTTCTGAAGGTTGCTCAATCTGGATACCTTCTTGAGCATATTGAGATGTCTTTTCACTGGCAATTTTTTATATCCTTTAAAGAAATACTAATACATTTGGTAATCATATACATTTTTTTAACAAAATGGTCTCAAATTCTACTGTGAAATACTTTATCTGTGTGGATGATTTGCTTTCCTTTAATACAGTGGTTTAGTGTTTTGTGAATGATTTGTTTCATGAATCTTGTTCACCACTACAACAGTTGAAGGTGGAGATATGCCTGGGGTTGTACACTATTACATACACAGCAAAGCATTCAATCAACTGATGTAAAACTTCAATTCCTATATAGTAACATCTTTTCTATAGTATTTTGTATAGGCCTCCATGTTACACCTGTTTAATCATAGAGACGTGAATCTCTGGAAGAACTTGTCCATGGATTCTGTTTTAGAAACTACGATTAAAAATCAGTTGTTTTGTTAACTGTTTTAGGTGTAAATCCATCAGATTCAGCACCACAGTTCTGTTTTACATAAAATAAGGATTCTGTTTTAGAAACTAGGATTAAAAATCAGTTGTTTTGTTAACTGTTTTTAGGTGTAAATCCATCAGATTCAGCACCACAGTTCTGTTTTACATTGCCGAAGAACTCCCAAACACCTACCTCCTCTAGTCAAAACACGCCTGTGGCAGTGAGCAACAGTAACCACCGCACTAGTCGCAGGGCACGAGGCCTTGGTGTGGAGGCATCAGTCGATCAGCAATTGCTCGAGGCTCAGTGGAGAATAGAAAAGAGGAATCCGTCTTCAATCAAAAATGAGAAGCAAACCCCGAAAGTTTTGTCATCAAAGTCGCTTTCATCTTCAAAGAAACCTATTCGCTTTGTATCACCCTCTTCACATAAAAGTCGTCCAAAGAAAAAAATAGTTTGGAGTTATACGAAACGCCGCAGGAGGAAAAGGAGATTCACCTTTGAGAATGAAATGAATACAGAAGGAGAGGAGGAGGAGGAGGAGGAAGAAGAGGAAGTAGATGCAGGAGACAAAACTGACAATATCCATGTTGATGTGACTCAAGAACTACATATATCCCCAGTGTCTCCAAGAGACATGTCGCCTAGAAACCAGACAGACCTGTCTCCAAGGCGAGACTTGTCACCAAGGGAGCAAGCACAGATGTCGCCTGTTAGCAGAAGGAGAACCAACTCGCCCAGGGCAAGGGAAAATGATCTCCACAAACATTCACCAAGTATACCAAAGTGTAGTCCTCCAGTAATGATTGATGATGAAAATTCCGAGTCAAAAATGGAGATCTCACATGGAGATGAGAAAAGCTCACCGGTGTTTAAGAAAAGAATGCGGAAGTGTAGTGAAGGACAAGATGAAGTAGAACAATCAGATAATTTACAAATTTCAAGTCCTAGTAAAGAGTGTGAACAGGAATCTCAGGAAAAACACACAACCTCCCAGGACAAAATATATACCTCAGCATCTTCAGGAGAACACACAACACCATGTAAGGACATGTTAATTAAAGACAATGTGTTGTGTGTTAACGGGGAAGTGGACAGTGGGGTAGGCAGTTCAGTGGACAGTAATGGAGACTCCCTCGATGGTGTTGACCAGGCGAAACAACTGAAAGGAAAGGTAAGTTCCTGTCTGCGAACCTTTCTTCCATGGGTTAACCAACCACCTTGGGGACCATTACTTTCATTCAAAAATACACAGTTACTAAAAACTGAAGTGTTCTATTTAAGAGATCACAATATTTGTGAAAGGATAGATTGTAAAAAGATCTTGAACAATATCTATAGTATCGTGAATCACTGTAAAGCTAATTATAACATTATTAGTTAATATTTTTTCTTGATACAAAAATAATGACTTTTTGTGAAACAGTTGAACACGATATTGTGTTTGATGTTATACCAGACTGTGATAACAAACATTTTGTTGAAAGAACTCTACATATTATGTTTCAATTGAGATTTACTAATATTGAAGAAATCCTAAAAAAGAACAGTGCGCAGCTTTGATTTAACTTTTAAGTATTGTTTATAAATAAAAATCCTCATATGTTTTGCAGTGTTGAGTGTATAGTTTGGAGATTGAACAGGTTTAGTGATATTTACATCAAAGCAAGTCACAGAACCTACATTTCATAGATTATATAGAGGGGAAAATTGTTTTGAAGAAAACATGATATTATCCAAAATAGTGACTTGGTATAAAGTGAAATTGTTCTTTACCTGATGTTTTGATTTTGTTGATGTTCCTTCCTGTGAAAATGGTCTCAAATAAAAATGAAAGAGAAAAAAAACTTAGTACACAGAATTTCTTTTAATACAATATTGTTAGGTGTTTTTGTGGTTTTTTTTAAAATATCAATATTCCACTTAAATATTGAAGGTAACAACTGAAGTAACTGTGCACAGGGAAAAGGAAGATCAAACCAAAAGTCCGAAGGCTGCAGAACCGGAAGATAAAGGTATCACTGCTTTTTGACATGTTAATTTATTTATTTTTGAACGATGATGCAGATAAAAATTGTTAATCTGTGGTTGTCTGAGAGACAATGTGATTAAGGCAGAAACCAGTAAATCAGGATTTTAAATTTCATATTTTGAAATAAATACAGGTCCAACAAGATGAGTCCTGAATTGGATGTAATGCAAAATACAAATCATGGTCAGATAAAAGATTTATTTTCATTTACAGTACCATCACCTGGAATTCGTATGACACGATCTCGTCTCCAGACCAAAGAACAGGAGCGAGCACTCGCAATTCTAGAGGCTCCCAGCGAGCCTGTAGTCATTGATGAGAATAGACTGTCAAGTTTGTTGGAAACCTTGGTCAGAATCACACACAACTTAGATGTAGAGAAACTGGAGAAGTTGTACAGTATGCTAAGTCAGTGCATATACCACCACCGGGAAGAGTTTGACAAGACTGTGCTGACTGAGGTTTGTATAATAGTGTCACTTGATGGTACACAACTCTTTATATGATTTAGTATGTTTGGGATAATACTGTATACAGCATATCATCATGACTGCAAATATTAGCGTGAAATTGCCAAAAAACAAAACAAATAGCATATGAAAATATATAATTTACAGTATTTGTAAAGTTTGGCACGGTAAGCAATTATACAGTACCTAAAAATGGATGCTGTCTTTTTCAACATAGCATGATGAACTGACATGCAATGAATTAAAGATGTAGAATAACATGTTACATAATTAAAGATGTAGCATAACATGTTACATAATTAAAGATGTAGAATAACATGTTACATAATTAAAGGATATTTTGTATGTTTCAGAATCTAGAAGACTGTGTAAAACGCTTTAGCCATATGACCAGCCATTCCACTGGATCTGTGTAGCGGGCATACAGCAGCTACTACCAATACTGCAGGGAACTATTCACTTAACAGTCTTTCATGTTGATGATCACTAAACTCCGGGCTAAAACATTGTGCCGAGACATTTCGTTGTGTTGTAGGAACAGTGTGATTTCAGATCTATGTTCACAATATGATGCATTCAAAACCATCCTGGTTGAGTTATTTAGACTTTAAGGTATGATGTTATTTTCTGGCAGTCAAACTACTGTCCAGGTATTTCCGTTGACGATGTTATAGTAGACCAGTAGATTGCTCCTGAGTTCATATTACCAAATACCCCAAATATTGTTCAGTGAGCATTTCAACTGTTCCAACAACACAACAAATGGCCTCCTAAAGCTTTCACACTGCCACTGATGGAAAGTCTGTTTTGTGAGGAGCATTATTTTGTGTAATGTGAACTTGTTGATTTATATAGATTCTATTTTTCATAAAGGTAGAGTAAGAGGGTATTGTGTAAGGTGAACAAATTATGTGTCTCAATTGATCATTCATGGCGTAGTTTGAGAGAGAGTGTGTCAAGATATTTATTAAGTTGCTTTGTAAGGCACTGTTTTACCATCTTTGTGTTTGTGTTAAAAAAATAGGCACGTTACATAGTAAGAAAATCCAGATAAAATCCCAGAGCCTTCTATGACAAGGAGAAAGACATGTTTGTAAGATAAAGGCCTGCAGATATCAGTTACAGTAGAAATGTTACATATCTTTTTTAAAGAACAGTGGTAACACCCCAACCTCTTTAATATATTTTTATTCAAATCTCTAACAGTTATTGATTTAAAGAATTTAATTGACAAAAAAACACCAATTTACATTATCATTTTGTTCATGAAAATTAGTGTCTGAACACAAATGTACTTGCACACTGAACACAACTAAACCTAACATTGTGAAGTCACAACTTAGTGGCATAGGTCCAACAAAAAACTTGCTTGCATTATTTGTTGTGTTCATGTATGGCAAAGACTATCGACAGTCTATATAATAGGAAAGTGCCTATGCCATATGTCTTCATTCCGATGGTGCCCACAATGAAACAAAAGTCAGTACACTGAATGGGGGCAGAGGCTGAGTTGCACAGAAGTAATAAAACCCAGCTGCTATGTTCAGTATTTGAGAACAGCACAAGGTGTTCATAAAAGTAAGGACCATTATTCATTGCTTAAGAATGTTGCTATATGGCATTTCATTGGTTATGTGATAGTGCAGGTTTTCTGTTCGACTGGGTTGAACAATGGAATACACTTATTAAACATCATGTACAAATTGAGGGTCCCTTGCCATTCTTGAAATATGTAATATCAAACTTTTTCTTTATGCACAAACATGTATATGTATTAAACGTGTAGCAACATAGACCGACTGGTTCCTTTGTCAAGCTATGACTGAGTGAACGATTTGTACCTGTACAAAAATGTGACAAAAGTGTATATTTCATGTCACTCGACCCAGGACGTTTCACTATCGATGAAGAGTGCATACACACAGTATCGAAACATTGCGACACGTTTCATACTTATATTGTTTGTGTATAAAGTAAAACTTTGATATTACATATTTCCAAACTGATGAATAATATTGAAGATATTTAAATGATATGATAGTGTGTAGTGATAGTATCCAGCCGTGAAAATTTATTTTTACTTGTAGGTTTAATATGTTTGTGGGAAATTTATCTAATATGTACTTGTGTAAATAGGCGACATTCATTAATGTGTGTGTGTGTGTGTGTGGAACTTTGGATGATAGAAAATTCCTGGATAAAAAAAACGATAGGGAGAAAAACAAGAGAATTTGTTGGTAAACTATTTAACAAACTGCCTTAATTTTGTATTAAGGGTACCTGTGCTATCTCCTGTCCTCTTGTATTATTTTTGTATCAGTTGAAGATTTTTACAATTCCATGTCGTGTCTGTACACAAACTTGGAGAAGGGGTTTTTAAGTTCTGCAGAAACATTCTTCTAAATTATCACATACAGGGACCAGCAGCCTCATTTATATCGTCTGTTGGACCTAGGTTATCATGTACATATATTTACTTGTAAAAATTACCAATGGTGTAAATAATTGTAATTTATTCCTTGTTGAATACCTGTATTAGCATGTCAGTTGTTATATACTTTTAAAACTATTTTTGGTCTTGACAAATTCAATTTGAGGGGAAAGGTGAGATGTTTACATGTCCACTGCAATGTTACCTATTAATTAAACAATAATCACTTGAAATGTACATCTCAAATACTACAATCTGGTACCACCTATACATGTAATCATGGATGTTACCAGATATTTACATCAAATTACAGTACACAAACTAATGAATTCTAAATAAATTTGATTATGATGTTATTACGACCATGATGTTATTCACCTAAATACTAATATTGTTGTTTAAAAAATATTTTTTAAAGGTATTATTCATCGTTGTAATTGAAAATGGTGGGGGGGGGACGTTTCAATTTTGAAGGTTTTCTTTTCTATGATATTCTATCTGATATCGAGGTAGAAGTAAAGAGCTGGCCCACAGTTGGTGGATTAAATGATGACTTGATTTTTACAGTGAGAAAGTCCATTAGTCCAGATCATTCATGCAGCATATGAAACTGCTTCCACCTTCTTTTGACATACCAGGTAAATTTTGCTTCTTGTTTGAAATTGCTAAACTGAAAACTGAGATAATTGTGAAATGTTGTAACAGAATTTATTGAAAACGTGTTGCTGTTCCAAACCATATGAACATTTAACTTGAAATTGAAATATTGATTCCCCAACAAAGGGAATTGTATACAGTAACCATTATACCTGGTAATAATATGCTGAATACTAAACTCATTATTAAATATGAAACAATATTGTAAATATTTGTCATTAAAGATCATAATTATTTTAGTATCTTGGTTTAACATCATTCTTATAAAATCGGAAAATGAAGTCGATGTATTAGTCTTTCGAATACATTTCAAAGACAGTATTTTATTGACTACATTTTCCTTATTTTCGGATATAGAGCTCATGATATATTTATACAGTGTATGTACTTTTCCAACATGAGTCAAATGTCAATTTTATATCTATTCAGGAAAAAAATTGCAACAATATAATTTTGACAGTTTTATTAAAAAGTTGCTTATCAGTCCATTTATATCCCCATATTGTTTGTGCCAGCTTAATTTAAGACATTTCTTTGTTTAATTATATCTACCTTGATGCTAAACCATATTCTTAGGTCTTAAAACTACATTATTTTTATGTGATTTTTTTTTCTATTGAATGAAATAATGTGGCAATGATATCTTGACCGTTTGTATACATGATGTGTATTTTTAAAAAGTTTCTGTGAAAAAAGTCTTAATAAAAATGTAAAATTTTGTAAATCAGGTTTTTCATGTTAAAGCTAGTGTTTTTTGGTTTTTTTTGCTATTCATGAAATTCCTAGAATACCAGATAATGATACTCAGATGTGTTAATTTATTTGCTTGGTTGCCTTTACCCAATTGTTATCCATCACCGTTTATAAATTATATTCAGCACGTATGGTAATATTTATATGGTTTACTGGTGTTATTGCTCAGTGATTTTTATTACTCCCTTTTTTTTATCGGTAATTGTAAGATGACACATCATTTTCCTCTGTATAAATGACTATTTATTGATGCTTAGTAGAATGAATGCACAATCCTATTTTTACTCCACAGTGAATAAAATCAGGAAAATAATCATTCTATTTTGAAATGTGATCTCAGGAACGGATCCTTGCCTTCCACGGAACTTAAAGCCAGTAGTTGCAATTGTTTTGAAACCATTCTTTGATCTCATCAACTATGCCTCCAGTCCATTCATTAATACTGTAATTATGTAATCTACCAATTGACGTGCTGTACATTGTATAAATGTTGTATGGACAATATTACACCTGTATGTTTACCTAGAATATTACAGTCAAACCTTCCCTGGAGACCACCTCATTCAAAACTCCTAATCGCAGTTATTTTCTTATTACTTAACTTGTATTAAGATCAAGAGCCTCTGTGTTGTATCTCTAATGAAGAAAACCTTAAATATGGTCTTTTTCTGACTTGGAATTTCTTATCCTTTACTGAAGCAGAGAGTTTTCAAAAGAAATGTATCTATTAAAAAAACATCTCCCCCCGGGCTTGATCTCTTTGATTATAAGGCAGGGGGCTTAATCCACCAGTAATGATTATTTTTATATTTATACTTTAACTGCTACATTACTGTGAATCTTTTTCAAAATGTTTTAATAAATTCCATTAAAAGGCATCAACCGATAACTGTCTTTGTATGAGTATAGAGGAGGACTCTTAAAGTCTTCTGAAGTGGAAAAGAGGTAGATGGGACGAGACTACTTTATAATGGAATTCTGAAGATGGTCTCTAAAAACAGGTTTGACTAAAGATTCAAGATTTTTATTTACACAATGTCACACTATGTTAAAACAAGAGGTCACATTTATATGATACATTTATACAAAGAAAAACATAATACCTCATATACAATGAATCCAATTTACTGCTGTATTTTGTTCGATGGAATTGAGCATTTCACAATAAATGTGACTGTCCGAGGCCATTCCAAGTATTGCAGTGTACCATCTGTTGGCATTGGGGTTTTGCTTTTTTGAAGCATTAAACTGAATTCAGTTTTAATTCATGAATGACAAGTTCTATATAGTGTGTCAGCAATTCAGTTACAAAAAATGATTTCTTTGTCAGGAATATTTCTTCATCATAGAAAATGGAGTTCAGTTAATATTAATCATTTAATTCAAGGGAAATTCATGTAGAGTGCATGCTTGTTTAATGAATTGAAATGTCATCTTCAGAAGGGTGTGGTTGGTGTCCAATGATTTCATAATAACACTGACAAACATTTGGGCTATGGCATGCATAGTGGATATGAATGCCATCACAATTTGTCTACCATGCTATAGTAAGGTGTTATGACACAATGGGGTTTGTAAACATTTATATCAGTATATGATCTTATATAGTTTGAAATTTTGAAAGTAAAAATTGGGTAAATTTAAAACTGATGGAGTTAACTCATTAATTCCACAATAAATATTTCTCTTTGCAACACCATTTCAGAATTGAATTGTTTCAATATTTTATATGTTTACAAATTTGTCTGTCTCTTCTGAATATCAAAAAATTGTTGTTTTTTTTCATTAGTACAAAAATCTTGAGCATGCAGAAGTTCACACAATCTATCAATAATTCATTTAAAGCATGCAAGAGTACTTATTGTATTAATGTATGTTTTGCTGATACCGTGCATAATTATAAGAAATATTAACCATCATTCCCTCAATCCCAGAATAAAATCAACATTTATGTCATATTCACACTACTCAAATTGTGAACAAGTTCTGTGTATATTAAGGTTTTACAGCGGTGTGAAGTGAATAAGCTTGACTGTATATAATTATAAAATATTTGTATGTAGATTTATCTTTCTTGTTTGTATTTTTTCTTTTAATGCAAGGAAATAAAATGAAAGAAAACATCTACCTGGGTATATGGTCTTGGTGCTAACATGTAAAAACATTGTGAATGTTGTCTCCATTTTGGGCCATGTGAACTATTGGACTCCATTTCTGTCTGTCCCGGCATCACCGTTTGTCATTCATCTGTACACTTTTCTTTGAACCTCTTCTCAAAAACCATAAGGCTAATCACAACCAAATTTGGTAGGCAGTATCCCAAGTGATTTAGGTTGTAAAAGAGAAGAGTCTGGCCCCTTTGAGGGTCCAAAGGGGATACAGAGTTTGGAAAGGAAACCAAAATCTTTTTATAAATATGACCATTAGGGGGCACTTTGCAATACATCGTTCATCTCCAAACATCTTTTCTGAATAACCAACGGGCCTGGAGTCATGCGTAGCCAGTACTTTCCTAACATGGGATGCTGCAAAGTGGGCAAATAGATGACATGGATTTTTTCCCCGAATTCACAGGGTTCAAATTTGTAAAAACTTTCTAACTACTTTTTCTGAAACATCAAGTTGAGTCATGATAATTGCAATATTTCAGGAAAAAAGTCATCATTATGTATATTTAAGGTTGCAAAAGTCAAATTGTTAAACACTCGACAGCTTCTGAAGAACCAAAAGGCCTGCAGTAATGTGGCCCGTACCTGCGATTTAAATCAAAGAATTTCCTGTGCGATTCTTTTATTTTGCTTAATTTTCCCTCAAACTTAACCTTTGTATAACACAACTACTGACCTAGCTTGTCATATTTTATTAACTAATTGTGCTGAAACCATTAAACAATCATAGCCCTGTAATTTATGGAGTTATGCTCCCTGAATCAGTGGTGTGAATGTAATCACAATTATTCTGACCATAACCGAGACTTGCTCCGATTGGTTTCATTAATGCAGTACTAGATCGATCTATCTATATATGGTCACTTCCATTCATATACCTTAAGTGGTCCCTGAAACTGAAGATAAACATTGATAATTGTGTGTTACTCTTTCTTTATAAATAGAAACCAAAAAAGAATTTGTTCATATTCTCACAATTTTAATATAAATAATAATTTACAAATGTGATGTATCACAGTTCAAATGAAAAATGAGATTTAAACACGAGTTCCACTTGCGTAATTATATTACGAGTGAAACCCAGCGTAGCAATTAAATTGTCCACATCCATCAATGTGTTGTTCGCAGCCTCTATATCACCATTTCATCTCATTGAGTAATCCTCTACACAATCACAACAACTTGCTTTCATTTACTTGTCCAATGCCCCACAGCATTTTTACTTCTGCAATCCAGTAAAGTTCACTTCAAACAGGGCTTCATCGGTCCATTGTGACACTCCATCTGTGTCTTAAATGATGTCAAAGGAAAATCACTCCAGATGATCAGACTATTTTGCTGATTGGACAGATCTGCTTGGGTCCTCACGTCGATGGGTATCGCTCAACAAGCATTGCGTGGCCCTTGAAAACATAAGATATAAGACATTTTAACAAATATTTTTGATGTACATAAAATCTTGGTTAATACATACAAATTAAGCAAGCAAAACACTAATGAAAAGCAAAATGTCAAGGTGTGCTCTTGTCAAATTCTACAGAACAAAGATACTGTTTAAACCGACTTCATTCTGTGGCTAATAAATGTACTGGGGTATTTGCTTTCATGGAATAAAACTTCTATAGAAATCTTTAATAGAAAACAAAATGAATGCATCCTTCCTCCCCTTTGTCTTTTTTCAAAGCACACCCAGGAAAACAAGATTTAAACAGAATAAATATTAAATATAATAATAAATATTAACAGATGCTATTATATAAAGGCATTAGGGACATGGAATTTAATGTCAGAACTGAAGCTGTTTCTTTAGCTCTTAAGATCAACACATTGACAGATACTGTTTCACTTACGATGCCTCCGGCTGCACAGGCTGCCACCAGTCCAAACTGACCATCTTCCTTGGCAAGGCGGTGAGCTGCTGTTGTTACCAGTCGGACTCCTGTGGCGCCAAATGGGTGTCCAAGTGACAAAGATCCTCCCCACAGGTTAAACTTGTCCATGGGAATGGCACCAAACTGGCAACAATGAAAGGTCAATAGGTAATGTTTGTTTATTCTTAAACCATGGCCTTTCCTGTCAGAAGAAAAAAAATTGCTTAAAACTGGTAAAATTATCGTCAGCCATCAAGTTTGCGTGTGCAGTTATTTCTGTGTTGAATTTTTTTCTTTAGTCTGTAGTGTTATTTGATGCAATGTATATGTTTTAAGAATGTGGGACAGACACACATTTATATAAGCATACCTTTTCACTCATTCCCATGTGGTTCTTAGCAAACCAATCCGAGTCCAAAGCTTTCAAGTTTGCCAAAATCTGGCCCTGGGAAAACAGAAAAAAAGTTTATGAGTACTATATAATACATGATAGATATTCTATGCTGATCCTGAAGCACTGTAATTATTGATTTAGCTACAATTACACAAATTACATGTCTTTGGGAGATAGTGTTTACAAACTATATGCAAAAGTGCCTTCCATACAAACTTTCTTTAGAAATTCATCATATATTTGTCTTCTATTCGTTTAAATACCTGTTGAAAAACAGGACACTTACTGCAAAAGCTTCATGGTATTCGAACACGCTGATATCAGACATGGAGAGTCCAGCTTTCTTCAGGATTTTGGGTGTAGCATATGCTGGTCTGTGAAAAGTAAGTAAATAGTATAAAGATTTTAAAAATATTTTTTTATACATTGTTCCTGTAGATTAAGTATTCCATACAACAAGGCGAAGTATTACAAGCGATCAATACTCCCCCGACCTCTTGACAAGTTACAAGGGGAAGTATTGCAAGCAATCCATACTCCCCTCGACCACTTGACAAATTATGGTATCAACAAAGAACAAAGAGGGACAAGAGACCTGATTAGTGTCCCACACTCAACCATCCCAAGGTACTTATACAATATACAAGAAATGCCCTGAATACAGTGATGTATAGACAGACTGATTGACAAATTTATAGTTCTCTCAGCTACCAGGTAGTACCAGTGGGGACTGATAAACAATGTCTGAAGCTTACAGGATGGACTTAAAAGTAAAAACATACAATCATAAAACTAGGACGGTTTACCTGTTTATTTGGAGTTTTTACAACAGCTAAAGTCATATGAGGACAAAACCTCTCTTTTACTACCCCTTTGTCCCCTATAAAAAGACAAAGAAGGAAGAAAAGCCCAGGATTCAGCAAGCCCCCCCCCCCCCCCCCCCCCCCCCCCACTCTAGTACAATCATGCAGTGCGATACTACACTCACCCCAGCAGTAATTGGTCCTTAGGATCCTGAGACACATAAAGGAAGTCCCTCAGGTAGGCTTTGGGTTTAAATCCCATGGCCAAGGCTTTCTCTTCTTCCATGATTAGACATGCTGATGCTCCATCAGTCTGAAAGGACATAAAAATAAACTTAAATACCGTCAAACTTCAGGTTCCTTAGATCAAGGTAAATATATCAACACCTATTCTGTTTCTCTCAAAATCAGGGGCATGAAAAAGTGTTTGCGAGCACTTTCCAAAACTGTAATTCTACTTACCCTATTTCATTCACTGCACTACTACATGTAAATGAGCTATATAACGTACTTCCCCTAGGCTCATGTGTTAAGAATATTTGCACTTGCCCTTTAAATTAGATGTGTTGGATTTTGACATCCTTTAAAATTAGTACCAAGTTTTTTGCAATAGTCCTCCAAAATGACAAATTCATGGAAAATCTTCATTGGGCGAGTAGATTACTTCTGACAGGTATTATTTTCTGTAAAATATTGTATGCATCATCGTTATGATAAAGCATGCTTTTAGTATATGAATAAGTAGGCTTTCATTGTACATTAAGCCATGCTATGTTTATAAGAATGCTATTATCATCGGTAAACAACGCTTTCAGTGCACAGTCTTACCAAAAATGATGCGTTTGCTGCAGTGATGGTGCCGTGTGGTTTGATGAAGGCTGGCTTCAGACTGGACAACTTCTCCATAGAGGAGGGTCTTATTCCATTGTCTTTGGTGATTGGCTCTGCTACGCCTGGAACTTTGTAGCTGAGGACATCGGAGAGGAGTCCCTTCTCAGTTGCTTCATGTGCAAGTGTGTGGGATCTCAGAGCAAACTCATCCTTAAACGGAAGACTTTTAATGTAGCAGGAAAATAGCGGGTTTTTTCAAAATAGAGATTCCTTTTTCTCCATGAAGAGTCTGGAGATAGTATAGCTTGTTATGAAGGAGAAAAGTTATATGTGTACATGTAAAAATGTTAAGTTATTCAATGTGGTTTCTCTATTTGTAAAGTTATGATGAAATATGTTCACAACTACCCAAATTACATAATTTTATTACACATGCCAAGCCATTTCATCCAAGAGAGCTAAAACAATAAATCCAATTAAAGTAAAGTGTCATGACTTTAATACCTGCTCTTGTCTGCTGACTTTGAAAGCTGCACATAATCTGTCTGCAGAGTGTCCCATTGTCTCATTGGTAGAAAATTCAGCAACAGCAGGTAGCTGAAAAAAAATAGGGAAATTTAATGGAGCTAATGTTGTTACAAGTGGCTAATACTTCATCACTAATTTATAATATAAAACAGATGGTAGCAAAACTTCAGCTCTTAAATGATATTTGCCATCATCTTAATTATTTTCTACACAGTATTGACAGGATTATTTCACTTCTTGGCCTTTAATAAGAGAATTAGACTGCAGTATATACAGAATAATTTTAGGGCTAGTTTTAACACACATATTATTCTACCAGAATTTCATGTTTTCTCAAAAACATGTACCAGGTATACTAAAAGCTGAGTACAAGTTTATTGACAGACCAACCTCAGGTGTGAGAGCAGATGGTGACAGCATCTTCATAATGATGCCAGCCTTGTTCTTGGACTTGTTAAGCTGTAACATCAACTTCCTCATTTTACGACTGTGTCTGATTGGAACATCAGACATAAACTCTACTCCTCCCGCTACTATAGCATCACAAGATCCTGACGCAATCATCCCAATACCTGTAAAACGACAAACAACACATCATCCCAATACTTGTAAAACGACAAACAACAACTCTGTCTGTAGAAGGATAATGTCATCCCTGTAACTGTAAAACGACAAACAGCATCCCTGTAAGTAGAAGGATAATGTCATCCCTGTAACTGTAAAACGACAAACAACATCCCTGTCTGTAGAAGGATAATGTCATCCCTGTAACTGTAAAACGACAAACAACATCCCTGTCTGTAGAAGGGATGCTATATATGTATGAAACTAAATGTCATCCCTGAAACTGTGAAACAAGAAAAGACACACCATTCCTATATCTGTGAAAGGATAAGGAATATATCTAGGAAATGAAAATTACACCTTCATATCCACAAAAGAAAAATTCCTGTCATCCATGAAAATGTACATCATTTCAACAATTAATCTGTGAAAGGACACACATACTAATTTGGTTTAGAGGTAGCATGCCTTGTCAGATTCGTCAAACCGAAACAAATTTGCTTAATATCCTGTCTGTGAATCCTTATCAGGAACCCTTCAGTAAAGCAAGCAGATTGTTTCAAGACCTAAATGTTGTTGTTTTTTGCCACAGACACGTCGGTAAAAAGGGATAAAAGGGACAGATGATAAAATAGATTAGAAATGTCAATCTCATGCACTCTATACAGTCAAATAAATCTAGTATAACCTACTAAGGAAATCTTGATAAGTTGAACATATACGAGGTTTGGTGACTGTCTTACCTGTGGTGATGGCTTGATTAGATGAGATACAGGCCTGTGTGACTGTGTGGGCGGGGATGGTATCAGGGAATCCAGCTCCAAGGGCCGCCTACAAAAATATCTCCTCATCAAGCTACTGTCACAATGATTGTTACCACTTTTTAATCATCAGTCATTTCTGAATCTGTTCTACTTAAAACTGATTAGATGGACAATAAATATTTTACTGTGGATAGTGCAAGAATAAACTACATCTATACAATGATACAGGATCCCTCTGACATTCGGAGTCAAACTAGCATCTACCAGGTCACTGGGTTAAAATTATGTCCAAAAAACCCTATGTAATTCAGGATTTTAACAATTTAAAACAGATTTTACACTAGTAATAAAACTCTAAATCGTTCTTGTCAAAATTGTGGGAATTATTAATCCTGTGTGAAAGATACTGATAAATTAATTTCAGGTCAACAGGGTGTAAAATTTTGATCAATTTTCACCAACTGAATTTCATAATGTTATTGTGTCGTAGTTTCTAGAACTTACCTCTCTTGCTACATTGCTTGTCTTCACCTCCTGAATGACAGTTCCATACAAAATGTAGTCAACAATACCTACGGCAGAAAATTATAAACAGACATTCAACAAATGTTTACATTACTTATGATGTCAACAGTTGAGTTTTAGGCATATAACCATATTAATAACAACTCTTAGTGTTGTTTATATTCTATATTTAGCAGATTTAGGTCATGTTTGTCACAATTTTTTATCTTTCACACTCCACAATGGCAGTTTTAACTAATTATGACAGCAAATATTACCACACAGCTTTGTACAAATAGTAATAGTGCATGGTGAAATTAACACTGAGCAAAAAGGAATTACACTGGTAAAAGGCAAAAAGGTATTTTGCTGATTAATCACATAAAACCTGTGTCCTCCAATATCAGGACAGGAAGTGAATGCTGAAGCTTTCAAATGAACAATTCTATTGTTATAGTAACAGCAGATATTGTGTTTCAACTTACTTGTGTCCATGTTTGTCTTCCTTATGAGTCCCCTGAAATAATATCACAATGCAATCAATATTCGAAAACAACTTAAATAACCTGACTCGTCCAAGTCAGTCAAAAATTGAATGGTAGCTGAGTTATTAGTTTTCATGCGTCTTCTAGAAAATTAATATGATTTTGAAATTCATTTGTATGTAATAAATAAGATAAGATGTAATTGACTACATAATGGTTGAGAAGAATTTGCCATTTGCTTCATTAAATTAGACAATGACTGAGACGGGAAGGCTCCTGTTGTCCACATGCCTTCCATCCATCAAGTTTAGGTTCATTGTAAATTTGAGGTCTTTGTGTACTGAATCATAAGTTGCCCGAAGTTTCATCCAAATCAAAAGAAAACAAAGTCTGTGGAGTATCACCAAACAAAGTCTGCGGAGTATCACCAAACAAAGTCTGCGGAGTATCACCAAACAAAGTCTGTGGAGTATCACCAAACAAAGTCTGTGGAGTATCACCAAACAAAGTCTGTGGAGTATCACCAAACAAAGTCTGTGGAGTATCACCAAACAAAGTCTGTGGAGTATCACCAAACAAAGTCTGTGGAGTATCACCAAACAAAGTCTGTGGAGTATCACCAAACAAAGTCTGTGGAGTATCACCAAACAAAGTCTGTGGAGTATCACCAAACAAAGTCTGTGGAGTATCACCAAACAAAGTCTGTGGAGTATCACCAAACAAAGTCTGTGGAGTATCACCAAACAAAGTCTGTGGAGTATCACCAAACAAAGTCTGTGGAGTATCACCAAACAAAGTCTGTGGAGTATCACCAAACAAAGTCTGTGGAGTATCACCAAACAAAGTCTGTGGAGTATCACCAAACAAAGTCTGTGGAGTATCACCAAACAAAGTCTGTGGAGTATCACCAAACAAAGTCTGTGGAGTATCACCAAACAAAGTCTGTGGAGTATCACCAAACAAAGTCTGTGGAGTATCACCAAACAAAGTCTGTGGAGTATCACCAAACAAAGTCTGTGGAGTATCACCAAACAAAGTCAGCATAGTGCTGACAAACTTTGTTCTATCTTAAATACAATATTGGGTGACCTTAACATAAGAATAATGACCCTCAAATTTGTTTAAGGTATTTATGTAAAAGTTTTGTCAGAGGTTATGGTGATAGAGCTATGAGGCCAAGTGGGAGAGATGGATAGACATAGACATGGGAAATGCTATATGGCCTCCACTCCTACCTTTCACGTTTTTGGGCATAATAAAAGTTTAAATTTCAGATTCGACTACATGTGTAGCAGTGAGCAAGTGATTACTAAAATGTGTACAAGGAATCCTGAATGGATACAACGGTTTCCACAACTATGGAACATGTTAGTTGTCAGGAAATTCTTTAACTGGCTCAGTCATGTCATCAAAATTCAGTTTCACAGGAATAGATGTAATATTATAAAATATAGGTTGGTGGACCTTTTCTTACAATACTATTATCAAATATAGGACCTAGCTTTTCTTACAATTCTATTCAACTGTTTTTCAATTTGTTTGGAGTTGTCATGAAAAGCCTTTAACTGATTAGGCCATGTCATCTAAATTCAAAGCTTCCTTGCTTTAGAATACATGTGTTATACTGGTTTACTAAATAATATCAATATGAAATTTAGGACCTATTCTTACAAAACTATTCATTTATTTTTCAACTTGTTTGGCAGGAAATTAATTATTCTTCCAATGTTTATAAACTGTTGTTAGCAATATTAATAGGACCTACGACAGAGCAGCTCTGGCCAGATCATGAGGCATCAGGTTCTGATAGGACGTCATCGACATGAGAAATGGAGTCCTCACCCCTTCCACCAGGACAATGTTTCGGCCCTGCTTTCCACCCAAGGTCTTTTTGTCTGAAGAAGAAAACCAAAGTCAGAATTGGATGATATAGCATTGACATACAAATTGTATATAGCCTATAGGTTTTTTAATATATGCATTTAATGCCATTTATGAAATGAACTTTGAAAACTATATATTCTTCATACTGTACACTGTTGTAAAGCTCTAAGTATGATGGGGGGGGGGGGGGGGGGGGGGGTCCCTGATTATGGACATGTATTCACCAACTTTTTTTAATTTGCAAATGTCCATAAAGAGTCATGTTTTGTAAGAGTTGATTTTCAGGGATCCACAAATAGCCCCTTTTCAACTATATTGTAACCTGTCTAAACTGAACCCTGTATAATCCCAAAATCTCTGAAACTAGAGCTTCACCTAGGTCACAATAATCATATGTACAATTCCATATATATATTTACTCTGTTTAATCCGAAATATGTCCATATTAAAGAGAAACAGTTTTTCTTTTGTTAGGATCATGTTCAATATAGACAGAAGTAATTGTATTTTCATTTTGTACAGATAATTGGCTAAAATCCACACCAACTAATGCATTAACTCAGTAAATACATTTAACATCTGGAAAAATCCATTGAGAGGTTTCATTTAGTATGTAAACAATAAAACAAATCCTGGTACATTGGTATCATTACCTTGTGTAATTAGCACTACAGGTGCCAAATATTGAAAATCTCATCTCAAAATGGCCTAATGACAGACACGAAAATATTCTTGCAACAAAAGTAGTAATAGTAAAATAAAATTATTTTAAATGTTTTATTGACTTACTTGATTTGCCTGGGGCATATTGAGCAACTGATGTGCTGATACATCGCAGACCATCTGTAGAAGAAAAACATTACATACCATTTTATTACATGATCTAATATTACATAAAAAACCCACTTCGAACATCAGATCATGGGTGATAAAGATTCTAGAAATGGAGCATGTGTCAATTATGGTCCCTTTGCTGATCACTTAAGTGATGCCCCCTCCCCAAAAAAGTGTTTGCTAACCAATTCACAACGAAGATGTTTTTTGTTTTTAGAGAGCACCATCTTTTACATAATAATGATGGTGGTAGGTACTTTTTGACAGCAATTCTCTATTTTATCTTCAACAGCAGTACTAGTCTAACAGTTGTGACATCAGGCTGATAACTTGTGATACATTATCAGTACCTATCATCTAGTTGAGATACACCTTGTATCAGCACATACAAACTGAGTTTCAAACTAAGATTGTGTACACCTATATTTAAACACACTGGTTTTATACCAGTACAGGTATAAAGAAATGATGACCCACTGCTCTGATGACAACCACAGTAGTGAGTATATATAATCTCAAGTCCCTTCAATATTCCCATCACTGGTACATACAGATCTAGAGGACACCTTATAAGACACATTTGTAACTCCAAAACACTCCTTAAAATACAGTCTAAACAGATACTCATCCTTAAAATACAGTCTAAACAGATACTCATCCTTAAAATACAGTCTAAACAGATACTCATCCTTAAAATACAGTCTAAACAGATACTCATCCTTAAAATACAGTCTAAACAGATACTCATCCTTAAAATACAGTCTAAACAGATACTCATCCTTAAAATACAGTCTAAACAGATACTCATCCTTAAAATACAGTCTAAACAGATACTCATCCTTAAAATACAGTCTAAACAGATACTCATCCTTAAAATACAGTCTAAACAGATACTCATCCTTAAAATACAGTCTAAACAGATACTCATCCTTAAAATACAGTCTAAACAGATACTCATCCTTAAAATACAGTCTAAACAGATACTCATCCTTAAAATACAGTCTAAACAGATACTCATCCTTAAAATACAGTCTAAACAGATACTCATCCTTAAAATACAGTCTAAACAGATACTCATCCTTAAAATACAGTCTAAACAGATACTCATCCTTAAAATACAGTCTAAACAGATACTCATCCTTAAAATACAGTCTAAACAGATACTCATCCTTAAAATACAGTCTAAATAGATACTCATCCTTAAAATATAGTCTAAACAGATACTCATCCTTAAAATATAGTCTAAACAGATACTCATATAGCTTGGCTCCTACAGAAATGTATCCATGTTTGCCAAATTCAATACTGGGAAAAATAAAACATTAATAGTATAGTTTTAACAGCAAACTTTTTTTTCATAAAACTGTAAATTATATCCTATGCAAATCAGTTTGTTGTCATTTCAAAACTTTAAAATAAATTGATTTTATGACGCAGATACAAAAATCAAAATAATTTAACAGCACCCCCCCCCCCCCCCCCACAAAGTTTTCTCCTTCATTTTTGGATTGTAGCAGTACCACAGAATTTACATTATGAGCTATAAATAGATGGGGACACAAAATGGACACAAAATGGTGTAGTTAATGACGACAGCAGGATTGTTAAGTTGGTTAAAATTGTGAAGTAAATGAATTGATTGCAAATTGACTGTCCAGGTAAAGGTAAAGACTAAGTATTGATGGTAAACAATGGTAAACTCAATTAATGCTTATTAACTCGCTCTAATATGTTTAGTCCATTACTCGCTCTAATATGTTTAGTCCATTACTAGCAAGCAGTGTAATAAATTTATCATTATAACTTATGCTTTTAGTAAGTCCTAAATAACCAACGGTCTACACTTGCTTCTGCTTGTTCTGCAGTAAAGTTTTGAAATAGTTTTTGGATGACATTTAGATATAAACATAAATTCATCAGTTTATGTAGATATGATAATGTGCTGTGATATACAAGATAATATCAAGTGAAGTGTGAAACAAAGTTAACCGAAACATCTAGAGTTCTATTCTTATCACGGATGATGATATATTACTGTACCAGAGGAAATACTGGATAATTCTGTTTTATCAAAATTGGAAGTAACGAAAATGTTTTGAAAAAAAAAGTACATCAACATAGATTCCAATGGGAAAATGGTGCAAAATGTAAGTCTTGCGGCACATCACTGTGTTTTTACTGTTTTGGACAAGTTTTAATCCATTACAACAAAATTTGGCTCCAAAAACCAACTTTTAGACCAGATTACAAGGCTAATCTACATTAAATGTAAGTCCTTTTATAGATTAAACTTGAGGCAAATTTAGGCGAACTTGTTATCACAAAACTAGTTTTAGTTTCAGAGTGGTTTTGTAAATTTTCTTTTTTTTATAATGAAAACCAGTTAAAACTAGTTCTAAACTGAAACTGGTTTTTCATTTGTTATAAGCAAACCTAAACCGATTCAGGAAAGTCATCAAACCACATCTTAACCATTTCCAAGTAATAAACTATTTTTGGCCCTAATCCTTTGCCCGGGGGGTCAGCCCCACCATTTGTACAATTGTTAATCCCCACCATGAAGGGAAGTTTCCAACAAAATACATTGCTAAGTTCCAGAAAAGGTCGCTTATAGCAAAAAAGCCAAATAACCCTTTTTGGCCCCGCCCCTCAGCCCCCTGGGGAGGGGGGTCAGCCCCACCATTTGTACAATTTTGAATCCCCACCTCCCATGAATGCTTCCAACCAAATATGATTGATATCCATTGCGTATTTCTACAGAGTTCACCACTTGTACAATTTTGAATCCCCACCACCTAGGGAAGCTTCCAGTGAAATTAAGTTAAATTCCAATCAGTGGTCAAGTAGAAGAAGTCGTTTGAAGAAATTGTTGATGTACAGACTTCACGGTATCACATTAGCCTTCGGACCTGGTGAGCTAATTACTAAATGAAAAAAATTGTGAAATTATAAGAATTTGTTTAAGTTGACATATTGAAAAATCAATAAAAAAAGTGCAATTTTGAAATATTTGTTTCGATAATTAATTTGACAATCAAAGACCATATTTGAAAAACCCAGCAAAGTGAATTAGAGTAGTCTTTCCTCGAACACTGAATCAAAATAGATGCACGGAAACATATGACGGCTACTTACGGCAGGTTAAATTTATTAAAAATTGTTTGCTCCTGTTTAAAAACAAAAATGTCTTGCTAGTTTTTGCTTGCATTAGTAAAATGTACACATGTCTATGACAGTCATTTCAACACTTTTCTACTGATATGAGTACATAATGGCGGCTGCTTTGAAGCCGCTTTCGTTTATTGGCATCCAAACAGTTGGACCAGAGTTCTTTGTTTATGAAATAAGGTCTGACCTAGTACTCTGGTGCTTTCAGGCGAGCCTCGACAAAGCCTCGCAAGGCCTGCATAAACATTTGCAGGTCTGCAAGGATTTACGCCAGAAAATGTTACATTTCAAAACAGACAAACTGGTTGTTCTGTATAGACGAACAGGCTCCCAGATATTTGTTTGAACAGGAGTAAAACCAAAACCAGCTTTGAAACCAATTTGGTTACTACGGTACTGGAAAAGGTAAATGAATACCATGTACACTAATTTAAATATACTGAACCCATAAATGTGTTGGATGCAGTGTTTGAACGAGTTTATCAGATTGGCTTACGGCACCGTCAAATGTACGTGTGCGAGACCACCTATGTGTGACTCGCTTATCAGACTGTTTTCTCAACGTCAATGGGTCATCCAATTAACTTGACCCCACTGTCCATTATTGTACAAGAATTGTAACACCTTTTGCCATATCTGAAGCTTGATAATTGACTTTACAACTTAGACAAAAGCATTAATCAGGTTGGGCACAATGGCGCATATGGGTAATAATCCTGCATTTGGGTAACATCTTTGTATGTTATGGTTGAATGCACTTCGAATCTCCTTTCACTATCCTATATAAAAAATCAAAATTTTGTACTAAGAGTAAGAGTGGATAAAAAATAAGTTTGGTGGATACAGAAGCAAATTTTCTTTACTCTTTGACTTACGAGAAACCTACTGTACTGTAATGACAATGACTTAATCGAGTGCGCACAAGGACAGTTATCGCTCCAACCTTGGAGCCTTCGTCCGTTCATGGAAGAAGAGTGCATGACGTTTGTTGAGGGGGGGGAATTGAAAACATGACATTATAAAAATAATTCAGTTGCGAACACCGTATTTTGACACCTATTTGTATAAAGAATCTTGATAGACGTAAGACAGATATGTATACTATTTCACAAGCCGTATTACACACTTAAATTAGCTTGCGAGTTCCAGACACCGGCTCCAATCTTCCACATGGCCGCCATGATGGATTCTGTAACCTTTGGACACCACGTGATCAAACGCTAAAAGTATTTTCAAAGCGAGAATGTTCATATTTACCGATATATGGCTGTAATGCAAGATAGAAACATAACAAACACTTAATACATTTTATATGTCTGTCAATATTTGATCCAAAATTCGGTAAAAATATCCAACGCGAGTTTGCTATTTATCGAAGTTCCGCGAGAGTTTCACGAGAGTACAAAGTGCAACCGGCACCGGCGAAATGTCTGCCATGCGAATCCTTGGAGCGTTCAGGAATATTGCAAATCATGGCTCACGTAATTTCATTGGTTTGTTTTCTTCTTTTAAATTACCAGCTCTGTATTATCATTTTACTGCTTATGCGGTGATATTTTAATGAAACGCAGTTAGTCAACTCTGTCCATTGCATAAGATCAGTTCAGGGCTAATATTCCAATTTCCATACTTGCTGTTGCTTATGCCTACAGAAGACTGGTAGCAATGCAAGGTCAAGTCCTGCGTTACAACATAATGAAGGCAAAAGCTATAACAGTCCTTTTACATGTCGCGTTCTTTCATTCACATTATAACTTAACACAGTAAGGTTAAAGTTATTTCATGTGAAAGGAACTTGTTGTTCTGGGCTCATTTGGACACTCACCTGTTCCATTTAGCGAGCCACATCAGCTTCAAACTTAAGGAGACGGTAACGGAATGAAGAGCCGAGCTACGGCATGAAATATATTTTAGCTCACCTGGCTCTTGTGCGCAGCATCCATTGTCCGTCCTTCATCACCTTTTCTTCTTCCGTAAACTGACGAAGGCTCGAAAGTTGGAACGAAAAATAAGAAGTAATATACAATATAAACGGGGAACAGTATTACTGCATTGACCGTGAAGTATGGGTGTGCATATTGGGGACAGCTAGTGCAGACGTTAACAACCAGGTGTTGAGTGGACAGGTTAGGCTTCGTCCCTTGGGCGACTCAAAGGTACCTGTTCAGACGTACAGAGAAGACGGGTTGTGCAGAGATTTGTTTACATTTAGCAAGTGGTCAAACGCTGTAATCTGTGTGTACTTGGAAAGAACTATCAGAGAGGTAAAGAGCACACTTGAAGTAGTCAAGTGTCTCGGCAGTATAGCCAAAGAGGCTGGAAGAGAGTTTCCAGTCTCTTGTGGTGCGCAGCGGTGAAAGAAGGAAAACTTGTATAGGTCTTTTGTTGCTGTTATAGGTTTGAGTTTTCCTTTAAACAACTTCCTCTGAAGAACTAGAAGTCATAGAATCATGATATTTGACTAGAAGCTTCCTTTGAGGGAGCCCAAGATAGTTTGGGAACAAAATTATCTTGACCTACTTTTTGAGGTCACCAGGTCAAAACGTCAAAAACTTCAAATGACTTCTCCTAAACATCAAAATGGACTGTAATTATGATATTTTGCTGGTACCTTCCTTTGATGGAGCTCAGCAAAGTTTGCAGGTAAAAATGACCTTGGCCTACTTTCAAGATCAAAAAGGTCAAAAACTTATGAAGAACTGAAAGACCTTAACCCAACATTTGCTGAAATATTCCTTGGATTGACCCTGAAAAAAGTTTGCAAAATAAAATGACCTTGACCTACTCCTTAGGTCATAACATGGAAATATTTTATATCCCCTTCCTATAACTATTTTACAATTGCGAGGCTTGAAGAGACAAATTCATTCATGCCCCCAGGATTTGGTCAGGGATGCAGCTCCACCCCTTGGAGCTTACATTTTGGGTCATAACATGGAGCCAGTTAAGATCACCACTATATAACCAAATCATTAATGTAAAATTAATGGCCATGAAATTACCCTTTGGTATTGGAAGGTGTTAAGATCCCTACCCTTTATATTCAATTGGTTGGCATAGAGAAACAACTATGTTTATGTCCTTAGTGTCATTAATGCCCCTAGAGGTTAAGTCCTTGCTATGGCTTATATTTTTGCACTATTTTATTTGATTAAAGTGTACAGAAGTCAACAGGTTTTAAATCAAAATTGAAAATCTCAGGCAAGCTATCGGAGCCCCTGGATATCTTGTTTAATAAAAATACAAAGTTGGAACACTTTTGAAGGTTTCATAACATCATTCCATAAAGGGAAATCAACAACTTCTGAATTCAATTATGAGTCGGATGGATATGCTTTAAATGTGATCTGAATTCAGAGAAAGGGTTTTGAACCAATATTTAAACCATCATTTATTGCATGTGAAATATAAACTACAGTTTATATAAAAAATACAGCAGTACCTGTAAATGAAAACTTGTGAATGAGGCTACCATTCGAAGTCTGAGTTAATATGGTGTTTTTTTTGTAAGATTCATACACCTGATTTCCATGTATTTTGTTTAATTATGTTCTATTCTATGGGCAGACCCAACTGCCACCTTAACCATTTAAATTTGATAAACAAAAGTAGGCTGAGCTACTTTTGGGCTAGTGAGCTAAAATAACTGAATTTAATCTTTGCCTGTATCATTTCACTAATTGTGTTGGGTTGTGCAAATGATTTCCTTTATTATTACAGGTGACCAAAGCCGCTGGCTATCAACCACAGGTGTAATGGGTGGTAAGTTGGTTTGGTGAGATGAGAAAACTGGCAGTAATTTGAAGATTGATTGACATACACAAAATGTATCTACATCCTTGTAAAACAGAATCGTTGGAGCATTCAAAGATTGATTTTATGTTGTCCTATCAACAGCTGAGGTCATTTAAGGTCATAATGACACATAAGATAATACAAAATGTAAAGATATACATTTACCACATAAAATGTTAAGCGATTTTCTACAGACTACTGTTACAAAAATGTATCAAATATTTGATGTTGTAAACATTTACTGATTTATTATGATTTTCACTTTCAGCGAGAACTCACCTGAAATATGAAGTTAAACAAGATGTAGCTGTAGTTAAATTTGACTCTCCAAATTCCAAGGTATGTATATAATATATATATAGAGAGAGTAAGTTAATGTGTCAAGGTATGTATTATGTCTAATACATAAATAAAGAGAGTAAGTTAATGTGTCAAAATTTGGCATGTCTTAATGACTTTTTAGGTTATCCTTTATAAGCTTATAGTTGAAAGTTAAAATCATATCTAAAAAATCATAATTATAATTAAATGATATTAAAAATATTATCATCATTGTTGCCTTGTAAATTAAACAAATCTAAAGGAAAATTCTCCTATGATTTAAACACCCAAATAACTGGTTAACGTTCCTCTAAAACCTTATTAGTTGCTTACAGTGTAGAGAGAATGAATGGAGGTGACTTTGTTTAGGTAAACACGCTGTCCAGGGATGTACAGACAGAGTTTACACAAGTATTTAAGGAGGTCAGTGAGAACCCAGATGTCAAAAGCATTGTTGTCATGTCGGGAAAGCCAGGCTGCTTTATTGCTGGAGCTGACATAGGGTAGATATCTTTTGTTTGGTGACTTATTTTTTATTTAACTTTGTTTCTTGGTCTTTCATGACATTATAACTTTTAAATGGAGAAAGGGACCTCACATTTGGTATTGCTATAACTAATGCAGTTCAATGATTTCCAAAGATAATGCCAAAACATTCTTACCATCAAAAGCAATCCCATTTTCAATTTTGCTCTGGATTGACATCACCTTTTGTATATATATTTGTTACTGGATTTCCTTCACACCATGTATGACTAAAGTGATAATATTTTTTAACCAAAGGATGATAGAAGCATGCAAGACAAAAGAGGAGATTGTAGAGTTGTCCGAGAGAGGGAAGGCTTTATTTAATGAGGTGGAGCAGAGTCCTAAGCCAGTTGTAGCTGCCATCAAAGGCTCTTGCCTTGGAGGCGGACTTGAGGTAAATGGTTTATATTGTCCTGTGATAGTGAGTGGATGTTGTTCAGTGTTGTAAATGTGAGGTAAAAATCAGGTTATTCCTAGTAACTCCAGGCAAGTGCTTTAGAAAATGTACTTGCCTAATGTTTAAATCTACCAGTCACAAAATGATCATCTTTCATATTACTAGCCTACTTACTACTTAGTTGTATATTTTAAGAGAAAATTATTTTTCTGTCCATTGTGTTAGTTGATAGTAAATAATAAGTAAATATTTTCTTTATCTTTACCTTATAATTATTAATATTAGTTCAGATGATATTAATGAAATTTAGTATGAAGTTACTACAGTGTCCTTATAGGAGAAGTGTTGTATTGTCTGTCACTCAGTGAGACTGTATGATGAATGTGTTTGTTTGTGATAACAGGTTGCCCTTGCCTGTCATTATCGAATTGCTGTGAAGGACAACAAGACCAACCTAGGTGTACCCGAGGTTAAACTTGGTCTCCTTCCAGGTGCTGGCGGTACTGAGAGACTACCAAAAACAGTATGTACCCGTGTACTTTGAAATATCACACTGCTTACATTTACTGTAGATGATTCTGTCAGTTTTAATATAGGGACCCTCAGCAAGGTTTTTGAGAATTTTCAAAGGAGTCTACTCTTGGTTTTGACCATACGTAGTTGTTATGTTTTTGTCAACTTTAGGCCTGAATTTTCATAAACCAAACAGCTTATTTTGTATCATGCTTACACTGTTGAAATTAGTCCATGAATTTGCACTAGGATCACAAAGTACTTATCTGTCACTGTTTAAACTAATCATCATGTTGCATTAAAGTGAATGAAATACATTAGGTTGTTTCATTTCCAATCCTTCAAACAAAATGCCCTGGTTAGAATAAATACAATCCATCACAACAGTTCACAAATCAGATTTGTAATGTCCATGCTATGAAAACATGGCAACCTGCAATCTTTGGAGATACCCCAGTGAGTACTTATTGATGTGAAGTGGTCATGGAAGTTAAAAAATAACAGTGTTGCTGAAAAAAATACAAAATTTTGCAAAAATTTCATTGCGGAGAAAGTCTCTTTAACAAGGTTTTTTTTACCTTGATAATAACATCTGCTTTGGGTACAAGTGTTATAAATTCACAAGAATCTCAACATGTCAAGGGTCAACTGGAGCTATGTCTATTCCAAGCGATTTTCAGTTTCCATATAAATCATTGTATTAAGTTCATAAGTTCTGAATCCATCAACCAGCAGTGTTAACTGGCAAAAGCATTAATCACAATCTTGGGTAAGACACTTTAGTGCAGCAGCATTTTAACGTTGAAAATATGGGGAGAGGACAATTTCCTGTGCTTCAGATAGAGCTACTCAGATGTAAATGGGCTGCTGTTATCTAAACCTGTGTTAAAGAAAATGGAGAATCAACCCTGAAGCCAGAACCTTTTACAAACTTGAGTGCTACCCCAACAAAATCTACAACTTACTGCTATTCAATTTTCAAAATTCCATTTTCAATCCTTCTTATTTAACTGGCTTTGTACATTTACCTTGTAAAATCACTAACCTTCTGATGAGCAAAATTTTGCTGGATAAAAGGTTTTACTGTACCAATATATATGAGATTTGATTACAGAAAATCTTCTGAAACAGAATTTTCATAATGTCATTGTGTAATATTGTAAATTGAAATGCATAAGATTTTAAATGCATCAGAATTAAAATACAGCTTAATGTTGTCTTTGTTAAGGTTGGTGTCCAAGCAGCATTAGATATGATGTTAACTGGTAAAAACATTAAGGCAGATAAAGGCAAGAAGATGGGACTGGTGGATCAAGTTGTTGTTTCTCTGGGTAAGTCCAATATAAGTTTCTCTGTCTGAGAATGGTCTCTTTAGGAAAGTCAATTAATATCATGTCCGGGTGAGGCTACCTGCATTTTGTTCATTCTATAAAATATGATTTTCTGTTCACATATTTTGGTGTAGCGTATCTATTTGTTCACTTATTTGATACAGTGATGAAAAATCTTGAATAATAAATCTTAACATATTTAATACTCAGGGGGAAAACCTGATAGATGAAACACCAAAATGTAATCTTTCAACTCTTGAAGCAGAGTATGAAATTTTCACCAGAGAAAGTGTTGTAGGATGTCAAAATATAGGTACACATCCACAAATCATTTGTTAATCAAAAGACTGATAGTACATTCAATTATATGTGTATACCTTTGTATGTGTCAGGCCCTGGACTGATGGACCCAGAAACAGCAACACTGAATTACTTAGAGGAAGTAGCTATACAGGCAGCCCGAGGTTTGGCAAACAAAACATTGCAGAAGAAGCCTTATTCTTCACGCATGAACAGTGAGTATAGCTTGACATTTTACACTGAACCACAATCACTGTCAGTAAAACTTGCATGTAATAAAATTCAATTTATTACTGCCTGCTATGAACACCTGATATGGAGATTATCTTCTAAGGCAAGAAAACCCCTAGGTCTAATGGCATGGGGATAGTGGATTAAGTATGTGGGCAAGTGAAAATTCGATCATTTGCAAACTGATCATGACTGGTCCAAACTGATCATGACTGGTCCAAATTTTGAGGATTTGACAATGTACACTTTTAGATAGATAATCACATGATTTCACTTTCTTCGTCATGGGGTAGATATGACCATTAGATAGATAATCACATGATTTAACTTTTTTCGTCGTCATGGGGTAGATATGAACAATGGATTCTCTTTATGGTTTACATGTATTACAACATAAATCGAACATGTCTTTCATTCATTTTACCTAGAAGAGCTTATGCTCAGAAAAACCTTGTAAATAGTAACTTTCGACACCTATGTAATACTATACATTGTACAAGCCACAGATATGCCATATACATATGTATTATTTTCAATATAATTCACATATTGGTTTGTGAGACATTTGTTTTCATGTTAAGGGAAACTGTTTTGTACTTTTTGTAGAGGGTTTTGCAAATTCAAATATTTTCTACAAAAAAATAATCTGTATAAAGTTTAATTTCTCCCTATTTCCTAGTAGATCATCGAGTCCTTGAGATGGCTGATGCCTGTGCCATGTTTTAATCACTGGTCTGTCCATAGCTGTTACCCATTCACGCTATTACTTACCGGGTGCTGTAACCAACACATCACTGGTCTGTCCATATCTGTTATCAATGGTCTGTCGATAGCTGTTACCCATTCACGCTATTACATACCGGGTACTGTAACCAACAAATCACTGGTCTGTCCATAGCTGTTATCACTGGTCGGTCCATAGCTGTTACCCATTCACGCTATTACATACCGGGGACTGTAACCAACACATCACTGGTCTGTCCATATCTGTTATCAATGGTCTGTCGATAGCTGTTACCCATTCACGCTATTACATACCGGGTACTGTACACAACACATCACTGGTCTGTCCATAGCTGTTACCCATGCACGCTATGACATACCGGGTACTGTAACCAACACATCACTGGTCTGTACATAGCTGTTACCCATTCACGCTATTACTTACCGGGTACTGTAAGCAACACATCACTGGTCTGTCCATAGCTGTTACCCATTCACGCTAATACATACCGGGTACTGTAACCAACACATCACTGGCCTGTCCATAGCTGTTACCCATTCACGCTATTACATACCGGGTACTGTAACCAACCCATCACTGGTCTGTCCATAGCTGTTATCACTGGGCTGTCCATAGCTGTTACCCATTCACGCTATTACATACCGGTTACTGTAACCAACACATCACTGGTCTGTCCAAAGCTGTTATCACTGGTCTGTCCATAGCTGTTACCCATTCACACTATTACTTACCGGGTACTGTAACCAACACATCACTGGTCTGTACATAGCTGTTATCACTGGTCTGTCCATAGCTGTTACCCATTCACGCTAATACATACCGGGTACTGTAACCAACACATCACTGGCCTGTCCATAGCTGTTACCCATTCACGCTATTACTTACCGGGTTCTGTAACCAACACATCACTGGTCTGTCCATATCTGTTATCAATGGTCTGTCGATAGCTGTTACCCATTCACGCTATTACATACAGGGTACTGTAACCAACACATCACTGGTCTGTCCAAAGCTGTTATCACTGGTCTGTCCATAGCTGTTACGCATTCACGCTATTACTTACCGGGTACTGTAACCAAAACATCACTGGTCTGTCCATAGCTGTTATCACTGGTCGGTCCATAGCTGTTACCCATTCACGCTATTACATACCGGGTACTGTAACCAACACATCACTGGTCTGTACATAGCTGTTACCCATTCACGCTATTACTTACCGGGTACTGTAACCAACACAAGGACAAGGTTGTGAGCATGATGATGTCTTCCAGACATATTTCTGTTTTGTATGTGCATTTATGTGTGTACATCATACAAACCTAAAGTATTGACACATGCCCAATGAGTTTTGCAGAAAAAGGAACCACAAACATTATTGCTAATTAAGACTACATTTTAAATATTTCTTTTTTCTTCAGGTCTCTTGTCTACATCCTGGGGAATGTCATTTGTAAAGTCGCAGGCCACAAAAGCAGTAATGAAAATGACAGCTGGAAACTATCCGGCACCATTGGAAATATTAGATGTAAGTCTGACTGGGATAGGGCTAAGTGGAGCCTCAGTTTAGATCTGGCCCATAAAAATACCTTTGTAATAAAAAATTCTCAAGGCCAAGCTTAGTTGTGGAATGGAACAGGCCATAAATAAGATAATATTTAGTATTTGTCTAAAAAACTTGACAGCCCTTTGAATAATTTTAATACTTAGGGCAAGCTAGTTCTGTGAAACTTTCAATAATTTACTTCTGTGGAACAAGAGCACTTTTTGAAAAGCTGCTTAATTGTTTAAATTTGAAATTTCTTTGAAAGTTTGGTATGAGTTTGAAAGGTATAATTACATTTCTTGTACATGTGTTAACAGGTGGTGACCAAACAAGTGACAGAAGGGAAAGAAAAGGGAGACGCTGCCGAGTCTGAGGTAAGTATGTCAGACAGAACTTCCCGAGTCTGAGGTAAGTAACACATGTCAGACAGAACTTCCCGAGTCTGAGGTAAGTATGTCAGACAGAACTTCCCGAGTCTGAGGTAAGTACCGCATGTCAGACAGAACTTCCCGAGTCTGAGGTAAGTACCACATGTCAGACAGAACTTCCCGAGTCTGAGGTAAGTACCACATGTCAGACAGAACTTCCCGAGTCTGAGGTAAGTACCACATGTCAGACAGAACTTCCCGAGTCTGAGGTAAGTACCACATGTCAGACAGAACTTCCCGAGTCTGAGGTAAGTACCACATGTCAGACAGAACTTCCCGAGTCTGAGGTAAGTACCACATGTCAGACAGAACTTCCCGAGTCTGAGGTAAGTACCACATGTCAGACAGAACTTCCCGAGTCTGAGGTAAGTACCACATGTCAGACAGAACTTCCCGAGTCTGAGGTAAGTACCACATGTCAGACAGAACTTCCCGAGTCTGAGGTAAGTACCACATGTCAGACAGAACTTCCCGAGTCTGAGGTAAGTACCACATGTCAGACAGAACTTCCCGAGTCTGAGGTAAGTACCACATGTCAGACAGAACTTCCCGAGTCTGAGGTAAGTACCACATGTCAGACAGAACTTCCCGAGTCTGAGGTAAGTATGTTGGACAGAACTTCCCGAGTCTGAAGTAAGTACCACATGTCAGACAGAACTTCCCGAGTCTGAAGTAAGTATGTCAGACAGAACTTCCCGAGTCTGAGGTAAGTATGTCAGACAGAACTTCCCGAGTCTGAGGTAAGTACCGCATGTCAGACAGAACTTCCCGAGTCTGAGGTAAGTAACGCATGTCAGACAGAACTTCCCGAGTCTGAGGTAAGTACCGCATGTCAGACAGAACTTCCCGAGTCTGAGGTAAGTACCACATGTCAGACAGAACTTCCCGAGTCTGAGGTAAGTACCACATGTCAGACAGAACTTCCCGAGTCTGAAGTAAGTATGTCAGACAGAACTTCCCGAGTCTGAGGTAAGTATGTCAGACAGAACTTCCCGAGTCTGAGGTAAGTACCGCATGTCAGACAGAACTTCCCGAGTCTGAGGTAAGTACCACATGTCAGACAGAACTTCCCGAGTCTGAGGTAAGTACCACATGTCAGACAGAACTTCCTGAGTCTGAGGTAAGTAACACATGTCAGACAGAACTTCCCGAGTCTGAGGTAAGTATGTTGGACAGAACTTCCCGAGTCTGAAGTAAGTACCACATGTCAGACAGAACTTCCTGTAGTTTACTTAAATATTATGTAAAATTCTATAATCTTTCATGCTGTAACAAAGGTATTTCGTGTAATGATGACAAATTGGAAAGCTGATATTCATTTGTAAAGTTAAATCACTTTAAACATTGTATGTGTTTCAGTACATAACATTTGTTAGGAGTTTTGTAGTCCAGCAAATATTTTTGTTCTCAAATCTTTGAGTACAACTAAATTGTCATTGTTTGATATAACTAAATTTCAATTGACCCCATTTCAGCTATTATCATGCAGGAGCAGTGTTATTTAACCTTTGGCTTACAGTTCTAGTTTCAGATTGACTTTAATACCAAATAATTCACATTAGTAAGATTGAATTCATAGTTTACCAGAATAATTGAGATTTATAAAATTCAATGCAGTTTCCGTGTTTATTGATTTGCTAATACATGTGGAGTAAACTTGTGTGATTTTTGCTGCAGGGATTTGGAAAGCTAGGTATGACCACAGAGTCTAAAGCTCTGATTGGGCTTTACCATGGAGACACAGCATGTAGGAAAAACCAGTTTGGAAAGCCAGCGAAATCCGTCCAGTAAGATAATTACTAAAATATGTAGGAACAGTAGGAAATGTTGTTGTGGGATAACTGAATATATGTATCTATAACTGACCCATATACATTTAAATCTGCTTAAAAACACCTGTCCATTGTAACCACCTGTCTATTACGACTGTTGAAGTGTTTTTACTTCATTATGACACTGCATAGCGACCACCTGCCTACACAATAAGTGTATTTGTATTGAATGATTTGAGGGTTGTTATTTTCTTTGCGTGTCTGTTAGTTCATGAAGTTTCACAAGCATATCTCGACCACCATTTCATGGTATGCACGTATATTATGAGAAGACACTAGGTTGCTTACCAAAAATTAAAATGGTTTCATGTGTTAACTTAAGATTTGGCATGCAGTAACTTAATGAGAAAGCACTCTCACATGGCAAACTTAGAATACTGTGATCTTTTTTTGACCTTTGACCTTTAACTCATTTGCAGAAGTGAAGGTTGTCAGGCCATGTCATATTAATGATTCTAGTACCTACATCACACATGGAACGAATGTACAATATAGTCAGCAGTCTGCTTTTCACTAAAACTGGGTCAAAGTAACCTCTCTTCTGTATTGTATCATATCAAAACATATGGGTGCTGTTTATCCAAGCACCTGCTTCAAATTCAATCTCATTGGTCCAGAAGTAAACCAGTAAATTAGCAGGTTATTGGGACTAGGTTTTCTGCCAAATAACAACACGATTTTATGTAAATTTCATACCTAACAAGTCTGATGAGCAAATTTCAAACTGCCCAAGGCTCAGAGCTAGCCACCTGTTAGATTGATAGCAATTTGTGTAAAAAGCTGCATATTCAATCATTGCTGAAATTACAGTGTCTTTATTGTAAGGTTTGGAACGATAATTAATTATATATACGAATACCACAATTATGAAATAATTATAAAATGTATCGCCATGGTAACCAAAAAACATTTTGGAATTTTAAGAGATAGTTGGAATCATGAGCATTCTTATTAATGAGATTAAACAGTTTATATGATACATGTATTTGGTTAAAGAATTATATACACATCTTCTCTGCTGTAGAAACCTTGGAGTGCTCGGAGCTGGTCTGATGGGTGCTGGAGTTGTACAAGTGTCCTTAAACAAGGTTGATTATGTACAGATGAAGGATGTCGGCTCCTCAGGACTGGCCCGGGGAGAGGACCAGATCGTCAAGGGACTTCAAACACAGGTCAAAAAGAAGAAAATGTCCAGGTAACACTGAAGAATGTTGATTCATAATTCCATCTTCTGGGAAAAGCCGGTGTCTCCTCCTCCCCACTAAAAACTGAGTATGTTGCATAAAATATCAAAATCTACTGTTTGATCTTATTTTCCTCTTTTTCAATGATATACCAGAATATTTTGATTAAATCTTGAAATAGCACTTGCAAAAATGACACCATACATTGTAATCACTTGTGTACAAATTTGGTAAACACAGAGCACATGACTCTCCAGATGATTTTGTGTCAACTTACAAAATACTTTCAACCACTGATGTTGATCAGTCCACGCTACTGGCGGGGGGGACTAGAGGTATACATGCATAGTGTACCCATTGATAGATTGGGAGCTACAGATTCTCCCCTGACAGATGTCAACACATGTCAGTGTTCTAGCGCTGAATACCAGATAAATCTTTCTATTTACTTCACAAGAACGTGCTCATTGATTGTAATGACATCTGACCTATTCTGACTTTAGTGCAGAGAAGGACAAGGTCCTGTCCTCAATGGAGCCCACTTTATCCTACAAGGGTTTCAAAGACTGTGATATGGTGATTGAAGCTGTGTTTGAGGATATCAACATAAAACATGCTGTCATCAGAGAGGTGGAACAGGTAAATTGTTTTTCTCACCTGCCATATTGAATCTATGATGAGTCCAGGCAGCCTATTTCTTAGAATGGAGGTAAAATGGATACTGGGCTTATTACTCGATGGAACCCTATGATAAAATGGAAAGGATTTTAAAATGTCTAGATGGGTTGAGAGGTTGACATTCAAATATGATCCTCTTCTGTTATATCATGACAAAAAGATATACTAGTTTTGGATATAAAATTGTTCATGGAAAAAGTAGAAATTATTGGGACAGTGGGCCTAATGAATATATAAAGTAGAAATTATAGGGACAGTAGGCCTAATGCCTGCAATTTGTTTATTTTAATTAGTAGTATGTAGAACTGTGCTTAAAATCTCAGTTTGAATGGCTATTTTAAACATGATTTTCTCAGATTTTAACAGTTGTTTATGTGTATCTTTTCTTTTATTTGTGCTGATTGACTTTGTAGCATATACCAGAACACTGTGTATTTGCCACCAACACTTCAGCACTACCCATCACCCGTATTGCAGAAGCCAGTAAAAGGCCGGAAAAGGTGGGTTTATACAGATGTAAAAATTGAATTGCGTACATTTTGTATTGGTAATGTTTTGGTATTCTGAGATAAATCATAAGTTAGGAGAAATTTAAGCAAATGTTTTGTGTTGTACTTTCTTCAATTTTGTTTAATTTGAAATGTTGAATATGTACATTGTTTCTTTTGTGCTTAAGGCTAGATACAGAAGTGTGCTTGACGTGTAATTAAATACAGACAATTATTGTACCACAGCCTCATTGTTAAGTTTCTATATTTTATAACACTGTTAAACAAATCAAAATATTTCAATTTTACCTGATCCAAACAACCTTTATCGTAGCTTGGAGATATGGGTCTAATTTCACACAGTACTTTGGAGGGATTACAGACCTTATTGTGTATTTCCTTTGTTTACAGGTGATTGGAATGCATTACTTTTCACCTGTAGATAAAATGCCACTTTTGGAAATCATCACAACAGATAAAACATCAAAGGACACAATAGGTAACATATAAAGGTGTCCAGTACTGATACTGAACTCAGTGTTCTTCAACATGTTAACATAATTGGCCAGATTGGGGCAGTATTTAAGCCACTGGCCTTTCATGCTGTCGTTTGATTCCCATTGGAATGTGCAATTATCTTTTGCCTAGGATTTCGATTACCAGTTCCTAAGGAAAGGCTAAAAGCTGTAGGTTCCATGTTTCAATGCATGTAAAAAAAAACAGCTCGGTGATTGAAATGAGTGTAGGCTAAACAAGCTCACTTCAGAAGCTGCTGTAACAGATTTAGCAAGTGATAAATTGTAAAATTCAAAGGCAAGTCAAAATTTACATTGTCACATTAGTTCTTGCATATATATAGAGAGAGAGATTTGTTATAAAATTTTACTGATTTTTTTTCTGAAAATCACTCTTGCTCCCAAATGTCATTATTTTCTTTCGTACTTGCAGCATCTGCTGTAGATGTGGGACTAAGACAAGGCAAGGTTGTGATCGTTGTTGGGGACGGACCAGGATTTTACACTACAAGGATCCTGGCCTCTATGTTGGCAGAAGCAATCCGACTGCTACAGGTGTGCTTTTTTTATTCCATATATATAATGGAGGATAAAGAGCGAGAAACAGTGAGAAAAAAATATTTTGGTGATACCTACAAAATGTTTAACTCATTTTCTTAAGACTGGGTGTTGCTTTTCATTTTTCTTGTCCTCTAAATCATCAAGATATAGATTGTTATGAAATTACAAAGCATACATTATCAAAAATGTAATTACCTGTTTTGACAACAAAAATTTGACTGGTAACAGTACAAAGTATCTAAATCACATAACAGTCAGTTGACAGATTTGTTGTGTTTTAACCCAATTGTGCTGGTAGGTGTGGGTTTAACTACTAGCTTCAGGGGAAGTTGTGGTGGACTTGTAACCAGCGTCTTGTAATGATTGACAAATTCTGTAGATATTGTTTATCTTTGGCAGCCCAGCATTGATTGTTTTATGTCTGTATGTTAAATGAATATATGACAAAGCTGAGTTAAATACGTTTTGGAAAGTTACCACTGTTCTTCAAAAATGAAACCGTGAAATAATATATAAACACTTCAATATTTGAAAAACAGGAGGGCGTGTCCCCAACACAATTGGACAAATTGACAAAGAAATTTGGCTGGCCTGTGGGTGCGGCTACCCTGGCTGATGAAGTAGGTGTTGACGTAGCAGCACATGTAGCAGAAGATCTCACCAAAGCTTTCGGCTCCAGATTCGCTGGTGGAGACCCCAACGTTCTCGGAGACATGGTGAAAGCTGGATTCTTAGGTACTGTGTTCAGTCTAGACACAAATCCAATTTGGCACATTTTTTTCTTTTTTCTAAACATTAAATATTGTCAGTTTAATTGGCTAACAACATAGAATTCTAAAGTAAAATCTTGTCTAGGATTTGTTTTACAAATTCCTCTGCTGGTATCTCAATTGTAAAAGTAAACTATCACTTAATCTGTTATGTTTTGTTGATTCAGTTTCAATTTGTAAACAGTTTATTATGCATAGATAGTTTTATGTTTAGTCTGTGTTTTCTGTCCACAGGACGTAAATCGGGAAAAGGATGTTTCATATATGAAAAGGGACAAAAACAACGTCCAGAGAATGAACAAGCAAATGAGATTTTAAAAAGATACAAACTTGAACCTCCTGTGCCGTAAGTGTCAATTTTTGCTGAATTGTAATGCTTTTTATTTACCTTGAGAATCTGGAGACTTGTGAAAACCCTTTCCTGGCAGGTGTATAGAAAATTGTTGTAGTTTCATAATGAAAATTGAGTGTAAAAATATTCTGTCGAAAATAAGAGTGAAAATATGCGTTATTCAAAAGTATTATCATTTTGGACACTTGTTCTATGTTGTTTCTTTTGTAGAACTACATATGTGTTTTTATATTATTAAAGTGTATCAAGTTGAAAGATCTGCTAAAAGGTGTGAAACCTTGGTCATTTGTCTGATGAAGGTGCCAGTGTACATATCGTACTTGTCATCGAATCATCACATATATTTTTTAATTGGTTGTGTAAAAAGAACTTCTCATAATCCATACTTACCAACCTGAAGAAAATGTTTAGAAATATGTGTGAAACCTGGAATTATTACATGGTCCCCCAATTTTTTTGTGATAATTTTTCCTATGCACAGAAGTATTGTACCCAGATATTTACACTGATATATGTACAAGTGAAGGTAAATATATTGAAGATGAATTTGTTTCTTGGTTCATATTGTATGGCTTCCAAAAATCAATTTTTGCAATTAACTTTACAGAATAACAGATGAAGATATTCAGTACCGCCTGTTCTCAAGATTTGTGAATGAATCAGTGATGTGCTTACAGGAAGGAATTCTGAAATCACCTGTAAGTTTGGTGAATTTGTGAACTAAGTCCAGATCAATAATGAGTTGTCAAAAGTTCAAAATATTGTTTGAACAATATTCACATGTATATTTATTTGCAAGATTCATCGAGTCGCTGCTATGTAAAAGCAATGTTCTTTCCCAGACAGTTTCGCTGACATCCCACATCACTAACGTCACCAGTGACCAAGCTGGCACAATGTCAGCGTAACTGTTTGTACATAGCAGTGACTGATAAATCGTGCAAAAATACCCTACATTCCTGCTAAATGAACTTTTTCAGTGATAATGTTTGCATGTTTATTTGAAACATTATTTAGTTACATTGCTCATTTTGATTGAGGAGTTAATCAGATCTATAAACAGCCCACTAACACAAAGATCTCATTATTTGTTAGAATGTTGACGTCAGCATTAAACACAAAGATCTCATTATTTGTTAGAATGTTGACGTCAGCAGTAACACAAAGAACAATTAAAAGGTCACATGACAATAGCTGTATTTTATCAGCAGGTCATTCCCTTCAAAAGTAATTGAAGCAAACAGAAAATGGTATTGATTTCTTAATACTTACCCATTCCATCATTTCCTTGTTTATTTCAGCTGGAAGGAGATATTGGTGCAGTGTTTGGTCTTGGTTTCCCACCATTCCTTGGAGGTAAGAACCCAATTATCTGCTGGGTTATACAATCGCTGTTCACATGGAAGCATCCTTCTAAGGTTTTCACTAGGACATCTGCTGCATTTCTGTTTTACTAAAACCTCACTAGTTTGAGCAAGAATTTTCCTGAAATATTCCTGAATAACATATTTTAGGAAGTTCCCAAACAGAATTGAAAATGTTCAACTATATTTTTATATCTATGACTTGATGAAGAGGAGATGTTATTAAGGTATATTTCTGGAACAGTCCAAACAGCTATAACCCTCAACTGTTTTTTCCCCTCTCATTTAACTTACTCGAAATATTTTTAGACATCAACCATGCATTTCTTTCGAAAAAGTACTCCCTTTCCCCCTGTATATTATAGTGTACCGATTAGAAGACTTGATTTATAATCATTGAACAGCTCCTCAAATAATACCATATGACTTTCTTTATAGGACCTTTCCGTTATCTTGACTTGCATGGAGCGAAACAGTTGGTTGAGAAAATGGAGAGATACCAACAAAACTACGGAGAGCCATTTGCACCTTGCCAACTGCTGCTTGACCATGCTAAAGATCCATCAAAGCGTTTCCATTAGAGCTTGATTAAGGACATTGTGATATTTTTTTGAATCTTACGAACAAATGTGATTGGGGATGAGTTGTGTGACTTATAGTGCTCAACATGATCAGGTTTTATTTGTGTTACATGTGATGTAACATAAGTGTGATATACTCCTATACAGCAGTTTCCAGAGGTGTAAACAAATCTACAAACATCAGGACCTGGTGCCAGTTAACCGACAAAACTAAAAACTTCAATTTCTTCAAATTAAATTTTTGTCCTGCCAACTACATTATTTACTCGGTATGTATTATAACATTTTACATATCAAAAGATGAGTAACCAACATAAATAAATGATAAATGCAAAAAACAATTTGAAACCTTGAAGTCTTTAGTGTAGTTTTGTTTGTTCTACTGTATCAGTGCTAGCAGAGTCTGAGGTGGTGTTTGTGATGTAATGGCCTACTGGTACTGCAGTACTTCTGGACTGTAAAACTCTCTTCACTAGCCAAGGGCTAGTCCATCAACATCCCTGGTTGTGTGATTCAGAGATTGTTTCCATGATAAATCTCAATTTAACAGGATGAAATTGTTGAGATTTTTTGTTTTGTTATTTCATCAAATGATTCTACAATGGAAGGTACTTTTAAAGTGTTTTTCATGTTCAACGCAAACCATTTATCATGACATCAGTCCAGCTTGGGCAATCTCAGAGATAATCTTTTTATGTTTAATACATATGATATATTTAACATTTTCAGTTTAGTCAATAATTTATGTTTACATACCAATATTTCTAGGGTTATTCTGAATATGCCTGTCTTTATAAAATTGATCTTTGTAATAAAAACTGTGATTAACTATAATTTGGTCAGAAGTTTGTTCAAGAAGGTTACCCACATGAAATAAAGACGAAATCTGAATGAGATTTCTTGGAAAGAAGTTGACAACAGGATGATATATGATCATCAAAACCATCTTACATTTTGCAAAATTACAAACAGGATCAGAAGAGGAAAGCAGAGATGTTAAAAAGTTTTGGCTTGGTCTATCTTGCATCTATGAGGGTACCGGTAAACGATTTTATGTTCAATAATGAATCTTTACCTCCTAAGGATACCATACTTCAGCAGTTTGGAAGATGATTTCATGCAAAGCAATATGTTATTGTAAGATTTACCCATTTTGCCCAACCTATAAAATCCTTGTGGGTCAACAACTCTTTTTATACACCCGTCGTCTGACAGGTAGTATTATGGTACAGGCTGCGTTGACTGATGTCCGTCCGTTAACTTGTCCTTGTCATCGCTCTCCTGCCTTCATTCATTTACATATCTTGGTACACATATTGCATATATCAATATAGCTTGAACGGGTTCCTATTTCAGAAGTTTACGTGCAGTTTTGGTGGAGATATGCCCCTTTTATTGCCAAATAAGGACATTGTGTAGTCATTGCAAGAACTTTCTTATTTTTAGGTCACCTGAGACAAAGTCTCAAGTGACCTATTGCGATCGTCTTTTGTCCGTCGTCGTCCATCGTCCGACGCGTGTCCGTAAACAATTTACATTTTCGACTTCTTCTCCAAAACCCCTGAACCAATTTCAATGAAATTTTGCAGGGACTTTCCATGGACAAAGGTCAACAAAAATAATGGCCGGTTTAGTCCCAAGCCCCCAGGGGCCTGAGGGGCGGTGCCAAAAAGGGTCAAATTGACTAAAATTTCAAAAATCTTCTTCTCAAGACCCAGATATAGTAGAATCAAATACTCTTCATATATAGAAGGGTCTTAAGGTGCTTTACCAAAAGTGTGAATTTCTTGACCCTGGGGTCTCACGTTTCCCCCTGGGGAGGGGGTAAACTTTACTATAGTTTATATAGGGAAATCACATTTTGGACCAACATTTGTTTAATTTCCATTGGAAGTAATTCAATTTGGGTTAGCATTATCAGTATTGGGTAGCAGTTTGATGGTATGCACCTATGAGCCCTGACTGACCCCCAGGGGCTGATGGGTGGGGCCAAAAAGGGTTGAATTGACTGAAATTTCAAAAATCTTCTTCTCAAGACCCAGATATGGTAGAATCTAATGCTCTTCATAGATGGAAGGGTCTTAAGGTGCTTTACCGAAATTGTGAATTTCATGACCCTGGGGTCTCACGTTTCCCCCTGGGGAGGGGGTAAACTTTACTATAGTTTATATAGGGAAATCACATTTTGGACCAACATTTGTTTAATTTCCGTTGGAAGTAATTCAATTTGGGTAAGTATTATCAGTATTAGGTAGCAGTTTGATGGTATGCACATATGAGCCCTGACTGACCCCCCAGGCCTGATGGGTGGGGCCAAAAAGGGTTGAATTGACTGAAATTTCAAAAATCTTCTATTCAAACACCCAGATATGGGATTTATTATGGTTTATAATGGCAAATGATACTTTGAAAATACATGTTAATAACTTGATTGGAATTATAACCCTGAGTTGACAGTTTGATACTTTGAAAAATTTGAGCCAGCCCTACCCTGGGGCTGTAGGGTGGGGCCCAAAGGAGTCGGTGTGCTAAAATTTCTTCATTTTCCTTGTTTTGAATCAGAGGTGCTAGTTTCAAATACTTTTTAGTCTTAAATCTGTATGCTAGATATTGAATAAGATGGTTTTATTGTTTTTTGTCACTTTAAATAGTATTTTTGTTCATGTTAAAGGGGCTGGTCGGGGAAAAAATTACAAAATAAATGGGTCTAAATGCATTCTCTGGCCTTCCAAAAGTTATACCACGGCAATATGATGGTTGAGTTCTGCTTGCAATGTCCATCTATTTATATATGTCACGTGGTTGTTTCGAAAGTGAGGCAGTGAAGATAACAACAATAGCACGCCATCTAACAGCCATGTCGGACTCAACTAGCGGACAAGACAGCAATACTATACGTCAATATGTTTTCAAAGGTCATGTATGATGCAAGTGTAGTATTCCTACCTATATGTTGTTGTTATATATAACGGTATTGATTCCTCGTGCCTGTCATGACTTTTGCATGCATCTTTTTCTTTCACCGCGATGTTTACATTTGGCCTTGTTGAAGACGCATGCGGTAAAATTACATCACTGATCTGGGTCAATTGAGAGTTTTAGACTGTCAGGTGACGATTTAGGATTTCTTTAATATAATTATAATTTTTACTCTTAGGGAGTGAATTTCAGCAAAATTTGAATCGGTATATTTCATAAGAAGGTATTTTAAAAATGTGTATGCTATTTTAACAAATATGACATTTTTTCCCCGACCAGCCCCTTTAAAAACAAAATCAACTCTCTTTAAAAATATGTCGGTCGACCGTTAAGGCCCATGGGCCTCTTAAGCTTGTTCTCTTAGCTACCATAGAACGCACTCTTGAACAAACTTTATATTTCTCCTAAATATGTGTTGATGCATTTGGGGGCCAAAACAGGCCCAAACCACACACTTTAAATTGACATAGCTACACTGTACTTCATTTTTGCTGTTAACTTTTGCTTGCTTACACGATAACTTAAACAATTGTTCTCCGATTTTTATTAAACTACTTGGTTGTTTCATTACCTGAATGCTTCAAACGACTTCTTAAATCGTGACATTTAAACACTATTCGGCAGAGTTATGCCCATTTTTCATTGCCATATAACGGCATTCTGTCGAAATTGCAAGAACTTTTAATTATTTGTTCAAGACTCCTACCTCAAAGCCAAGGTTCTTGTTTTAGTAATAGCAACATTGACCACGAATGTGTAATTCTGAAACACAAAATAGCCTGCGCCATAACACAGTAAATGAATGGCAAGGTAACAGTCGCCAACAAAACAGTGGCAGTAAACACATTATATCATATGTCACTACCTGCTTCTATATATTAATACCCTTCCGAGGGTCTGATGGGCATATCATGCTTCCGCTCGCGGTGCTCTTGTTAGTTCATTTTTAGCCCACCAACTGATGATTGTGGGCTATTCAAATCACCCTAGGTCCGCCGTCTGTCCATTCGTCATTCCGTCCATCCTTAAACAATTCTTGTTAGCGCTATTTCTTAGAAAGTACTGGAGGGATCTTTCTCAAATTTCACATGAAGGTTCCCCATGAACCCTAGTTATGCATATCATATTTTGGGACTGATCGCAAAACCAAGATGGCCGACAGCAAGCCATGTTGAAATTGAGAATGAAAGTTTGTTAGGCCTAGTGCTGTTCCTCAGAAAGTGCTGGAGGGATCTTTCTCAAATTTCACATGAATGTTTCCCATGATTCCTAGTTATGCATATCGTTTTGGGACTGATCACAAAAAGAAGATGGCCGACCGGCAGCTCTCCTGAATTTGAGAGTTAAAGTTTGTGCTATTTCGCAGAACTTATTAGAAGGATCTTTCTCAAATTTGACAAGAAGGTTCCCATGATCCCTAATTATGCATAACGTTTTCTGGGACTGATCACAAAACCAAAATGGCTGACAGGCAGCCATCTTGAATTTGAGTGTTAGTTTGTTAGCGCTGTTTATCAGAAAGTTCTGGAGGGGTCATTCTCAAATTTTACATGAAAGTTTCCCATGGTCGTTAGTTACGCATATTAAATTTTGAGGCAGAAGAGAAAACCAAGATGGCCTATGACAATGAAAGTTTGTTAGCGATATTTCTCGGCATGTTTAGGAGGGGTCTGTCTCAAATTTCACATGAAGGTTCCCAATGGTTCCTAGTTTTGAAAACCAAGATGGCTGGCAGGTGGTGACGGTAGGTCGTATTAAATTTGAGAGTAAAAGTTTTTTAGCCCTATTGCTCATAAAGTATTGGAGGGATTTTTCCCAAATTTGACATAAGAGTTTCTCTTGGCCTTAAAATATGCATATCAAATCATATCGGCCAGCCATCTTGTTACAGTTTTAGATTGTTATCACTATTTCTCAGAATTTACTGGAGGATTTTTTCTCAAATTTAATATGTAGGTTCCCCTTGGTCCTGAGTTGTGCATGCTAACTTTTGAGGTTGATAAAAATATTGCATAAGATGGCGGACAGGCAAACTGATCAAACAGATCAGAGAAAAGAAGAGAAAAGATCAAACTGACATAGAACTAATGAAGATGGTACAATGGTGGGCGTAAGCCCATTCAACCAGGTAAGATGAAAAGTAATTGTAAGAGATTTTCATGCCAGGTATGACCATAACTTCCAATAATTGGACTGACATGATGAAGGAAAACATCCAATTATTGGACTGACATGATGAAGGTAAACATCCAATTATTGGACTGACATGAAGGTAAACATCCAATCATTGGATTGCCATGATGAAGGTTAAATTTCCAATCATTGGACTGACATGATGGAGGTAAACATCCAGTCATTGGACTGACATAATGAAGGTAAACACCGAATCATTGGACTGACATGATAAAGGTAAACACAGAATTATTTGACAGACATGATGAAGGTAAACATCCAATAATTTGACTGACATAATGAAGGTTAATATCAAATCATTGGACTGACATGATGAATGTAATCATCGAATCATTGGACTGACATGATGAAGGTAAACACCGAATTATTATACTGATATGATGAATGTAAACACCGAATTATTGGACTGACATGATGAAGGTAAACACCAAATCATTGGACTGGCATGATGGGGTAAACATCCAATCATTGGACTGACATGATGAAGGTAAACATCCAATCATTGGACTGACATAATGAATGTATACATCGAATCATTGGACTTACATGAAGAAGGTAAACACCAAATTATTGGACTGACATGATGAATGTAAACATCCAACCATTGGACTGACATGATGAAGGTAAACATCCAATCATTGGACTGACATGATAAATGTAAACATCCAATCATTGGACTGACATGATGAAGGTAAACACCAAATCATTGGACTGACATGATGAAGGTAAACATCCAACCATTGGACTGACATGATGAATGTAAACATCCAATCATTGGACTGAAATGATGAAGGTAAACATCTAATCATTGGACTGACATGATGAAGGTAAACATTCAATCATTGGACTGACATGACGAAGGTAAACACCGAATTATTGGACTGATATGATGAAGGAAAACACCAAATCATTGGACTGACATGATGAAGGTAAACATCTAATCATTGGACTGACATGATGAAGGTAAACATCCAATCATTGGACTGACATAATGAATGTAAACACCGAATCATTGGACTGACATGATGAAGGTTAACATCCAGTCATTGGACTGATATGATGAAGGTAAACACCGAATCATTGGACTGACGTGATGAATGTTAACATCAAATCATTGGACTGACATTATGAAGGTAAACATCCAATCATTGGACTGACATGATGAATGCTAACACCAAATCATTGGACTGGCATGATGGGGTAAACATCCAATCATTGGACTGACATGATGAAGGTAAACATCCAGTCATTGGACTGATATGATGAAGGTAAACACAGAATCATTGGACTGACATGATGAAGGTAAATACAGAATTTTTGGACTGACATGATGAAGGTAAACACCGAATCATTGGACTGACATGATGAAGGTAAACATCCAGTCATTGGACTGACCTGATGAATGATAACACCAAATCATTGGACTGGCATGATGGGGTAAACATCCAATCATTGGACTGACATGATGAAGGTAAACATCTAATAATTGGACTGAGACATGATGAATGTAAACATCCAATCATTGGACTGATATGATGAAGGTAAACCAGAATCATTGGACTGACATGATGAAGGTAAACACAGAATTTTTGGACTGACATGATGAAGGTAAACACCGAATCATTGGACTGACATGATGAAGGTAACATCTAATCATTGGACTGACATGATGAAGGTGAACACCGAATCATTGGACTGACATGATGAAGGAAAACATCCAATCATTGGACTGACATGATGAAGGTAAACCCCAAATCATTGGACTGGCATGATGGGGTAAACATCCAATCATTGGACTGACCTGATGAAGGTAAACACCAAATCATTGGACTGACATGATGAAGGTAAACACAGAATTTTTGGACTGACATGATGAAGGTAAAAAACGAATCATTGGACTGACGTGATGAATGATAACACCAAATCATTGGACTGGCATGATGGGGTAAACATCCAATCATTGGACTGACCTGATGAAGGTAAACACCAAATCATTGGACTGACATGATGAAGGTAAACACAGAATTTTTGGACTGACATGATGAAGGTAAACACCCAATCATTGGACTGACATGATGAAGGAAAACATCCAATCATTGGACTGACATGATGAAGGTAAACCCCAAATCATTGGACTGGCATGATGGGGTAAACATCCAATCATTCGACTGACATGATGAAGGTAAACCCCAAATCATTGGACTGGCATGATGGGGTAAACATCCAATCATTCGACTGAAATGATGAAGGTAAACACCAAATCATTGGACTGACATGATGAAGGTAAACACCGAGTTATTGGACTGACATGATGAAGGTAAAAAACTAATCATTGGACTGACATGATGAATGTAAACATCCAACCATTGGACTGACATGTTGAATGTAAACATCCAATCATTGGACTAACATAATGAATGTATACATCGAATCATTGGACTTACATGAAGAAGGTAAACACCGAATTATTTGACTGACATGATGAATGTAAACATCCAACCATTGGACTGACATGATGAATGTAAACATCCAATCATTGGACTGAAATGATGAAGGTAAACATCTAATCATTGGACTGACATGATGAAGGTAAACATTCAATCATTGGACTGACATGATGAAGGTAAACATTCAATCATTGAACTGATATGATGAAGGTAAACACAGAATCATTGGACTGACATGATGAAGGTAAACACAGAATATTTGGACTGACATGATGAAGGTAAACACCGAATCATTGGACTGACGTGATGAATGTTAACATAAAATCATTGGACTGACATGATGAAGGTAAACATCCAACCATTGGACTGACATGATGAAGGTAGACATCCAATCATTGGACTGACATGATGAAGGTAAACATTCAATCATTGAACTGATATGATGAAGGTAAACACAGAATCATTGGACAGACATGATGAAGGTAAACATCTAATCATTGGACTGACATGATGAAGGTAAATATTCAATCATTGGACTGACATGATGAAGGTAAACATCCAACCATTGGACTGACATGATGAATGTAAACATCCAACCATTGGACTGACATGATGAAGGTAGACATCCAATCATTGGACTGACATGATGAAGGTAAATTCCGAGTTATTGGACTGATATGATGAAGTTTAACACCGAGTTATTGGACTGATATGATGAAGGTAAACACCAAATCATTGGACTGACATGAAGGTAAACACAGAATCATTGGACTGACATGATGAAGGTAAACATCCAGTCATTGGACTGACATGATAAAGGTAAACACAGAATTATTTGACTGAACACATAAACACCCTGACACTTTAACTATAAAATATACATACTCCAAGTCAGGAACCGTTACATTAGTGCATTTCACAATTATTTCATGTTTTTTAGCAAAAAAAAGGTCCAAATTTTTAGCCTCGCTCCGCTCGGCGACAGATTTGATTCTACGCCCCATCTTTCAAATATCCTAGAAACGCCCCTGGTTCTACCAGCCGGGTATCTTGAAGGAAAAAAATGTAACGGGCCTGAAAGGGGGTTCGAATCCGGGTCCTCCGAACTCCAGACGAACGCTCTACCCATATAACTACCTGGTCGCCGCCGATCGACCCAGCCCATGCATATGTACTTAATAAATAATTCATAAATGTCATTCAAACCTAACAACTCTTAAGGAAATAACGGGACGTAGTGCCCACGGAACCTGGCACAGAGTTCGGGAGATATTGCAGCTTTTTATACAATAAATATATATTATATACATACGTTCTGACTCTCTCCACAAAGAAGGCATGCTAAAAATGAGAATTGCGGACTATATTAATATATGTATAACTAGGAGTCAAAGATGATAGTTTGATGGTATTTGGTTTGTTCCCATTTAGGAACAAGAACGCCATCCTTTGGGTATTTAATGTTTTGTTCACTTTTTTCCCACTGACCTACTAAAAATGGAATCTGCTGAACCTTTTTTTAGTTAATTTTTATAAAAAAACGCTGAAAATCCAGAGTTGGTTTTTACTAAGAAAGCTGATGTTTGAGAGAGAAAAAAAAACTACTTACCCACTGAACAAATAGTGATTTGGGAAAGCCGAAAACAAACATTATGATTTTAGCTATGCTGACGTTACATTAGGCTACCGTATACGCGTATTGCCAGGTCAATTGGTGGAAAATGAGAAAGCCGAATTCTGCATGGCTGAAACAAAACGATTGGATTAACGTTTCTTCCTTCTAGAGACGACCCAACGTGATACTCGTGATTATTCTGTTCTCTTCCGATAGGATTCCTGATGTCCTTGTCCTTGTTTCTCCAGGCGACGTTTCTCCCAAGCCAGAAACATCCTCGTTTTCTTGGTGTTTCAGACATTTAGATGTCATCAAAGAATGTCTACGCTACTCAAAGCGTAGAAACATTTGCATGTGGAAATGTTGGTGTTGTGACTCTTTAAACCTTGTAGGAGTGGGGAAGGGGGACGGATGTTTGTGAACCTACAGTTATACATCACAACAATCAGGTCAGAGTGTATGGAGTTATGAGACCAATGTACAGACCAATATTTATAGTAACGATGACGATACTTTTTACCAAAGAATAAAACTCGTACCCGAAAGGTACAACTTGTGAACATACACACAATGTATATATGTGAAGTTTCTTGACCTATGACAAGAAGCAAATCTGTTGAGCGATGATGCTAACGTTCTGTGTATAGAAACAGTGACCTTGTTGCGACCCAAGAAGGTTGAAACGCGAACACACATATAGATGTCTCTTAACGAGTGATGGTTGGTTGTCATGTTTATCTAACTCGAGTTAGTAAACTTCCAATTCTATAGACACAAGGTTTTACCGAGTATCTTTTACATTTTATAACTTACGAGAGTTAGATAAACATAATCAACCATCATGAGTTCCGATCAGGGAAACAACTACGATGAACTCTGACGTCGACGTCACAATGGAAGACGACGTCGAATGACGTCATATTTAAAAGATTGACCAATAAAATGAAGTATGTCCATTCTATATCAGTAAAATGGTGTCAGAGTTTCTTCAAGTTGAGTTTGCAATGTTCATATTTTATGTTTTTCTAACCAATGGTTAGGCCCTAGCTCTAATCACGGAATTATATTAGAATACACACGTAAGCTTATCTAAGTCCGTGCTCTAACAAACCTTTGATCAGCCAGAATCGGGGTGTTACCCACTAGTGGGTAATCTAAAATGTTTGCAGGTTTATCCAATGATTGAGGAAACCTATAGTGGTTGTGGAAGAAATTAAGTTTCATGATGTGCAATTAGTTAGGTTGCCTTACAAGCGACAGCTCAGTGTAGGAGATATCCCTTTAGCTCAGCGATAGAGCATCGGGCTGGAGAGCCAATGGTCGTGGGTTCGAGCCCCAGCGACGGCACTATCTTCTTTTATCAATATGCATTGTCCTGCTAGTAACACGCACAGCTGTGGAAGTAATAGACAATCTTAAATTTCCAGTCAAGTTACAAATTGACCATCTATAACTGAATTAACAGAACAATAACAAGCAGTCTTATCCTTCTTTTATTTTTTTATTTCATTTTTATTGACAAAGTTAAACTCAAGTGAATGTGTTCGGGCCTTTGATGTCTACTTAACACATTGATATACACTTTAAAAAAACAATCCGGTGTATATTAAAAACAAAACGAAAACAAAAAGCAACAAATAAAAAACAGAAAAAATGTTAGGGTCTCAATTAATTGTTCTATTAAAATAATTATTAGAATTAGTTGATTTTCAAATGACAAAAAAATACTACTACTGATATAATCAATGGTAAACTCCAAGTTTTAATTGGCATGTACTTTTTCAATGGTCCCAATATGAATGTTTCCATTGTTATATTTCGTCCGACTGACAGTGGCCATGAGGATTTTTCGGTTTAGTGGGTAAAGGTAGATAACTCCTGAACAACAAATATGACGTCACGGCTAAATCCTGTAATGGCGCACTGCATGGAAAACTATTTCCTGTTTGCAGGTTTTTGCTGTTTATGAAGCAGGTTATCCACAGGTAACTTAAATATTGTTTTATGTATGCACATAGCAGTTCACAATGACACTGACGCTGGCTGTTTCCTACTCTTCAACTTTTGAAGTGCATTAAGTATCCGGAATTTTATTTCAAGTTCCCTGGTTCGGAAACGGGAAGTAGGACCAGGAATTTTTAACTAGATCTAGTGAAGACACCCATGAACAGTATTCGTGTCATTCTGTGCATTCAATGTCAACACTTTATATTGCTAATGCATATAGAAGTTTGTCTCACTGCAACGTTTTAACAATTACATGTCATGGCAGGGTCTATAACAATACTGTAAAACAACATACAACACTTTCTAGTTCTTTTTACTTCATCATCATGATCATCAGTTTTTTTGGGACATCAGTTTTTTGCATGGACCAGTGTTATTTTTACAGTATAGTTAAACTGGCTAAAGATCTAATGGCCAGATAGATCCACTGATTGAGACAGCATTTATATTCACAGTCATGAGTTACTAGACTCATAACATGACTCTATTTTTTGTTGTTGAGTTATATTCCATGTTCAAAGTGGGATTTCGAAATTTCATAAAAAACTGTTTGCAAAATATTTTCCGAATTAAATATGTTTTTTGATGTTTATAACAACCTCCAAATGTCAAAATAGCCATTCATGTTTATAATCAGTCTAAACACTGAGTAAAAATAAAGGCCTCTATAAACTATTTTGCAAGCTGGACTGATTCTGCGGATGAAAACAATGTTTTTGTTTTCGCCGGAACCATGTGTGATCGCTTTAGGTCAAATTGTAGCTTCGTATTTCTCGGACCAGGGCTCACGCTGTCAGTAGCCAAAGTCGGCATTGGCTCTTTTTGTTTTTTAATTGGGTTAAATCTATCTATCCACTCACTTGTATTCTGTGGCCGGGACCTGAATTGTGTATACTTGATCAGGGCCGGCGCAGTTCAGAGTGCGCTGTATGACTGCAAGCCATTCTTCTCCCAATAATCTGCATACCATCTCTGGTATTGCTTTTGTCTTAGTTGTCAATAGGGCTGCAATGGTTAGAAATAATGCCAGTCGGAAAACTGTGTATGCCGTATCCGAAATGAAACTGGGTAACTATGTTTTTTTGTTCCATGAAATATAGCCACCAATAGCCCCTTATTATCCTCTCGCAATGAAAGTTTGAAGGGGATACAGGAATCTGCCTGTACGCACATACGTACGTATGTTACACTCTTTGTCATCACTCTAGCGACTTCATTCCTCAACGGAATTTCGTGAAACTTCATACAAGTGAAGGTCAAGGTCACTTACTATTTTTTAGAAAAAAAACTTTGTCATCACTCTTCCGACTCCATTCCTCAAAGTAATTTCATGAAACTTATATTGTAGTATGTGCCAAATGTCCATAGAATGGACACATGCTAGTAGCTCAGGAAATAACATCAATCGTCATTCAATGTAAATATGACAAAATCATAATATAGAAACTTGTACGTACGTTATATATTACATCCTATCGGAGTGTGGAACATGGACGTTGAATCACAGACAGACCTGTATTGTCAGGAAACGACTGTTAACATTTTGATTATATAATTGCACTCTGACCATTGATCGCTGATTTATTACTTTCTTGATGTGTTAATCCCCCCTCTGCGGTACTTCCATCAATACTCTGGAGAACATACTGTTTTCGGCCTACATACTAACCTCTATTTAACAGTTTAGAGAAAAAATGAACTTGATAATCAATACTAAGTGAGTGATGTAGGCCCATTGGGCCTATTGCTTACTAGAATACCCTGTTATACAGCAAAAGTAAATGAAACCTACATGTCACATGACTGACTTATTGTTCTGTCTCTTCAGTGCTCTTGTAATAATATAACAGACTTTGAATAATATAAAATTTATTTGTGTTCACATTTATGTTAACATATTGGAGAAATTTCATGCAAAATACTTTAAGAAATATAGACAAACAAGTTTAAAAATAATATTTTGAAACCTTTTATGTTTACATAAAATAAATGATATTGAAATGAAAAAAAATGGACAATTACTTTCAGATACTTACTTTATATTCAAAATTTCTATATTAGTAATAGGACTATTAATCATAGCCTTAAGCGATATTGCATAATTCAACATGAACCCAAATCTGGGTGTACATTCTGTTTTTAGATCACCTGCTTTCAAGGTCACAGGGGTCAAATATGTAAATAAATCTTCTGAAAAACCAGGCCAATATTGATAGCCAGTAGCATGCTGGGATTAAGTGCTATTAAGTTACCTCAAATGTATAACCTTGACCTATTTTCAATGCCACAAGACCTGAAGGGTCAAATGTGTTAAATGCATTTAGAGAACTTCTGATGAATAACCAAGAGGCTTGGGGAAATGATATTTGGCTGGTAGCATGCTGAGATGGAGCGTTGTAAAGTTTCCTTAAATAAATTACCTTAACCTATATTCAAGGGGCCAGGGTGGTGATATTTAGTCTTTCAAGGTCATGGGTTAAATTTGTTATACCTTTTCACAACTTCTTCTGAGTAAGTAAGTGCCTAGACTGGTGATATTTGGCCAGTAGCATGTTGGTTTGCAGTATGGCTTTCAATAGAATATCTTGTTGTCATAGCTTAAATATCCAGGTGAACAATCAGGCCCTCTTGGCCTTTTGGTTTTTAATTTGGGACAGTCTTAGTAAACAAATCCTTACAAAAGCAGAATCACATTTAAGATAAAAAAAATCTTAAAACTAAATTTATAGCATTGATATAACAGCTCTTAAATCTTTAAATCTTCTTCTGTAGGAATGAGAAGATTTTGTCAAGATTTGCTCTTGATTATCATTGGGACAAAGGAATACAATTCTGTAGAAAGGGAGGGTATGGCCCCCACCCCTTGGGGACAGCGGGTTGGGGCCAAATATGGGAAATAGAGGTACATCTTGAAAATCCCTCTTTAGGGGTTTCACTGGTTGCAAAAAAAACCTTGAATTTGATGCGTTTCATGAAAATTACTTGTTTCTTTGGAAAACCCACTGAAAATGAATACAAGTCCTTAAAAAGCCCTCAAATTTCATTTTTTTATGGCTTTGTTAGATGGTTTCCTCAGTATAAAATTATTTTTTGTTTAAATAATTCTTTTACCTTCATAAATATGTAACGTGGAATACCTCCAGCTGGTGATGGCTAAGGATAAAGTTGAAATAAAACCAAACAACAGTAAAAGTTTAAGGGGTTTTAATACAAAATTATATGATTTTAGGTACTGTAGAAACCAATGTCCTGTGGTCTTGGCTAAGATTCAAACAACCCTATCGCACTGCATCGGTTATTCGTAGCCAGCGTAGTGTTTAATGCCAATTACCCAGCGACCTCGCAAGGCCGTGCCAGTCAACGTAAATACCCGCCGACACCCTGAGTACCACAACAGTCTATTGCTAGTCTGCGAAAGTTACTCTTCCGTCGCCAACCGCCGCCTTATTTCTAAGGCTGGCGTACGCTCTTACCTTAACTTAGTCTTTACAGACTGACATACCTTCACAGACTGCCCCCTGTGCGCTGGCTTCCTGTGTTTAAAAAGACCAAGACCACGTGACTAGACAGGGTTGCGCATAACAAGTGTATAACGCTTATAACTTTAGAAAATAATTGCTTCACGCTTATAACATTGGCATAATTGATCATCACATATAGACATAAAAATAATTAATATTAGACATAAAACAACACAACATGTAACACTTTTAGATGAAAAAGATATGCATAACCCATATCGATATAATAAACAAATGATTGCATAACGCCTATAGGCCAATGTAGGCACCCACACAGATACCCGTGTGCTGTATAGCGGTATAGTCTGTTCCATAAGACATAACGTATAGCGGTATAGTCTGTTCCATAAGACATAACGTATAGCGGTATAGTCTGTTCAATAAGACATAACGCCTATAGGCCATTGTAGGCACCCACTTACAACACAGATATCCGTGTACTGTATAGCGGTATAGTCTGTTCCATAATACATAACACCTATAGGCCAATGTAGGCAACCACTTACAACACAGATATCCGTCTACTGTATAGCGGTATAGTCTGTGCCATAAGACATAACACCTATAGGCCAATTTCAATAAGACATAACGCCTATAGGCCATTGTAGGCACCCACTTACACCACAGATATCCGTGTACTGTATAGCGGTTTAGTCTGTTCCATAAGACATAACGCCTAGAGGCCAATGTAGGCACCCACTTACACCACAGATATCCGTGTACTGTATAGCGGTTTAGTCTGTTCCATAAGACATAACGCTTATAGGCCAATTGGGCACCCACTTACAAGACAGATACCCGTGTACCGGATAGCGGTATAGTCTGTTCCATAATACATAACACCTATAGGCCAATGTAGGCAACCACTTACAACACAGATATCCGTGTACGGTATAGCGGTATAGTCTGTTCCATACGACACAACGCCTATAGGCCAATGCAGGCCCCCAAATCCAACACAGATATCCGTGTACTGTATAGCGGTTTAGTCTGTTCCATAAGACATAACTCCTATAGGCCAATGCAGGCACCCAATTACAACACAGATATCCGTGTGCTGTATAGCGGTATAGTCTGTTCCATAATACATAACGCCTATAGGCCAATGCAGGCCCCCAAATCCAACACAGATATCCGTGTACTGTATGGCGGTATAGTCTGTTCCATAAGACACAACACCTATAGGCCAATGCAGGCACCCAATTACAACACAGATATCCGTGTACCGTATAGCGGTATAGTATGTTCCATAAGACATAACGCCTATCGGCCAATGCAGGCACACACTTACAACATAGATACCTGTGTACCGTATAGCGGTATAGTCAGTTCCATAAGACATAACGCCTATAGGCCAATTGGGCCCCCACTTACAACGCAGATACCCGTGTACCGTATAGCGGAATAGTCTGTTCCATAAGACATAACGCTTATAGGCCAATGTAGGCACCCACACAGATACCCGTGTACTGTATAGCGATATAGTCTGTTCCATAAGACATAACGCTTATAGGCCAATTGGGCACCCACTTACAAGACAGATACCCGTGTACCGGATAGCGGTATAGTCTGTTCCATAAGCCATAACGCCTATAGGCCAATTGGGCACCAACTTACAACACAGATACCCGTGTACTGTATAGCGATATAGTCTGTTCCATAAGACATAACGCTTATAGGCCAATTGGGCACCCACTTAAAACACAGATACCCGTGTACCGTATATCGGTATAGTCTGTTCCATAAGACACAACACCTATAGGCCAATGCAGGCACCCAATTCCAACACAGATATCCGTGTACTGTACAGCGGTATAGTCTGTTCCATAAGCCATAACGCCTATAGGCCAATTGGGCCCCCACTTACAACGCAGATACCCGTGTACCGTATAGCGGTCTAGTCTGTTCCATAAGACATAAAGCCTATAGGCCAATGCAGGCACCAACTTACAACACAGATACCCGTGTACCGGATAGCGGTATAGTCTGTTCCATAAGCCATAACGCCTATAGGCCAATTGGGCACCAACTTACAACACAGATACCCGTGTACCGGATAGCGGTATAGTCTGTTCCATAAGACATAACGCCTATAGGCCAATTGGGCACCCACTTACAACACAGATACCCGTGTACCGTATAGCGGTATAGTCTGTTCCATAAGACATAAAACAACTGACGGAGTGTATTACGTTTCAAATATATTTTTGTCAGTTTATCACAATTTTTGTTATTCATGGATATATTAAACAACTCTATATAATTGCTGGGAATGTAGAGATATCTACCGGCCTGATGCCGAGACAACCAGGGTTAGAGTTTAGACAAGTGCAAAAAGCTGGCTCACTTGCCCCAGACAAGCGAAAAATGAACTGTTCCAACCATTGAATTGGAAGAGTTCAAATGTGTCTTCAGGGGTAAATGAGTTAAATTAATCTTCGTTTTGAAGAGAAAACTGACGGTAGAATGCTAGCAGTCTCTCAATCACTGCAAGCAATTTTTCAGACTTTAGGACTGACGAAAATAACTGAAACTCCTGCTAAAACATATAACAAGGATTTACTTATTGAATGAATGTATGCACCAGTTAACAAATGAAGGACATCGTTTTGGCCTGAAAAAACATCTGTTTATTAACAGGAAACTTAAGTTGCACTGGTGTGACAACAAACAGAAAAATCTGGATCTGAATTCCAGGAAGCAATTGAAAGATAAATTGGATTAAATAAATACAAATATGTAAATAAATACAAATATGTAAATAAATAAATACAAATAAGTAAATAAATAAAAATATGTAAATAAATACAAATATGTAAATAAATACAAATATGTAAATAAATAAATTCATTCATCACTGTTATAGTAGTTAAGTACATTTTAATATTGCAGTTACTGAGTAAAAACAACTCTTAAAGTATTTCATGAAAATTTATATCATTTAGAAAAATCTGTCGTTTAGTCTGTAAAATATGCATTGTATGGGGCAAGTGATTGCAATATCCGGGTGAGTTATACAGGCCCTCAGGGCTTCTTGTTATTTATGTCAAAAAGGAAATGAGACCAACTTGTATTAGTTGTCGTTTTGTTTGTATTTAATTTGTTCACTTTTAATTTTCAGTACAGGTGCTTCTGAGAAGAGATATCAACTCTTGAAACCCCAACACAACTTGTTAACAAACCATCTCAATAGGACGACAAGAATTGTAGGCGGACAGGATGGACGGCGAGGTCCACCTGTACACGGCCATGTTTGGTCACGCCCCAGAGAAAACGGGCAATGAAGATGAGGAACCGGACTACATCAGTATAGATATTGGGGACATCCTCGAGGTGAAGGGTCCACGTCCGACCACCAATGATACCTGGATGAAGGGGCATAATAAAAATAAAGGCACCACTGGATTTTTCCCTGGTAACTTTGTGGAATATGTAGGACCCGCTCCGAAAGTAGAACCGCCGGCGCTACCAGGTTAGTCAGCTTTTCTATTTTGATTGTTTATATTTTTTACAGGCAACAAGTAATGTATTTATTTCAGCTTTGTGTTTAAATACAGTCAAACTTCGATGTTTCAAACTTTGCGGGACCATTGGGAAAAATTTGAAACATCAGAATTCGACTGGAGAATGTTAAGCATTGAACATTTAGATACTATACATCAGACAGAATGTGATTTAATTTTAAATGGATAAATATAGATTTACAGTAATAAGAATAACATGTTTATTCACAAGTGATCTTATTGAATTCAACATTTCCTCGTTTGTCACTTAAATTTCTGGAGGCTGATGTGGTCCATCATGTAAGCCATGTTGTTGTAGTGATTTGGGAAAACATTTAAAACAATATCGGTTTAACACCCTAAAAATATGTTAAGATACATGTATTTCTATTGATATTTGCTAACTTAAATACATCACGTATAGGCAAACTATGCTTATCTCTAACAGCTCTGGTTGTAAAGGCAAACGAAGAATCACAACCTAAACATGTAATTAGTACCAGGAAGTCTGATGTATCTTAAGACCTTTTGTTGTCATTTGTTCAACACTGTGATAACTTCCTGGTGCTTTTTATCAAACACCTGAATCATTGTAAAATGAGAAAGAAGTGGTAATTTCCATTACTGTGCACAGTTTGACAGTCCCTACATTATAGGAGAAAGGTGAATCGGCATTGTTACAGCAGAACTATAAATAGAATTGCATGTATGCAAAAATTCAGTACTTTTTGTATGAGTTGGTATATACTTCACTGTACGGCAGTGAAAATGTTAAGTCAGTGATATCACTCGGATGAAATCATTGCACATGATTCATAGTTTATGACCTGGCTCAAACTTAATGAGTTAGTATAATCCCATGTTTAGTTAAAATCAGAGTTTGTGATATTTTCATCATTATCGAAAAAGAGAACATGTATTTATTAGGGCTTAAAAAGGTCAATCTCGGATAATATGCACAAAATGCTGATATTTCTGTGTTTCAAATTAATGAAGCTTTCAAGCTGGATCCAGAATCAAGCTTTGTAAAGCCTGTTAAGCTCAACGCAGATTCATGAAAGTATTTAAAAAAAGTGTTGACTCTAAGAATGACAATCACATTGAAATTAAACATATCTAAATTACATTATCAGAATTATACATGTTCTTATGAGCAAAAGCAAACAAATATTTGAAAATGTTATGATTGAAACAAAGGTTGTAAATATTCCCTTTTTTCAGACATTTTGAATTAATAAATCATTCATAATTAGGCTGTGTACAATCAGGCTTAGATGGAGAGGTTTTCTATTTACTGGTATTTACTTCATAATAATAGTCAGATAAGCTTAGTGAGACTAAGTATTTGTGACCATATATCTGAGGGCTGACTACATAGCATGGCAGCATTCTCAAAAAAGTATTGCATCATTTCACTGTTTCTCCATAATAGACTTCCAGTGAGATTTGGCCGAGGATATGACTGCTACATACCAAGTTTATATTACCATAAAGTTTGTCGAAAGGTAAACATTGAGTTATATGACAAGATGTTATAAGAGTTGTCTCCCTTCCACCTTTATTTGAGTAACGAGACTCAGTCCTGCTATACAGTACAATGCACCTCTTCCCAGATGTTCATTTACTGGTAGTTATGATTTTCTTTCAGATAGATATTTCAGGCTTTAGAATAAGGTAAAATGCATGAAAATAAGTAGTTCAGTTATCCTATTTTAATTATTTAAATGACTTAAAATCTGTTTGTTTACCATCCCTTATATAAAGTTAAGTGTTATTTGCATCATGAAGCACAATAAACTATTTTTCGTGTGAATATGACCACATTGTATTCAAAATTGTACCTGAAGAAACACTGATTATCTTAGGTATTAAAGAGACTTTTTTCTCTGAAAGAAAAGTGGCAACCTCTGAAAGGTATCTTCCTAACTGTTATTTCAATTAGTTTACAAAGATTTAACATAAAATTGGATGGTAACAATCAATGTTTTATCAAGGGCTTTTCCAAAATAAGAAATAGTTACACAATTATTTTAAGATCCTTTTAAGGGGTCCAACACAATTTGGCCCTTGGTATCAGGAGACAAACTCACACTAACACCCTAGGGGTGGAACGCTCTAGACCTCACAGCCGAGGAAGGCTTGTATCAGTGGCATTTAATTATCAAAGCTTCATTACAATTCAAGAAAATGTGTTTCTGTGAAACCAAGGGAACCAAACATGATTTTTTTTCTGCAAAAACGGATTTTCCAGAATATCAATGCTAATGGAAATCCGCTCTATTGAGGATGAGTAATCCTACACAAGATGAGTAACTGCGGTCCGAGTGAGTAACTGTTCAGGGAAATTAAGTTATAAAAAAGTATGAAATGGTACCTAGTGGTAAGATGTTGTTTGGAGAGACAACTGGTTGTGTTATCCGTAGCCGAGTTTATCAGTCTGTTTTTGTAAAAATGTAAAAAATAATATGCTTCCGTTTGTGTAGTCAGAATTATATGTAGAACCATGTCAAACGACAAAAAATGATACTGTTTTATCTGAAAACTTCATACGCATTTTATAAGAAGAAACAAAATTGATTTCAAGTTGTGATACATATCTTGTATTTACGCTAGAACCTGCAGACATTTTTCAATTGATGCATTTTGCGTGACAGCAAATTGATCACGCTAATTGAGTTTTAAACCTTATGTGAACTGTTACGATCATTTCACGTCATAAACCATGTTCCATGTGAATCATACACTCTAGGAATAGTTGTTATGAATGATTGATGTTAGCCTTTTTGGACTGAAGCTGGGTTTTTTAAAGCTTTTTTGAACTGAAGCTGTCTGATAGCCTTTTTGTACTGAAGCAGTTTTGCTAGCTTTTTTGGATGAAAGCAGTTCCATAGATTATGCATGAAAATGGATTTTGTTTGCTTTAGGTGGTAAATTGATTTTAAAGGTATCACTTGAACAAAATATTGATTTTTTTCAAATTTTATATTTTAATGATGGACTGAATTTAAAAAAAATGAAGATTTACATATTTTAAAGTGTAGATTAAAATGAGTCTTGTTAAATGAGCTACCACTGGTCACTTTGTTCTGCTAGCCTGTCAGTGGTTTGGAGAATAGTTTTCCCGTTTTCTATATAAAATTTTCTCCGAGGAATTTAGTTAGAGCCCACTGCATCTCTATCAGAGTGTGTATTTTCGGGTGGCTGTGTGATAGGGACTGACTCCAGACTGAGTGATACATTGTCTAGACTGACATGTTATAATGGGGTACACAGACCATTGTCCACTATCTCTAGTCCTGTTCACAATATATAGAGATACCTAGGAGACCTTGACCTCTATCAAAGTCAAGGTCATCATAATCTACTGGTCAGATTGGTATCTGAACCCTTTGTTACCACAAGCCTATAGAGGAAACAGATTAGGTTTGATAATTTCCTAAGCTCAAGCATGTAGAGAAAACAGATTAGGTTTGATAATTTCCTAAGCTCAAGCATGTAGAGGAAACAGATTAGGTTTGATAATGTCCTAAGCTCAAGCATGTAGAGGAAACAGGTTAGGTTTGATAATGTCCTAAGCTCAAGCATGCAAAATAGGGTTATCATATCGCCAATACAATTTCAAAGCAGGGCTCTAGGGCAGCTATTTATATATCTTAGTCTACTATAGGTGTAAACATGCATGATTATGAATACAGGAGTTTAAAAGTTCTTATTCAAAAGCTTTTATTCTAATTCAGATTTGTAATATTAAGGATGCAGATGCTTGCTGAAAATTAATTTGATTTCATGTGTAAAAGAAAGTTTGATGTATGTGTTTTGAATACGAAAACTACAGATGAAAAAAAGATGAAGGTCCGGGTTCAAGGACATCAGCTTTGTTGCCTGTGCATTAAAATGCCTCCATGACCTGCTTCTCTAGTTTTCTTTGTAAAATGTCACAGCAGTTCTAAACTTGTTACAGAAGCCATTTGCTCTGCCAAACTTCATTAATCATTTAGTAAATGAATTCAATAATAAAATATAGTGCAGGTTTATAATGGTAAAATATCTAATTTAAGATATTTAAATTTTGATGGCCTGATATATGTTTAATTTATTGTGCTCCTGAGTTTGTCATCTGTCATTGATAGATTAAACCAGCCTACTCCCAGGTAAGCACAGGTGTCCTGTGTTTAAAATGATGGACTGCTGCGCAGTTCTTGTGATTTAAAGCCAGCATTTGTGTAATTCGTAGCAATAGTGAGGAGAAAAGGAGCCGAATTTGTCAGAACCAAGCCTTAATGCTCTAAACTGACCTAGTTATGACTAAACTCGTTCAATTTATTCATGGCCCTAGGCACTACCATTGACGCAATTGACACGGGGGAAACAGCCAGTAATTCTTAATCTTCTATAAAATTGTCACTTTCATGTTCAGTCACTGAGACATGCAGCGTGCGTTGCGCACTCTGGCTTGCTTGTTATCTGATGTATGCCTTGTGATGCATGCGCCTCGCACACAACTTGTACTACCACCATTGATCCGTGGGGATCAGCATGCAGGAGGACTACCACCATTGATCCGTGGGGATCAGCATGCAGGATGACTACCACCATTGATCCCTGGGGATCAGCACGCAGGAGGACTACCACCATTGATCCCTGGGGATCAGCACGCAGGAGGACTTCCACCATTGATCCCTGGGGATCAGCACGCAGGAGGACTACCGCCATTGATCACTGGGGATCAGCACGCAGGAGGACTACTACTATTGATCCCTGGGGATCAGCATGCAGGAGGACTACCACCATTGATCCGTGGGGATCAGCTTGCAGGCGGACTACCACCATTGATCACTGGGGATCAGCACGCAGGAGGACTACTACCATTGATCCCTGGGGATCAGCATGCAGTAGGACTACCACCATTGATCCGTGGGGATCAGCATGCAGGTGGACTACCACCATTGATCTGTGGGGATCAGCATGCAGGCGGACTACCACCATTGTTCCGTGGGGATCAGCATGCAGGAGGACTACCCCCATTGATCCCTGGGGATCAGCATGCAGGAGGACTACCACCATTGATTCCTGGGGATCAGCATGCAGGAAGACTACCACCATTGATTCCTGGGGATCAGCATGCAGGAGGACTACTACCATTGATCCCTGGGGATCAGCATGCAGGAGGAATTCCACCATTGATCACTGGGGATCAGCATGCAGGAGGACTACCACCATTGATTCCTGGGGATCAGCATGCAGGCGGACTTTTCAACTCTGCTTCAATAACAGCATATTCAAAGATTGATAAAAAAACCCTGTTAAGATTAAATAAAAAAGTAACTTTTCAAATATATTTCATTTAAATATTAGTGTAATTTTGCTATTTTAGTATACATTTGAAATAATCTTGCCTCTTTAAAAAAATAATTTCATATCATAATCATTAATATATTATAACTGTTAGTTGAAATCAGTTTTCTGACAGACTGATTTTGATTCGTTAGTAATGAAATTTTGTTATTATTTTTTTTCTTTCTCTGATATTCTGATTTTCAGAATATATTTGATTACTATTTTTCATTTTTATTCAGTGAAACATTAGAAAATCTAACTTATGCATTTAAAAAAAAAAAATGTTGAAATTTCGGCACAAGTTTGTGAAATGCGAAACAAATCTTAAGCAGTAAAACCTGGTTGAATCAACCTAATTGGATTTAGGATATAATGTTTAGTTATTTAGGGAGTTGGATTTAAAAGGGATTATCTAGGTGGGCTTTGATTGATCCCAATTNCATTGATCTGTGGGGATCAGCATGCAGGAGGACTACCACCATTGATAATTGGGGATCAGCATGCAGGAGGACTAACACCATTGATCCATGGGGATCAGCATGCAGGAGGACTACCACCATTGATCCCTGGGGATCAGCATGCAGGAGGACTACCACCATTGATCCGTGGGGATCAGCATGCAGGAGGACTACCACCATTGATCCGTGGGGATCAGCATGCAGGAGGACTACCACCATTGATCCGTGGGGATCAGCATGCAGGAGGACTACCACCATTGATCCATGGGGATCAGCATGCAGGCGGACTACCATCATTGATCCTTGGGGATCAGCATGCAGGAGGACTACCACCATTGATCCCCAGGGATCAATGGTAGTAGTCCTCCTGCATGCTGATCCCCAATTATCAATGGTGGTAGTCCTCCTGCGTTCTGATCCCCAGGGATCAATGGTAGTAGTCCTCCTGCATGCTGATCACCACGGATCAATGGTGGTAGTACAAGTTGTGCGCGAGGCGCATGCATCACAAGGCATACATCAGATAACGGAATTCCTCCTGCATGCTGATCCCCAAGGATCAATGATTGTAGACCGCCTGCATGCTGATCCCCATGGATTAATGGTGGTAGTCCTCCTGCATGCTATTACATAAGTGATAATACTGTATATTCTCTATATATAGGTTTATGATGGGTAGTCTTTGTTATATATAATGTGGAAGGGAACCCTGTAAGTTTAGTACATAACAACCCTGTAAGTTGAGTACAGAACAACCCTGTAAGTTAAGAATAGAACAACCCTGTAAGTTTAGTACATAACAACCCTGTAAGTTGAGTACAGAACAACCCTGTAAGTTAAGAATAGAACAACCCTGTAAGTTTAGTACAGGGTTGTTCTATTCTTAACTTACAGGGTTGTTCTGTACTTAACTTACAGGGTTGTTCTGTACTTAACTTACAGGGTTGTTCTGTACTTAACTTACAGGGTTGTTCTGTACTTAACTTACAGGGTTGTTCTGTACTTAACTTACAGGGTTGTTCTGTACTTAACTATATATAACAAAGACCACCCATCATCAACATATATATAGAGTATATAAAGTATTATCACTATGTAATGTTCCATTACACATTATATATAACGAAGACCACCCATCATAAAACTATATATAGAGTATATACAGTAGTATCACTTATGTAATGTTCCCTTACTGATCCATGGGGATCAGCATGTAGGAGGACTACCACCATTGATCACTGTGGATCAGCATGCAGGAGGACTAACACCATTGATCCATGGGGATCAGCATGTAGGAGGACTACCACCATTGATCGGTGGGGATCAGCATGCAGGAGGTCTACCACCATTGATCCCTGGGGATCAGAACGCAGGAGGACTACCACCATTGATCCCCAGGGATCAATGGTGGTAGACCTCCTGCATGCTGATCCCCAGTGATCAATGATAGGTTTATGATGGGTGGTCTTTGTTATATAATGTGTAAGGGAACATTACATTAGTGATAATACTTTATATACTCTATATATATGTTGATGATGGGTGGTCTTTGTTATATAATGTGTAAGGGAACATTACATAGTGATGATACTTTATATACTCTATATATATGTTGATGATGGGTTGTCTTTGTTATATATAATGTGTAAGGGAACCCTGTAAGTTTAGTACATAACAACCCTGTAAGTTGAGTACAGAACAACCCTGTAAGTTAAGAATAGAACAACCCTGTACTAAACTTACAGGGTTGTTCTATTCTTAACTTACAGGGTTGTTCTGTACTTAACTTACAGGGTTGTTCTGTACTTAACTTACAGGGTTGTTCTGTACTTAACTATATATAACAAAGACCACCCATCATAAATCTATATATAGAGTATATAAAGTATTATCACTATGTAATGTTCACTTACACATTATATATAACAAAGACCACCCATCATAAATCTATATATAGAGTATATAAAGTATTATCACTATGTAATGTTCACTTACACATTATATATAACAAAGACCACCCATCATCAACATATATATAGAGTATATAAAGTATTATCACTATGTAATGTTCACTTACACATTATATATAACAAAGTCCACCCATCATAAACCTATATATAGAGTATATACAGTATTATCACTTATGTAACATTCCCTTACACATTATATATAACAAAGACCACCCATCATCAACATATATATAGAGTATATAAAGTATTATCACTATGTAATGTTCCCTTACACATTATATATAACAAAGACAACCCATCATAAACCTATATATAGAGTATATACAGTATTATCACTTATGTAATGTTCCCTTACACATTATATAACAAAGACCACCCATCATAAAACTATATATAGAGTATATAAAGTATTATCACTATATAATGTTCCCTTACACATTATATATAACAAAGACAACCCATCATCAACATATATATAGAGTATATAAAGTATTATCACTATGTAATGTTACCTTACACATTATATATAACAAAGACCACCCATCATAATCCTAGATATAGAGTATATACAGTATTATCACTTATGTAATGTTCCCTTACACATTATATATAACAAGGCCCGCCCATCATCAACATATATATAGAGTATATAAAGTATCATCACTATGTAATGTTCCCTTACACATTATATATAACAAGGCCCGCCCATCATCAACATATATATAGAGTATATAAAGTATTATCACTAATGTAATGTTCCCTTACACATTATATATAACAAAGACAACCCATCATAAACCTATATATAGAGTATATACAGTATTATCACTTATGTAACATTCCCTTACACATTATATATAACAAAGACCACCCATCATAATCCTAGATATAGAGTATATACAGTATTATCACTTATGTAACGTTCCCTTACACATTATATATAACAAAGACCCCCCATCATCAACATATATATAGAGTATATAAAGTATTATCACTAATGTAATGTTCCCTTACACATTATATATAACGAAGACCACCCATCATAAACCTATATATAGAGTATATACAGTATTATCACTTATGTAACGTTCCCTTACACATTATATATAACAAAGACCACCCATCATAAACCTATATATAGCGTATATAAAGTATTATCACTTATGTAATGTTCCCTTACACATTATATATAACAAGGCCCGCCCATCATCAACATATATATAGAGTATATAAAGTATTATCACTATGTAATGTTACCTTACACATTATATATAACAAAGACCACCCATCATAATCCTAGATATAGAGTATATACAGTATTATCACTTATGTAATGTTCCCTTACACATTATATAACAAAGACCACCCATCATAAAACTATATATAGAGTATATAAAGTATTATCACTTATGTAATGTTCCCTTACACATTATATATAACAAGGCCCGCCCATCATCAACATATATATAGAGTATATAAAGTATTATCACTATGTAATGTTACCTTACACATTATATATAACAAAGACCACCCATCATAAACCTATATATATAGAGATTTGTGTGTTAGAAATGTATTCTTGATTTGAATTTCAGATAGGACATGTCAGGAAATGTATTCAGTCAGCTTTTGATCTTCTTTACTAATATGCATACATCAAATCCAGAATATCATTTAAAATGAAATCTGCATGTCAATTTATTGCTTACAGATGAATGTCAGATGGGTTTCCCTGAAATAGTAGTTAATGATATTATAAGGTGCCTATACATTACAGGTTTATTATGGTGACGTTTCCTCCAAACATATTGCTTTCTTTTCCAATTTAAGGCAAGCAGAAATGGATATTAAAACTGTCTGTATGTAATGGAGCATGACCTGCTTCAGACTCGCACATCCATTGACTGTAAAAAGTCAGTAGGATTTATAGGATAATCCCGAACAGCTAAACACCGCTCCATCTCCTCTGTATACTTCAGCTGGGTACTTGCAGTGGTTTTGTATTGTTTTATTTATGTTTTTGAATTGTTTTGCCTCTTCTTTTTTATGTATTGTACATTAAATTAAATTTCTATACCTAAATTTGTAGCACACCATACTTAGATTTAAAAAAAGTTCGTGGTTTTTCCATTACCCTTCAGCTTAAAGCTTCATTTCATTCAAACCTCTTAGAATTGCACCTGTATTTTCCTAGTTATAATTAAAAAAATATACTTTCAAAAAGTAGAAGATTTTGCCCTGAATTTGATTCTCCACGTTAGACGTTTTACCTGTAAATCTGATGATGTACCTATATTTGTTTGATAATAATTTGCTGATATATTGGTGTTGATAACAATTAACACCTGGCTGAGATAAATAAAGCCTCTATGCAGATTAAACATCTATAAATCCAAGCTACAATAAAGAACAACATTTAATGTTAACCTTGTCACATCTGTTTTACCAGAGATGTTATTTTAACAGATATGTATGTGGATTAAACATATATAAATCAAATTTGAAAATTTAACAAAAAAGTTCCCTAATTGTTTACCTGTCTGGGTCCCCCCCCCCCCCCCCGTGAGGTGTTGATGTTAATTGGTATTCAGGTCTGGGACTGCTGTAGCAGGTGGATTGTGACAGGGGCGGGGCGGTTTATACAAGGACTCAACGGAATTATCTTGATCCCATTTGTTCGGTCACATGACAGAATAAATGTCACTGGCATTAGTGTTACTACTTAAGTAATGTATGTGCTCACATGTTTGAAATACATGTACATTGTGATATTCAGAGGAACACTTTTTGTTAAGCTAATATATCCAAGCAGTTGTTTAAAGATGTAATAAATGTATCTGAGTGTAGGAGACGGGTTGTACTATATGTCTATATCTGTGACTTCTGCGCCCTAAACACTGTCGACAATATGATCTGATATGATTACTTCTGTGCTTATGCGATATTTAGACATTAAACATGGTCCATGTATGAAGCAATGTAGTTTAACATCTTTAACTTAACTTGTGATTCAATCATATGTTCTTAGTTATTCGTTTTTTCAGTTTTAGGACGTCAGTATTCATTCTGATTGGTCAATATTGAGAATTAATATTTTGGAAGTGCGAATGAATTTGCAGTGAAATCACGAGCTGTGTGGCTGATATTTATCATTTTCCTGTCCCTGATAAATCCCAATGTTTAAGTGCTGCTAAAAATAATTTGCTGCATTCATGGCAAAACAGGATTCTTTCAGTTTTATGCTGGGGTTAAATGCATATCATAAAGGGTCAGTTATGGTTTTATCCTGGTAGATCAGCATTAAGTACTGGCGACAGCGTGTCTGGCAGGTCACGGAAATGGTGCAGGGGCTGGCTGTTGTAAGGACCCCTGGCAGTTAACCAGGTCGTCAGCGTGAGTAGGGCTGGTACAGGGACCTGTCAGTGTGAGCAGGGCTGGTACAGGGACCTGTCCGTGTGAGCAGGGCTGGTCATGGGACCTGTCAGGGTGAGCAAGGCTGGTACACGGACCTGTCAGTGAGAGCAGGGCTGGTAATGGTACCTGTCAGTGTGAGCAGCGCTGGTACAGGGCCCTGTCAGGGTGAGCAGGGCTGGTACAGGGACCTGTCAGCGTGAGCAAGGCTGGTACACGGACCTGTCAGTGTGAGCAGGGCTGGTAATGGGACCTGTCAGCGTGAGCAGGGCTGCTAATGGGACCTGTAAGTGTGAGCAGGGCTGGTACAGGGACCTGTCAGCGTGAGCAGGGCTGGTACAGGGACCTGTTAGCGTGAGCAGGGCTGGTAAAGGGACCTGTCAGCGTCAGCAGGGCTGGTACAGGGACCTGTCAGGGTGAGCAGGGCTGGTACAGGGACCTGTTAGGGTGAGCAGGGCTCGTACAGGGACCTGTCAGTGTGAGCAAGGCTGGTACAGGGACCTGTTAGCGTGAGCAGGGCTGGTAATGGGACCTGTCAGTGTGAGCAGGGCTGGTACAGGGACCTGTCAGTGTGAGCAGGGCTGGTACAGGGACCTGTCAGCGTGGGCAGGGCTGGTAATGGGACCTGTCAGTGTGAGCAGGGCTGGGACAGGGACCTGTCAGCGTGAGCAGGGCTGGTACTGGGACCTGTCAGTGTGAGCAGGGCTGGTAATGGGACCTGGCAGAGTGCGCAGGGCTGGTACAGGGACCTGTCAGCGTGAGCAGGGCTGGTACAGGGACCTGTCAGTGTGAGCAGGGCTGGTACAGGGACCTGCCAGACTCCCAATACATGTTAAAGGGCTACCAGGTCTCCTGGAATCCTGTACTCCTTGTTTACATCACATTCAGGCTACTAAACCTACAGGGTTGTTCTGTACTAAACTTACAGGGTTGTTCTGTACTTAACCTAGAGGGTTGTTCTGTACTTAACCTAGAGGGTTGTTCTGTACTTAACTTACAGGGTTGTTCTGTACTAAACTTACAGGGTTGTTCTATTCTTAACTTACAGGGTTGTTCTTTATCTAACTTACAGGGTTGTTCTGTACTAAACTTACAGAGTTGTTCTGTACTAAACCTACAAGGTTGTTCTGTACTAAACTTACAGGGTTGTTCTGTACTTAACTTACAGGGTTGTTCTGTACTTAACTTACAGGGTTGTTCTGTACTTAACTTACAGGGTTGTTCTGTACTTAACTTACAGGGTTGTTCTGTACTTAACTTACAGGGTTGTTCTGTACTTAACTTACAGGGTTGTTCTGTACTTAACTTACAGGGTTGTTCTGTACTTAACTTACAGGGTTGTTCTGTACTTAACTTACAGGGTTGTTCTGTACTAAACTTACAGGGTTGTTCTATACTTAACTTACAGGGTTGTTCTGTACTTAACCTACAGGGTTGTTCTGTACTAAACTTACAGGGTTGTTCTATACTTAACTTACATGGTTGTTCTGTATCTAACTTACAGGGCTGTTCTGTACTTAACTTACAGGGTTGTTCTATACTTAACTTACATGGTTGTTCTGTATCTAACTTACAGGGCTGTTCTGTACTTAACTTACAGGGTTGTTCTATACTTAACTTAGAGGGTTGTTCTGTACTAAACTTACAGGGTTGTTCTATACTTAACTTAGAGGGTTGTTCTGTACTAAACTTACAGGGTTGTTCTGTATCTAACTTACAGGGTTGTTCTGTACTAAACTTGCAGGGTTGTTCTGTATTAAACTTACAGGGTTGTTCTGTACTTAACTTACAGGGTTGTTCTATACTTAACTTACATGGTTGTTCTGTATCTAACTTACAGGGTTGTTCTGTACTTAACTTACAGGGTTGTTCTGTACTTAACTTACAGGGTTGTTATGTACTAAACTTACAGGGTTGTTCTGTATTTAACTTACAGGGTTGTTCTGTATCTAACTTACAGGGTTGTTCTGTATCTACTGGTGTTGTAACAGTGTTTACTGTATCCAGAATACACAGTACTCCACACACATTCACTAGACACAATCCAGACAGTCAATAAGATGTCATCTAAACAGTTAGCAATCATCCAGATTGTTAGAGGCCAACAAGATAGTTCATCTAGACACTCAATAAGAAGTCATTTAGACATCTTAAGAGGTCATCCAGACAGTCATCCAGACAGTCAATTAGAAGTTATTTAGACAGCTAAGAGTTCACCCAGAGTCATTAAGAGGTCATCCAGACAGTCAATTAGAAGTCATTTAGACAGCTAAGAGGTCACCCAGAGTCATTAAGAGGTCATCCAGACAGTCAAGTAAAAGTCATGTAGACAGCTAAGAGGTCACCCAGTCATTAAGAGGTCACCCAGTCATTAAGAGGTCACCCAGTCATTAAGAGGTCATCTAAGCATTCATCCAGACAGTCATCCAGACAGTCATCCAGACAGTCAAGTAGAAGTCATGTAGACAGCTAGGAGGTCACCCAGTCATTAAGAGGTCATCCAGTCAGTAAAGTAAAGGTCATCCAGATAGTTGGAGATCCATACAGTGTCAATTAGAGGTCATCTAACAAAAGTCTAAGAGCCTGACACACAGTCATGCAGAGTTCAGATTGTTATCAACTGATGTATAGAGATAAATGAAGTTAGAAATAAATCAATACGCCACAGTATCTCTGCCAAACCATTGCTGTGTATCATCTCCTGGTGTCATGTTATATTCCAGTATAGCACCAAGTCATTAGGTTGTGACAGTTGTGTGTCAGAATGAGGCTGGGGATTGGCGGCTGTCATTGTGTGACCTACTTCAAGGGCAGATAGTTTGGAAATACCAGTTGGGTCTTGAAATTCCTCTATAATTGATAACCAATTCCTTTGAGAATCACACCAGACAGATTTTGTTTATTTTGTTTATTTTTAGATATTGCATACGTGTTTAGTGAATGGAAAACTGGAGTCCCATTGAACTTATCAGATTGCTAGAAATAGCCCAGCTTTCTTCTGCAAATCAATTGTTTCTTAAACGGGATGTATATTAGAGACGAGTGCTAGTATCTGACAGAGTCTGAGCAATGCCAGAAAATAGAGCGGAGGAAGAGTTACTGTCTCCTGTGTATTAGCTTTATGGGATAGCATTGAAATCACAATATAATAATTACAGGGAACAAGCGTAAACCTTACTCGGGTAACAGGAACCAGCTGACCACAGAAGTTGGTATCAACAAAATGCAATGTCATGTTCATTCAGGAAACAGTTGTTCTTAAATGTTCCCTGTTCGCCTGATGTGTCATGAGCCAGAACCTTACCTGTTTTGACTGAGTGAAGGAACTCAACACTGGGAAAAAGTCAGTGGAAATGTCTTTATCTTAGTTTGGTTTGTTTGTGTTTTACGTCCTATAAACAGCTATGGTCATCTAAGGACGTGCCAGGTTTTGGTGGAGGAAAACCGCAGTGCTCAGAGAAAAAAACTACGACCAGCGTCCAATATCTGGCAATTGCCCTATGTAGGCCTCTATCCTGTGATACAGTGGTGGAGGGCTTGTGATCATAGACACCTTAACCAATCATACAGTGGTGGAGGGCTTGTGATCATAGACACCTTAACCAATCATACAGTGGTGGAGGGCTAGTGATCGTAGACACCTTAACCAATCATACAGTGGTGGAGGGCTAGTGATCATAGACACCTTAACCAATCATACAGTGGTGGAGGGCTAGTGATCGTAGACACCTTAACCAATCAGCCACTGCGATACAGTGGTGGAGGGCTAGTGATCGTAGACACCTTAACCAATCAGCCACTGCGATACAGTGGTGGAGGGCTAGTGATCATAGACACCTTAACCAATCATACAGTGGTGGAGGGCTAGTGATCGTAGACACCTTAACCAATCATACAGTGGTGGAGGGCTAGTGATCGTAGACACCTTAACCAATCATACAGTGGTGGAGGGCTAGTGATCGTAGACACCTTAACCAATCATACAGTGGTGGAGGGCTAGTGATCGTAGACACCTTAACCAATCATACAGTGGTGGAGGGCTAGTGATCGTAGACACCTTAACCAATCATACAGTGGTGGAGGGCTAGTGATCGTAGACACCTTAACCAATCATACAGTGGTGGAGGGCTAGTGATCGTAGACACCTTAACCAATCATACAGTGGTGGAGGGCTAGTGATCGTAGACACCTTAACCAATCATACAGTGGTGGAGGGCTAGTGATCGTAGACACCTTAACCAATCATACAGTGGTGGAGGGCTAGTGATCGTAGACACCTTAACCAATCATACAGTGGTGGAGGGCTAGTGATCGTAGACACCTTAACCAATCATACAGTGGTGGAGGGCTAGTGATCGTAGACACCTTAACCAATCATACAGTGGTGGAGGGCTAGTGATCGTAGACACCTTAACCAATCATACAGTGGTGGAGGGCTAGTGATCGTAGACACCTTAACCAATCATACAGTGGTGGAGGGCTAGTGATCGTAGACACCTTAACCAATCATACAGTGGTGGAGGGCTAGTGATCGTAGACACCTTAACCAATCATACAGTGGTGGAGGGCTAGTGATCGTAGACACCTTAACCAATCATACAGTGGTGGAGGGCTAGTGATCGTAGACACCTTAACCAATCATACAGTGGTGGAGGGCTAGTGATCGTAGACACCTTAACCAATCATACAGTGGTGGAGGGCTAGTGATCGTAGACACCTTAACCAATCATACAGTGGTGGAGGGCTAGTGATCGTAGACACCTTAACCAATCAGCCACTGTGATACACCGGTGGAGGGCTAGTGATCGTAGACACCTTAACCAATCAGCCACTACGATACAGTGGTGGAGGGCTAGTGATCAAAGACACCTTAACCAATCATACAGTGGTGGAGGGCTAGTGATCGTAGACCCCTTAACCAATCAGCCACTGCGATACAGTGGTGGAGGGCTAGTGATTGTAGAACCAATCAGCCACTGCGGTAGTAAATAGTAAATAGTTGTTAAGGAATTGGTACAAATTTTGATTTAGGGGCCATAGATGACACAATATCTTCAAACAATCCTCCAAGGTCACTTTGATATTTAGGTCAACTATTAATAGTTTAAATTTGATGTGAATTTGTAAAAATGGATTGTGGGGCCATAAAAGGGGCCATATTAAGGAAACCATGCTTTCCAATATCACTGGCCAAGGTCACCTGTAAACAGTAGTTAAAGGTGCAAAAATGTGTACAATTAGGGACCATGAGCTTATAACAACAGCAATGAAAAGACTGGGACAATACCCTGGACCCAACCTATGGTTAACACTGAGAAAAGACTGGGACAATACCCAGGACCTAACATATGATTAACACTGAGAAAAGACTGGGACAATACCCAGGACCCCACATATGGTTAATACTGAGAAAAGCCTGGGACAATACCCAGGACCCCATGTATGGTTAACACTGAGAAAAGACTGGGACAATACCCAGGACCCAACATATGGTTAAAACTGAGAAAAGACTTGGACAATACCCAGGACCCCACATATGGTTAATACTGAGAAAAAAATGGGACAATACCCAGGACCCCACGTATGGTTAACACTGAGAAAAGACTGGGACAATACCCAGGCCCCAACATATGGTTAACACTGAGAAAAGACTTGGACAATACCCAGGACCCCACATATTGTTAATACTGAGAAAAAAATGGGACAATACACAGGACCCCACGTATGGTTAACACTGAGAAAAGACTCGGACAATACCCAGGACCCAACATATGGTTAACACTGAGAAAAGACCGGGACAATACCCAGGACCCCACATATGGTTAACACTGAGAAAAGACTGGAACAATACCAAGGACCCAACATATGGTTAATACTGAGAAAAGACTGGGACAATACCCTGGACCCCACATATGGTTAACACTGAGAAAAGACTGGGACAATACCACGGACCCAACATATGGTTAACACTGAGAAAAGACTGGGACAATACCCAGGACCCCACATATGGTAAACACTGAGAAAAGAAAATCTTTTAAACTTTGAATTTTACAGCATGTATCTTTAATCTTGGAAACAAATTTCAACTTGATTGTTGTTGAGATAAAAAAATACTAATGCAGGCCTCACTGGCATATTGTTTCATTAATGTTTTTAAAGTTTAAATGATCCGTTTCATATCAAATAATTTACTCTTGAAACTAATACATTATTTTACGAAGTTTTAGCCAACTGTAACTTTCTTGGGCCTGTGATTGAGGAATTGAACTATCTTATTATAAGTAGAACTGTAAGCATGAAGTTAATAATTAAAGATTATAAAAAAAAAGTAGGTCATAGGACACCACGAGATCTCATCAAATGGCTTTACTCCTGGGAAATCAAAACTAAATAAATTTAGCAAATTAGTTTAGTGATTCAAACCTTTTTTGGAGAAAGTTAGACAGAAATAAGAATATTGGCTTATTGATTTTTTTTATTGCATGGTTTTAGTGTCCTCCGAGGAGAAATACTTCTCAGCCATTGTTGGATAATCAATTCTAGTTTTTTTAATTCAGAATAAATTGGGAAATAAAAAATGCGCAAAAAAATGAAGGTGACAAATAATTGTAATCCATTTCCCCTTGGCATTGATTTTAAAAAACATAAATTTATTGAATATTTAAATGAGTGACATCTGTTGAAAAGGTGCTATGATGACAGGAAATTGTGACGATGATGAGATAGTGACTCTAATGTGACCAGATCGTAACTCTAGCGTGATCAGATCGTGACTCTAACGTGACCAGATCGTGACCAGATCGTGACTCTAACGTGACCAGATAGTGAATCTAATGTGACCAGATCGTAACTCTAATGTGACTAGATCGTGACTCTTAACATGACCAGATCGTAACTCTAACGTGACCAGATCGTAACTCTAACGAGACCAGATCGTGACTCTAACGAGACCAGATCTTAACTCTAACGTGACCAGATCGTGACTCTAACGTGACCAGATCGTGACTCTAATGTGACCAGATCGTAACTCTAACGAGACCAGATCGTGACTCTAACGTGACCAGATCATGACTCTAACGAGACCAGATCGTGACTCTAACGTGACCAGATCGTGACTCTTAACGTGACCAGATCGTGACTCTAATGTGACCAGATCGTGACTCTAACGTGACCAGATCGTAACTCTAAGATCGTGCCTCTTAACGTGACCAGATCGTGACTCTTAACGTGAGATAGTGACTCTAATGTGACCAGATCGTATCTCTAACATGACCAGATCGTGACTCTTAACGTGACCAGAGCGTGACTCTAACGTGACGAGATCGTGACTCTAACATGACCAGATCGTGACCAGAAAATTGGGACGATGATGAGATAGAGACTGTAATGTGACCAGATCGTAACTCTAACATGACCAGATCATGACTCTTAACGTGACCAGATCGTGACTCTTACGTGACCAGATCGTGACTCTAATGTGACCAGATCGTAATTCTAACGAGATCAGATCGTGACTCTAACGTGACCAGATCGTGCCTCTAATGTGACCAGATCGTAACTCTAACATGACCAGATCGTGACTCGTAACGTGACCAGATCGTGACTCTTAACGTGATCAGATCGTGACTCTTAACGTGACCAGATCGTGACTTTAATGTGACAAGATTGTGCCCCTAACATGACCAGATCGTGACCAGATCGTGACTCTTAACGTGACTCTTACCGTGACCAGATCGTGACTCTAACGTGACCAGATCTTAACTCTAACGTGACCAGATCGTGACTCTAATGTGACCCGATCGTGACTCTAACGAGACCAGATCGTAACTCTAACGTGACCAGATCGTAACTCTAACGAGGCCAGATCGTGACTCTAACGTGACCAGATCGTAACTCTAAGATCGTGCCTCTTAACGTGACCAGATCGTGACTCTTAACGTGACAAGATCGTGACTCTTAACGTGACTGACTTTAATGTGACAAGATTGTGACCCTAACATGACCAGATCGTGACCAGATCGTGACTCTTAACGGGACCAGATCGTGACTCTTAACGGGACCAGATCGTGACTTTAATGTGACAAGATTGTGCCCCTAACATGACCAGATCGTGACCAGATCGTGACTCTTAACGTGACCAGAGCGTGACTTTAATGTGACAAGATTGTGACCCTAACATGACCAGATCGTGACCAGAAAATTGGGACGATGATGAGATAGAGACTGTAATGTGACCAGATCGTAACTCTAACATGACCAGATCATGACTCTTAACGTGACCAGATCGTGACTCTTACGTGACCTGATTCTTACGCTAGATCGTGACTCTTAACATGACCAGAGCGTAACTCTAACGTGACCAGATCGTAACTCTAACGAGACCAGATCGGGACTCTAACGTGACCAGATCATGACTCTAACGAGACTAGATCGTGACTCTAACGTGACCAGATCGTGACCAGAAAATTGTGACGATGATGAGATAGTGACTCTAAAGTGACCAGATCGTAACTCTAATGTGACCAGATCGTGACTCTAACGTGCCCAGATCATGACTCTAACGAGACCAGATCGTGACTCTAACGAGACCAGATCGTAACTCTAACGTGACCAGATTGTGACTCTAACGTGACCAGATCGTGACTTGACAAGATCGTAACTCTAACGAGACCAGATCGTGACTCTAACGCGACCAGATCGTGACTCTAACGTGACCAGATCGTAACTCTAAGATCGTGCCTCTTAACGTGACCAGATCGTGACTCTTAACGGGACCAGATCGTGACTCTTAACGGGACCAGATCGTGACTCTTAACGGGACCAGATCGTGACTCTTAACGGGACCAGATCGTGACTCTTAACGGGACCAGATCGTGACTCTTAACGGGACCAGATCGTGACTTTAATGTGACAAGATTATGACCCTAACATGACCAGATCGTGACCAGATCGTGACTCTTAACGGGACCAGATCGTGACTTTAATGTGACAAGATTGTGACCCTAACATGACCAGATCGTGACCAGAAAATTGGGACGATGATGAGATAGTTACTCTAATGTGACCAGATCGTAACTCTAACATGACCAGAGCGTGACTCTTAACGTGACCAGATCGTGACTCTTACGTGACCTGATTCTTACGTGACCAGATCGTGACTCTACCGTGCCCAGATTGTGACCAGATCGTGACTCTTAACGTGACCAGAGCGTGACTCTAACGTGACGAGATCGTGACTCTAACATGACCAGATCGTGACCAGAAAATTGGGACGATGATGAGATAGTTACTCTAATGTGACCAGATCGTAACTCTAACATGACCAGATCGGGACTCTTAACGTTACCAGATCGTGACTCTTAACGTGACTCTTAACGTGACCAGATCGTGACTCTTAACGTGACAAGATCGTGACTCTTAACGTGACCAGATCGTGACTCTTACGTGACCTGATTCTTACGTGACCAGATCGTGACTCTAACGTGACCAGATTGTGACCAGATCGTGACTCTTAACGTGACCAGATCGTGACTTTTATGTGACAAGATCTTGACCCTAACATGACCAGATCGTGACCCTAACATGACCAGATCGTGACTCTAATGAGACCAGATTGTGACACTAACATGACAAAACAGATGATGACAGTCTATCCTGATGAGATAGTGACTCTTATGTGACCAGATCGTAACTCTAACGTGCCCAGATCGTGACTCTAACGTGACCAGATCGTGACTTTAACATGCCCAGATTGTGACTCTAACGTGACCAGATCGTGACTCTTAACGTGACCAGATCATGACTCTTAACGTGACCAGATCGTGACTCTTAACGTGACCAAATCGTGACTCTAACATGACCAGATCGTGACTCTAAAGTGACCAGATCGTGACCAGATCGTGACTCTTAACGTGACCTGATCGTGACTCTTAACGTGACCAGATTGTGACAAGATCGTGACTCTTAACGTGACCAGATCGTGACTCTAATGTGACCAGATCGTGACTCTAACGAGACCAGATCGTAACTCTAACGTGACCAGATTGTGACTCTAACGTGACCAGATCGTGGCTCTTAACGTGACCAGATCGTGACTCTTAACGTGACCAGATCGTAACTCTTACGTGACCAGATCGTGACTCTAACGTGACCAGATTGTGACCAGATCGTGACTCTTAACGTGACCAGATCGTGACTTTAATGTGACAAAATCGTGACCCTAACATGACCAGATCGTGACCCTTACATGACCAGATCGTGACTCTAATGAGACCAGATTGTGACAAGATCGTGACTCTTAACCTGACCAGATCGTGACCCTTACAGATCGTAACTCTAACGTGCGCAGATTGTCACTCTAACGTGACCAAATTGTGACTCTAACGTACCCAGATCGTAACTCTTACGTGACCATATCGTGACTCTAACGGGACCAGATCGTGACTATAACGTGACCAGATCGTGACTCTAACATGACCAGATCGTGACTCTAACGTGACCAGATTGTGACTCTAACGTAACCAGATCGTAACCCTAACATGACCAGATTGTGACTCTAACGTGACCAGATCGTGACTCTTAACGTGACCAGATCGTGACTCTAACATGACCAGATCGTGACTCTAAAGTGACCAGATCGTGACTCTTAACGTGACCAGATCGTGACTCTAACATGACCAGATCGTGACTCTAAAGTGACCAGATCGTGACTCTTAACGTGACCAGATCGTGACTCTTAACGTGACCAGATTGTGACAAGATCGTGACTCTTAATGTGACCAGATCGTGACTTTAATGTGACAAGATTGTGACCCTAACATGACCAGATCGTGACCAGATCGTGACTCTTAACGTGACCAGATCGTGACTCTTGTGACGATGATGAGATAGTGACTCTAATGTGACCAGATCGTGACTCTAACATGACCAGATCGTGACTCTAATGAGACCAGATTGTGACACTAACATGACAAAACAGATGATGACAGTCTATCCTGATGAGATAGTGACTCTAGTGTGACCAGATTTTGACCCTAACGTGACCAGATTGTGACTCTAATGTGACCAGATCGTGACCCTAACATGTAATGTGACCAGATCGTGACCCTAACATGACCAGATCGTGACTCTAACGTTAACGTGACAAGATCATGACTTTCACCTGACCAGACAAATGATGACTATCCTGATGAGATAGTGACTCTAATGTGACCAGACAGATGATGACTATCCTGATGAGATAGTGACTCTAATGGGACCAGACAGATGATGACTATCCTGATGACATAGTGACTCTAATGGGGCCAGACAGATGATGACTATCCTGATGAGATAGTGACTCTGATGTGACCAGACAGATGATGACTATCCTGATGAGATAGTGACTCTAATGGGACCAGACAGATGATGACTATCCTGATGAGATAGTGACTCTAATGGGACCAGACAGATGATGACTATCCTGATGAGATAGTGACTCTAATGGGACCAGACAGATGATGACTATCCTGATGACATAGGGACTCTAATGTGACCAGACAGATGATGACTATCTTGATGAGACAGTGACTCTAATGGGACCAGACAGATGATGACTATCCTGATGAGATAGTGACTCTAACGTGACCAGACAGATGAGATAGTGACCTGATTGAGTCTCCACTTATGTATGATATCGTGACGAGATCGTGTATGATAACAATACAAGTTTAGATAGGATCTATTAAGCGCCATCTGTTTTGATGCAGATCATCAGCCCCAGAAATAACAAGCACTGTCTAACCCTCAGACATAGTGGTCACTGATTTTTTTTTTTCATATCAAATCATATTTGTCTGTCAGTAGTTTGACCTTCTGACCTGGCGACCTGCTCACTAAAGCGCCTGGTGGCCATGTGTGGGTCTACTCAATTTTCTTTTTTTTTTTAAATACAAGATTGGTTTCTTGTAAGTATATACAGAGGGTTAAGAAGTTGAATTGAAACCAGATGGACACATGATAAAGCTATTAATTCACCATGAACAACAATTCAGGTCAGGCAAGTTTTCCATATTTTTTTCCCATCCTTTTCATATAATATATTTTTCGTGTTAATTAGCCTGACATCCAAAAATAACCTGTTTCCTAAATCAGCTGGATGTGGAATTTTGCCAGAAGTTATGATTTAGATGCTGTTTGAAGTAACTAAAATAGCTGGTACAGTGTTTAATAGGTAGATACAACCTGTAACCCAACTCAATCTTCAAACACAGGGCTTGCCCAGTGGTTTCTCTGGTGGTGGGCAGGCGTTTGACTGTGGTCTTCTTTGGGTTCTTGTTAAAGAGGTACAGACTCCTGAATATTATTGAAGTGTGTCTGTTTACAGATTACAAGGCTGTGATGATCGAACCATGTGTTTCTTACAGGAGGTTTTACACAAGAAATATTCTCTTATGCAGAAGCTTGAGAATAATTCAGGCCATAGTTATTGACTTAAGAAACAGGCTACATTTTTTGAAATCAGATCTATATTGGTAGGGAATGTGGCTTATTCATCTTCAATTTTAGTGATGCTGGTGTTGTTATGTTCTGTTTAAATTACTGATATCTGTAAAAATAAAATCACATTGACACTTGAAGGAATCCGTTTTGCCCTTCAAAGGACCAAAAAGTGAACTTACGTGAAATTCAAAAAAACTCTTCTCCGGACAGTAGAAACATTTTGCAGATTTGGAAATATTATTTCAGCATGGCATTAAATTCAACAAAGAATTTCCTCGTTTTGATGAGCAAATACAGTCCCTATGGAGCTCTTGTTCAAACTGAACTTCCTGAGTTCACGATCTTTAAGAAAAGTCAGGTACACACAATTATACATGTAGAATTTGATGGAGAGCGAGGTTAAGAGTTAAGTTTGATTAGGTGGGGAGAAGTGAGATGCGTAGAAACCTCCTCTAATGGATATGAACTTGAATTACCTCTTCTGTGTCCTGCCATTAGAAGTCTCGTTACCCTAGGTTACCTGTCGATAAATTAACACTACCGTTTACTTTCTGCAGTCTGTTGTCTTAAATGTGTTTCTTGAAATAGTATCGAAGGAGCCAGTTTTCCTGAAAAGGTCATTGGGAGTCTTGAGTAAGATATAAAAAAAAAGACCTGCCGCAGTGGTGATTGTAGGGGCACGTAATGGGGCCGTGGAGTAATTAGGCCAGGGCGTAACAATGATATAGTATCACCAGGTGAACTGCCCTTTATCCCCGGAGGTGAGTCTCATTTGGATGGCAGCCGATCTACAGTGATCAGGCTCCACTGGTATTAACCTGTCAATTCCAGCACCAGTAGCAGAGTGCAGGTGGCTTATAGAATTTGTTTTCATCTCTAACCAACTGACTGACATAAACCACTATCTATATGTGTACTGTTCCCTAATTGAATTTGGCAGGTTTTCCAACTGCCAAAATACAATTTTCTCCTGACATTTAAATTTAAAATTACATAAAAAATTCTGAATCAGGGGCAAAGGTGGTTGTTACAGAAGAAGAGAACACTCTGCTGTGTTGGGGAACTGCTGTGGAGAGACAATCTGACGCTTACACGGACCACCTATTTATCTGACTTTGATCCAAACATGTTTTAGTTTTTGGGTCACTTGGCCCCAACCTTTTTTTATATATATATATATTTAGCATGACCTTGAAAATAATTGCTATAAGGACTAGGGCAGTCATAAAATACTGATAAGAAGGTCATAAATATGGATACTGTGGTCACTCAGAGGGGGCAGTGACCACAAAATACCAAAGTAAGGATGGATAACTATAGAGTTTACAATTTCCTGTGTATTTTCAACTGATACATTCAATCCAGAAATATAAAATAAAATAACATGTTATTGAAAAAAAATTGTCCTCTTATTGAAACTTCACATAAATGCCTGATATAACCAGGATTCTGAGTTGATAGCCTAAGGGTCATTGCCTTTTAGCAAATTTCAACAAAATTCCCAGCTTCTCAGATTTATTAGCTTTGACATGGGTGTAGAACTTGTATAAATTTGGATCAGGTCTTGGTGAAAACTGTCAATACTTTTTGAATAAGATGACTGGCAATAATCCATGTGTTTTCTGCTCCTTCTCTTACCTCCCTTGATAGGTCAGCTCATTTGATGGACTTCGTCAAGTCTATAACACAAATACATCATAATTCTGAACAACTGATGCTGTGCACTATTATAGTCAACCCTATAAATCTATCCGCTTTTGAACAATAAGCTGGAGTAACAAAAATTCAATTTTAAGGCATTGTGGATATTACTGGTCAATCGACGGCTTCTGATAATGGTTCTATAACTATTTCTTCTAAAAATTGGTTGATCTCCAAACAAATAATATAAAAAAAATTACCAATTACTAAACATAACAAAAAACACCAGAACTTTATAACTTGGTGGAATTCTATATTAATTGTCCAGGGTAGAGTACCCTACTACGTTTTGTCTCCTATATAAATTGGAAGTATTGTTTTGATTAGACTGAAATATATCTATTTGAGGTTAAACCTACATAGAAGAAAAAAATATTTCTGCCAAAATCAAATGCCTAGGTTCTTCATGGTCAATGAATAGCAATCAGGGTACTTACCTATCCTCTTCATCCCCAGTGGGACATAAGGCCACTAGCAATCAGGGTACTTACCTATCCTCTTCATCCCAGTGGGACATTAGGCCACTAGCAGTCAGGGTACTTACCTATCCTCTTCATCCCCAGTGGGACATAAGGCCACTAGCAATCAGGGTACTTACCTATCCTCTTCATCCCAGTGGGACATAAGGCCACTAGCAATCAGGGTACTTACCTATCCTCTTCATCCCCAGTGGGACATAAGGCCACTAGCAATCAGGGTACTTACCTATCCTCTTCATCCCCAGTGGGACATAAGGCCACTAGCAATCAGGGTACTTACCTATCCTCTTCATCCCCAGTGGGACATAAGGCCACTAGCAATCAGGGTACTTACCTATCCTCTTCATCCCCAGTGGGACATAAGGCCACTAGCAATCAGGGTACTTACCTATCCTCTTCATCCCCAGTGGGACATAAGGCCACTAGCAATCAGGGTACTTACCTATCCTCTTCATCCCCAGTGGGACATAAGGCCACTAGCAATCAGGGTACTTACCTATCCTCTTCATCCCCAGTGGGACATAAGGCCACTAGCAATCAGGGTACTTACCTATCCTCTTCATCCCCAGTGGGACATAAGGCCACTAGCAATCAGGGTACTTACCTATCCTCTTCATCCCCAGTGGGACATAAGGCCACTAGCAATCAGGGTACTTACCTATCCTCTTCATCCCCAGTGGGACATAAGGCCACTAGCAATCAGGGTACTTACCTATCCTCTTCATCCCCAGTGGGACATAAGGCCACTAGCAATCAGGGTACTTACCTATCCTCTTCATCCCCAGTGGGACATAAGGCCACTAGCAATCAGGGTACTTACCTATCCTCTTCATCCCCAGTGGGACATAAGGCCACTAGCAATCAGGGTACTTACCTATCCTCTTCATCCCCAGTGGGACATAAGGCCACTAGCAATCAGGGTACTTACCTATCCTCTTCATCCCCAGTGGGACATAAGGCCACTAGCAATCAGGGTACTTACCTATCCTCTTCATCCCCAGTGGGACATAAGGCCACTAGCAATCAGGGTACTTACCTATCCTCTTCATCCCCAGTGGGACATAAGGCCACTAGCAATCAGGGTACTTACCTATCCTCTTCATCCCCAGTGGGACATAAGGCCACTAGCAATCAGGGTACTTACCTATCCTCTTCATCCCCAGTGGGACATAAGGCCACTAGCAATCAGGGTACTTACCTATCCTCTTCATCCCCAGTGGGACATAAGGCCACTAGCAATCAGGGTACTTACCTATCCTCTTCATCCCCAGTGGGACATAAGGCCACTAGCAATCAGGGTACTTACCTATCCTCTTCATCCCCAGTGGGACATAAGGCCACTAGCAATCAGGGTACTTACCTATCCTCTTCATCCCAGTGGGACATAAGGCCACTAGCAATCAGGGTACTTACGTATCCTCTTCATCCCCAGTGGGACATAAGGCCACTAGCAATCAGGGTACTTACCTATCCTCTTCGTCCCAGTGGGACATAAGGCCACTAGCAATCAGGGTACTTACCTATCCTCTTCATCCCCAGTGGGACATAGGCCACTAGCAATCAGGGTAGCCAGGAGCTAATTATCTCAATTTTGTTTTGTAACATTGCTGATTTTATTGCAGAATATTTTGAAACAGAACAAGTAAACTGAGTGTAAATAGTTGATTCCTTCTTGAAATAAAATTGTTACAGCAATTTTTCTTTCAGAGATATTTTCATTGGGTACATACACTGGTATGTAATATACATAAGAAAGACCTTTGTCGAAAATAAAAATGGGTTATTGCGCATTACATGCACAATTTGCAACTACTGCACAACTCCGACACTTAACGTCTGCCATTACCTGCACACAGATGCACTGTTTGTGTATATGCATCGCATACTTTTGACAGCAGAGGAGGGCACAAAGTTTGTCTTGGTCCTACAAAGCTAGTATAGCCACGGGAAATTAACTGTGAAAATTGTAAGTTCTAATTGGTTAAGTACATTGTAAATGAATGAAAAGCCAATGATCACACAATTTGTTTTTATTTTCGGCTAAATCTCTTCTGCAACAAACAATATGTGTGTATTTATTTAGTTGTACACCTGGATGCACTAGAAGTGTTGGCCGGGGACCAATAGTACTTTTACCATATATAGTACAGGGGACCATTGGTACTTTTACTGAGTAAGTTATAAGGATATGCTCTGTGTACAACCCACTCCTAAGGAACAGAACTCACTTAAAAGTTTACATCTCTATATATAGAGGCTAACTTTAAGCCATGTGTTCTCCATCTTTCGGGACCTTAATTGTCTAAATTGTTGTAACTTTCGGACATATTTCGAGATAAAAATTAACCTTGTTTAGAACTGCGCACCAGTTCAAGATTTTGATAATGGTACTGGAATTATTCGCCTTGTTTAGAAAAAAAATGGTTTAGTCATGAGTTGGCCGTCTTGTTATGGGTGATCCTCTACCGATTTACAGAATAAGCTAGTCAGACGTACAACTTGTTGGTTACGTGGACAGACCAGTTTGTCTACTTTTTGTCTGGGGAAGACCTCTTTGTCAAGGCACTCCAATGCAGGCAACATCAGATTGCGAGGTCCATTCCTACTTCATATAAAGAAACAACTCTTATTCCAACCAGGCAAGTTGTTTGGAACACGATCAACAAAATCAGCCAAGTTACTGACGTTAAGCTGGGCCACAAAGTAAGCCCAGGTACTGGCGTTAAACTGGGCCACAAAGTCAGCCCAGGTACTGGCGTTAAGCTGGGCCACAAAATCAGCCCATGTACTGGCGTTAAGCTGAGCCACAAAGAAAGCCCAGGTACTGGCGTTAAACTGGGCCACAAAATCAGCCCAGGTACTGGCGTTAAGCTGGGCCACAAAGTCAGCCCAGGTACTGGCGTTAAGCTGGGCCACAAAATCAGACCAAGTGCTGGCGTTAAGCTGGGCCACAAAGTAAGCCCAGGTACTGGCGTTAAGCTGGGGACAAAATCAGCCCAGGTACTGTCGTTAAGCTGAGCCACAAAATCAGCCCAAGTACTGGCGTTAAGCTGGGCCACAAAGTAAGCCCAGGGACTGGCGTTAAGCTGGGCCAAAAAGTCAGCCCAGGTACTGGCATTAAGTGGGGGACAAAATCAGCCCTGGTACTGGCATTAAGCTGGGCACAAAATCAGCCCAAGTACTAGCGTTAAGCTGGGCCACAAAATAAGCCCAGGTACTGGCATTAAGCGGGGGACAAAATCAGCCCTGGTACTGGCATTAAGCTGGGCCACAAAATCAGCCCAAGGACTTGCGTTAAGCGGGGCCACAAAGTAAGCCCAGGTACGGGCGTTAAACTGGGCCACAAATCAGCCCAGGTACTGACGTTAAGCTGGGCCACAAAGTCAGCCCAGGTACTGGCGTTAAGCTGGGGACAAAATCAGCCCAGGTACTGGCATTAAGCTGGGGACAAAATCAGCCCAGGTACTGGCGTTAAGCTGGGCCACAAAGTTAGCCCATGTACTGGCGTTAAGCTGGGCCACAAAGTAAGCCCAGGTACTGGCGTTAAGCTGGGCCACAAAGTTAGCCCAGGTACTGGCGTTAAGCTGGGCCACAAAATCAGCCCAAGTACTGGCGTTAAGCTGGGCCACAAAGTCAGCCCAGGTACTGGCGTTAAGCTGGGGACAAAATCAGCCCAGGTACTGACATTAAGCTGGGGACAAAATCAGCCCAGGTACTGGCGTTAAGCTGGGCCACAAAATTAGCCCAGGTACTGGCGTTAAGCTGGGCCACAAAGTCAGCCCAGGTACTGGCGTTTAGCTGGGCCACAAAATCAGCCCAGGTACTGGCGTTAAGCTGGGCCACAAAATTAGCACAGGTACTGGCGGCTGGGCCACACTAAAAATACCATTTGTATGTATTTACTTTGATGTCAGTTGCAGCTTTTCTGTTGATATGAATGTCTTTGAAACTGACTAATAATTCCTCACAGCCTTTTTTATAGGATATTCTATTTGGATACAAGCTATAAATTATGTCAAGGTATATTATATTAGCTGTAATTATGTCCAGGTATATTATATTAGCCGAATAATGCCTTTGACAGCAAGTTATTTCAGTCTTTTAATTATCATCTCTGCCTGGGTAATATATTTTATTAATTTATATGCACTTTTATGCATCGGCAATCCTAGCAGACTTTCTATGACCTGTCTGCGCGACATTGTCACGCTACTGAAGTGTATATAGTTTTATTGATGAAGCTGACAAGGTCATCGTTAATAATTCCCCTTGTGTGATTTCTAAAGGTAATCATGCTTGCAAATTCTGGGTGCATCATAGCATAATTTCGTCAGTGCAGGACTTCATCGGAAGATTGATAAAAATATAATGGGATCGTGAGAGAAACCTGAATAAATGTTGTAGCATAGATCAGGTGTTTACTTTGTATTAAAAACTGTTAAATTACTGTTGAAAACTGAAACCCTGTGTACATGAAAATAAAATATACAAAGTTATAAGAAATATTTCAAAATTAAACTTTCCACACATCATGTGTAAACTTCAAAACAACCTTCATGGGTGAATCAACTCCCTAACAACTTTCATGGGTGAATCAACTCCCTAACCTAACAACTTTCACAGGGCAATGCATTTTGTGCATGTGCATTTTGTTTTGTCCTTGAGCACATGCTGAATTTCACATTTTTCGCTGCTAGCAATTGAGTTTCACATTTTTTACAGACCATGTGTAAATCTTTACATCCAAAACAAACAGGAAAACAGATTTATTATTGGTGAACGTGTTTGGTAAGTTTTGCCTTTGCCGAGTGAATGATTCAGGTTGGTGGTGACCAAAATGTTGTTGCAGATATTAGTCAAAGCGTGAATATAGCGAAATTAAAACCCCCGCGAAATATAACCCCTATACAGTATTATAATGACAGAGAAACAAAGAATTATCCAGTTGATGTAAGTCATTTCTTTTGACATTTGAAGCACATTCACAAAATTTATTGAGAGAAATTAAGATACTTCAAACTTTTCTTATCTTCGTCCTTTTGCCTTACATCTCCCAATCCACCGTCAGTTCTCTTAGTGCTTTGATTTATTGTAGTACATCTGTTTACAGCCGTAACAGGCAGAACCACAGACCATGCCAGTCAAACACCAGACAAACACACCATTGTAGTACATCTGTTTACAGCCGTAACAGGCAGAACCACAGACCATGCCAGTCAAACACCAGACAAACACACCATTGTAGTACATCTGTTTACAGCCGTAACAGACAGAACCACAGACCATGCCAGTCAAACACCAGACAAACACACCATTGTAGTACATCTGTTTACAGCCGTAACAGGCAGAACCACAGACCATGCCAGTCAAACACCAGACAAACACACCATTGTAGTACATCTGTTTACAGCCGTAACAGACAGAACCACAGACCATGCCAGTCAAACACCAGACAAACACACCATTGTAGTACATCTGTTTACAGCCGTAACAGGCAGAACCACAGACCATGCCAGTCAAACACCAGACAAACACACCATTGTAGTACATCTGTTTACAGCCGTAACAGACAGAACCACAGACCATGCCAGTCAAACACCAGACAAACACACCATTGTAGTACATCTGTTTACAGCCGTAACAGACAGAACCACAGACCATGCCAGTCAAACACCAGACAAACACACCATTGTAGTACATCTGTTTACAGCCGTAACAGACAGAACCACAGACCATGCCAGTCAAACACCAGACAAACACACCATTGTAGTACATCTGTTTACAGCCGTAACAGACAGAACCACAGACCATGCCAGTCAAACACCAGACAAACACACCATTGTAGTACATCTGTTTACAGCCGTAACAGACAGAACCACAGACCATGCCAGTCAAACACCAGACAAACACACCATTGTAGTACATCTGTTTACAGCCGTAACAGACAGAACCACAGACCATGCCAGTCAAACACCAGACAAACACACCATTGTAGTACATCTGTTTACAGCCGTAACAGACAGAACCACAGACCATGCCAGTCAAACACCAGACAAACACACCATTGTAGTACATCTGTTTACAGCCGTAACAGACAGAACCACAGACCATGCCAGTCAAACACCAGACAAACACACCATTGTAGTACATCTGTTTACAGCCGTAACAGACAGAACCACAGACCATGCCAGTCAAACACCAGACAAACACACCATTGTAGTACATCTGTTTACAGCCGTAACAGACAGAACCACAGACCATGCCAGTCAAACACCAGACAAACACACCATTGTAGTACATCTGTTTACAGCCGTAACAGACAGAACCACAGACCATGCCAGTCAAACACCAGACAAACACACCATTGTAGTACATCTGTTTACAGCCGTAACAGACAGAACCACAGACCATGCCAGTCAAACACCAGACAAACACACCATTGTAGTACATCTGTTTACAGCCGTAACAGACAGAACCACAGACCATGCCAGTCAAACACCAGACAAACACACCATTGTAGTACATCTGTTTACAGCCGTAACAGACAGAACCACAGACCATGCCAGTCAAACACCAGACAAACACACCATTGTAGTACATCTGTTTACAGCCGTAACAGGCAGGACCACAGACCATGCCAGTCAAACACCAGACAAACACACCATTTTCAATTACTCTATATGTTAAATGCATCTATGGAATAAGTTTTTCAGTATGTTTTTAAAAAATCCCTTTTCATGTTGTTGGAGTTTCTGTTAATGGCTTGTTCACTTTGATTCAATTTTATTTTATCTCGCTTATTCCTGTTTTGATGTAGAATAATTAATACATTTTGATTAATACTTTTGCAGGTATTTAAATCGTTACTATGTGTTGTACAGGAGTAAATGAGATTATACCTAAAGATGAGCCGCTTTCCAATTCGTAATAGTTTAATCTGCATTGTACATTGAAGGGAGATTTCACTGCCTCTGTTTCATACCATGTATAGATGTCTGTCAAATAGGAATTGTTAATGTCTGAATTTGTTTTGAGTGGCAATTTTACCATCAACATTTTGATGTTCAATCTGGGCCGCTGCTTTATTAATGAAAGCTGACTATACATGTTTATGTCGCTACGTACAGGAATGAGCAGTCCTACTAGTACGAACTCTAGTCCTACAACTGCCGATATCTGACTGTAAATAATTGAAGTAGGATGAAGTGTACTTGTCGAAGTACACAGCACTTAAATATAGTTTATCGGAGATGCAAGAGAATGACAACTCCTAATATTTTGTCACTAAGGATTAAATTTAGATGATGGTAATATCAAAATTATGGAAAGATTCTTTCAATACTTTTTTATAAGTGAATTTTTTAATTCTATGATAGTTTAGAATCATTTGGTACAAGTTTCTCTTTTTACAAACCCCTAATACGTATCCTCACAAAAAAGTCCAGTGCAAGATTTTTCTTTTCTTTTTCAGTCTGTCTGAAACCTCTGATTTCACAAACCAGTTGCATGTCTTGTTAATATGACGTCATACCATGTTGTATTTGTGGTATCAGTAAAACCAAACAAAACACTTGAAAAAGTGTGCCAAAATACTATGATCACTTTTTGAGATCTATAAAACTTGGGGTGATGTTCTTTAAGATTTCGGCTAATACCGTGATTAGCATTTACGTTACAACATATAGCCACTTGACTGAGATTCGTGGCTATCTACAGTCAACAGGCTCGATATATTAATCTAGAGATAGTGTTGTACAATTTTCCCATGTTGTGGTACCTCTTAACTAGAAGATGTGGCTACCAACTCAATTGACCTGTAAGTCATGCAGTACCAGTTAATTTGACCTTGAGATGTTGTGGTACTGACATATTTGACCTTTAGATGATGTGGTACTGACATATTTGACCTTGAGATGATGTGGTACTGACATATATATTTGACCTACAGATGATGTGGATTGACATATTTGACCTACAGATGTTGTGGTACTGACATATATGACCTTGAGATGTTGTGGTACTAACATATTTGACCTTTCGATGATGTGGTACTGTGGTACTGATATATTTGACTTTGAGATGATGTGTTACTGTGGTGCTGATATATTGGACATTGAGATGTTGTGGTACTGACATTTTTGATCTGAGATGATGTGTTACTGACATATTTGACAATGAGATGTTGTGGTACTGACATATTTGCCCTTTAGATGATGTGGTACTGGCATATTTTACCTTGCGGTGATGTGGTTCTGACTTATTTGACCTTAAGATGATGTGGTACTGGCATATTTTACCTTGCGGTGATGTGGTTCTGACTTATTTGACCTTGAGATAATGTGTTACTGTGGAACTGATATATTTGACAATGAGATGTTGTGATACTGACATATTTGATCTGAGATGATGTGGAACTGACATATTTGACATTGAGATGATGTGGTTCTGACATATTTGACCTTGCGATGATGTGGTACTGACTTATTTGACATTGAGATGATGTGGTAGTGACATATTTGACCTTGTGATGATGTGGTACTGTGGGACTGATATATTTGACATTGAGATGTTGTGGTACTGACATATTTGACAATGAGATGTTGTGGTACTGACATATTTGATCTGAGATGATGTGGTACTGACATATTTGACCTACAGATGTTGTGGTACTGACATATATATTTGACCTACAGATATTGTGGATTGATATATTTGACCTTGAGATGATGTGGTACTGACATATTTGACCTTGAGATGATGTGGTACTGACTTATTTGACATTGAGATGTTGTGGTACTGACATATTTTACCTACAGATGTTGTGGTACTGATATACTTGACATTGAGATGTTGCGGTACTGACATATTTGGCCTACAGATGTTGTGGTACTGACATTTTTGATCTGAGATGATGTGTTACTGACATATTTGATCTGAGATGATGTGGTTCTGACATATTTGACCTTGATATGATGTGGTACTGATATATTTGACCTTGAGATGATGTGGTACTGTGGTACTGACATATTTGACATTGAGATGTTGTGGTACTCACTTATTTGATCTGAGATGATGTGGTACTGACATATTTGACCTTGAGATGATGTGGTACTGACATATTTGACCTTGATATGATGTGTTACTGATATATTTGACCTTGAGATGTTGTGGTACTGACATATTTGACCTTGATATGATGTGTTACTGATATATTTGACCTTGAGATGTTGTGGTACTGACATATTTGACCTTGATATGATGTGGTACTGATATATTTGGCCTTGAGATGATGTGGTACTGATATGTTTGACCTTGAGATGATGTGGTACTGTGGTACTGACCTATTTGACATTGAGATGTTGTGGTACTATCTTATTTGATCTGAGATGATGTGGTACTGACATATTTGGCCTTGAGATGATGTGGTACTGATATATTTGCCCTTGAGATGATGTGGTACTGATAAATTTGACCTTGAGATGATGTGGTACTGATATGTTTGACCTTGAGATGATGTGGTACTGTGGTACTGATATATTTGACCTTGAGATGATGTGGTACTGATAAATTTGACCTTGAGATGATGTGGTACTGTGGTACTGATATATTTGACCTTGAGATGTTGTGGTACTGACATATTTGACCTTGTGATGATGTGGTACTGACATATTTGACCTTGATATGATGTGGTACTGATATATTTGACCTTGAGATGTTGTGGTACTCACTTATTTGATCTGAGATGATGTGGTACTGACATATTTGACCTACAGATGTTGTGGTACTGACATATATATTTGACCTACAGATGATGTGGATTGACATATTTGAATAAATTTGACCTTGAGATGATGTGGTACTGATATGTTTGACCTTGAGATGATGTGGTACGATCTGAGATGATGTGGTACTGACATATTTGACCTACAGATGTTGTGGTACTGACATATATATTTGACCTACAGATGATGTGGATTGACATATTTGACCTTGAGATGATGTGGTACTGACATATTTGACCTTGCGATGATGTGTTACCAACTTATTTGATCCTGGGGTGGGGAGGTACTGTAGTACATAGTGCTCTGGTAGCAATTTCTCAAGCGAATTATATCAAGGCTTTTCTGTAATATGTACCGTATATCTGTTTTGTAAGGTGATGTAACTGATTCCAACAAGTTTTATACAGAACGAGACATCTTGCCTGGATGTACAGGTTTTATACAGAACGAGACATCTTGCCTGGATGAGTTTAAAGTTGTTTTACATGTCTGGGTTATATAAATTATAAAGAACGTATAGTGTAACCATTATTTTACTATTCTTTACAATTACCAGGTTTTAACAGAGAATTGAATTTCAATCTTTTTATTTCTCTTCATCGTAAATTGAAAAGCCACACCTGATGTAATCAGATATTTTCGGATACATCTAGGATTCAATTCTGCTAATATATTCTGACCTAAAACATTCTATTGAACTTGTGATTTTTATTTTATAAAATTCTGCAATCTGTTACATTGAAATGTGTTAATATATTTTAACTTTTTAAGGAAAAAGAAATAAGGTCTTTCGCGACCACAGCCATTAATAAATCTAGTTTATACTTTCTTACAATTTGGGATGGTTGTGTTTTACTCATTTTTGGACAAAGATTCATGAATATTTTGTTACTTTGCTCACATAACACCGACGGTCTGAACAGGATGACTCCATACATTTTATTCTCAAAATATTTATTCATTATTAATGATACAAATGACAATGGTTTAAAATCTATAAATTAACTTTAAGCTGCTTTGTTTGAATTTAAAACCATAAGAAAAAGGCATATATATACCCCCCGGTAATTATTTCTGATAATAAAGCTCAAGAATGATTAATGAACATTATAAAATGCCCTAGTTTGACTATTACTGTGATATGCTCTCTATTACTATATTACTACAGTATATGTGGTGGTTTAGTGCTGTTTAATGTTTTGCTAATATTAGATTTGGCCTTGTGAATTGCTCATACTGAAGTGAAATCACAATGAAAAAATGAAAAAGACGGATATCTCCATCTCTTGTTTGTTCCCCCTTGTTCAAAGACGGATATCTCCCCCACTTGATTTTTCCCCCAAGTTCAAAGACGGATATCTCCCCCACTTGTTTGTTCCCCCTTGTTCAAAGACGGATATCTCCCCCACTTGATTTTTCCCCCCCTTTCAAAAACGGATACTTACCCCACTTGTTTGTTCCCCCTTGTTCAAAGACGGATATCTCCCCCATTTGTTTGTTCCCCTTGTTCAAAGATGGATATCTCCCCCACTTGTTTGTTCCCCCTTGTTCAGACGGATATCTCCCCCACTTGTTTGTTCCCCTTGTTCAAAGACGGATATCTCCCCCACTTGTTTGTTCCCCCTTGTTAAAAGACGGACATCTCCCCCATTTGTTTGTTCCCCTTGTTCAAAGACGGATATCTCCCCCACTTGTTTGCTCCCCCTTGTTCAAAGACGGACATCTCCCCCACTTGTTTGTTCCCCCTTGTTCAAGGACGGATATCTCCCCCACTTGTTTGTTCCCCCTTGTTCTACATAAATGATAAGTAAACTGCATGCATAATTTCTTCGGGGAGACTGAACATAAACGGTAGATATTTTTCCACAAACGATATGTTCAAGTTCATGTTGAAACATTTTATTTTCGTGTCAAACAACATCTTACATCAAATAACATACATAATAATACAATGGGGTGCCCAAGCAGTTAAGATGTCTGACCATCTTAAATCATTAGCTATCTACCAATGAGTTACGGGTTGGAGGCCTATGTGTGGGTTAGAGGCCTATGTGTGGGTTAGAGGCCTATGTGTGGGTTAGAGGCCTATGTGTGGGTTGGAGGCCTATGTGCGGGTTGGAGGCCTATGTGCGGGTTGGAGGCTTATGTGCGGCAGTCGTTAGGTACTGACAGCAAGCCTTTTGTTTTTTCTCTGGCTTTCCTCTACCACCAAAAAATAAATAAAAAAATATATATATATAGAGCTGAAATCTATTTCTTGTTAAAATACCAGTAAAACCTGTGTAAACGACGACATTATTTATACATATGGTGTACCTCATATTGTGTCATTATTTAATCATAACCATCTCTGTGTGTGAGATATGACAACGTTCTTTGTTTAAAACTCTTTTTGAATGGAGGTGTGTTTTAAAGTAATGTAGCATATATCTCCTTAAACTTGTACTTCAATCTCTCTAGATCTAAGGTTCTCATCGGCCTACAACATTTTGGTATTGCAGTAAGAAGTGTAACTTGTAAGAAGATTGAAGCGTTTGTATGATAGCCCCATTACCAATTTCTATATTTTAACAATTATAAACAAGTCAAAATGGCTCTAAACATTTTACCATAAGCGTGCAGCCACAACATTTCTCATAGACTGGGGTCGGTGCTGATTCTGCACACAGTATACATCAAGCGCTACTATGTTTTGTACTTGTGGGAATGTTAACTACTGGTTGTATATGAATTCCTGTCTGGAGAGATTTGCCTAATACTTTTGGTGCACATGGTATATAATCGGTGCTGGCGTACTTCACTGCTAGACAGGCAGTACTCAGATAAAAGAGCCATTACGATAAACCATATTTTAAATTGATACCCATTTAATGTTAATATTATCAGGTAATGCATTGGGAGAGTGGGAGGGGGGATCTGGCCGAGTTTCTCCTGTGCGTGATGCAGGACTTAGAATCTCTTAGACAGCTGAAGATGAAGATTTTACACTCAGAGACCTCCATGTTGAAAATGTGCCCTTAGTCAAATGAGTGTAAAAATGTATTTCTCGTTGCTTCCAAAAACACAGCAACATTCTTTAAAGATAATTTACATTCTTCTGATTGTAAAATAAATTTCTCCACTCCCTCAAAACACACAAACATTCATTAAATATCTTTTACATTCTTTAAAATTGATCTTTCCAGAACAGAGAAAATAAACATATCAGAAACATGTTATTACGGATCATTCTGTACTCTAAACAGTGCTCGGCTGTTTTATTAATATTTCAGGATAGCTTTGAGAAATATAAAGCTATTTGCATTAACTTGCAGTTTTACATAGGGCAATAAGATGTGACAGTACCTAGGGTAGTACCCAGAACTGATAGCACGTCCCATGTAATTGTGTCGATATAGGGTAGTATATAGCTAGTATTATTGAGTTCTACTGGGGTTGTAGTCCGGGTAGTGATAGTTTACCGTCTATCAGTTGTACCTTGGGTAGGTTCTCCTGTGGTGATAGCTAATCCTAGGAGGTTACACCCGAGGTGATATCACCTGCAGTGATTGCTGGTCTAGAGCAGTTGTAACTAGGTAAGAATACCAAACAGTTGTTTCTAGCTCGTCTGAAGAGGTTTTACCTAGACTAGTATCCCATGCAGTGATAGCTTGTATCCTTCAGTTGTACCTAGCTTGTCTGTTGAGGTTGTGCCTAGACTAGTATCCCATGCAGTGATGATGTGTACCTAGCTCGGCTGATGAGGTTGTGCCTAGACTAGTATCCCATGCAGTGGTGTCCAGCAGCTGGATTGGAGCCACTGCCAGACCCACCAGATCCTGTTATGTAATACTGTTCCAGGACTGGGTGACATCATCACCCCAACATCTGTGCTGTAGTACACTCAACATTTCTGTATCATTTTCACTCACAGGAAACATGAGGATAACCTGAAAGTTTTCAAACACCACACATAGTTAAAATGGTAGTAGTCTAATAAGTGTAACTGGTGGTAGAGTTTAACTAGTTCAATTGATGGAAGAGTCTAATTTGTGTAACTGGTGGTAGATTCCTAATTAGTTCTGCCAACTGCATTGTTTTGCATTTTTATTAAGTTGGCATTTCAGAATAATGACAAAATATTGTCAAAACATGATTTTTGTCATGCAGGTTTGTTGAAAATGTAAGTGAGTTTTACACTGGACTACAACTTTCAGAGAAATATACAAATAAACTGAGGACTTTATTATGACACATGTACATGTTTTGTGTTCAAATGTGATAATCCAAATTTTTTGTAATATTTAAAAAATTTGGAAGAACCAATGTAGAAATAAATCACTGAAGATTACATGCTACCTTAAAGGTACGGCTATTTGTTAGAGTTAAGGATATAATATGTTACCTTAATCATTATACCTGGGATTTGTGTAAGAGTTATCTTCCTGCCAAAAATAAGATTACTTTTAGTTCAAAATTACTTATGCATTATTAAGTAAACAATTCTTGTGAACCTTTCAAATGTTTCATAAATTAATTAAAAAAGACTTAATAACCATTCAGTACAGTAAAGTGAAGGTGTGACAGTAAACATGCTAAGACAGTTTGAGCAGGTTTTCCAGGAGAGCTGCAGGTTTCCTTTCAGAATCACAGGTTTTCCAATGTACTCAAATGACTCCAAATGCTCCAAACCTATACATTTCTAGTTTAGTTGGAGATCTGGTGTTTGGGGTGTGTTAGTATCACAGGACTGCTGTAGAATCCTATCTATTGTTGAGGAGGAGATCATCGTTATAGGAGACACTTTGTTCTGGTATCAGCTGTGGCTTATATATCTTTGTCCATCACTATGGTAACTAAGGAAATGGCCAGGACAGGAAGCCATTTAAATTTGCTGGCTATTTATAGAGTTGATGGCTGGCCACATGACCTTGATGGCACTTGTAAGGAGTCCACATCATGATGTCACATGTACAACTGTAAAAGGCACTGAGGCTCAGATGGGCCAAGTAGCCCCTTCCTTACCCCTTATCCCCCCTCCTTTACATACCAAAGGAAAAAAATGGATTAATGAGTCTGCTGACATGATTGTTGGCTGGCCAATTAGTGTTATAATGGGTAAGATCAATAAGAGAGTTTATTTGTGAAGCTAGCAGTATATAATGGGAAATTCAATGAGACATAGTCTATTTGTGTCTCGGCACAGAAATGGCTGATAATGACAGCTATATGCTGAATCATTACATACATTTTTACTATAGGCTTTTTATATTCTGGCTATCATTGTAGGTGTGAAACTTTTAACCAAGCCTAAAGGTTCAGTCCATTCAAGGCCTCATCTCATCAATTGTTCTAAAATTGGGGGCCATTCCGTCTGATCCAGTGATGCTGTGGAGTTTCAGCTCGGGGAGACAGTTTCTACTTCCCACACAATTGCCACACAATTGCCACCACACAATTGCCACACCATTGCCACACCATTGCCACACAATTGCCACACCATCGCCACACCATCACCACACCATTGCCACACCATTGCCACACCATTGCCACACCATTGCCACACCATTGCCACACAATTGCCACACCATTGCCACACCATTGCCACACAATTGCCACCACACAATTGCCACACCATTGCCACACCATAGCCATACCATTGCCACACTATTGCCACATAATTGCCACACCATCGCCACACAATTGCCATCCCATTGCCACCCCATCGCCACACCATTGCCACCCCATCGCCACACCATTGCCACACCATTTCCACACCATTGCCACACCATTGCCACACAATTGCCACACCATTGCCACACCATCGCCACACCATAGCCACACCATTGCCACACAACTGCCACACCATTGCCACACCATTGCCACACCATTGCCACACCATTGCCACACCATTGCCACACCATTGCCACACCATTGCCACACCATTGCCACACCATTGCCACACCATTGCCACACCATTGCCACACCATTGCCACACCATTGCCACACCATTGCCACACCATTGCCACACCATTGCCACACCATTGCCACACCATTGCCACACCATTGCCACACCATTGCCACACCATTGCCACACCATTGCCACACCATTGCCACACCATTGCCACACCATTGCCACACCATTGCCACACCATTGCCACACCATTGCCACACCATTGCCACACCATTGCCACACCATTGCCACACAATTGCCACACCATTGCCACACCATTGCCACACAATTGCCACCACACAATTGCCACACCATTGCCACACCATAGCCATACCATTGCCACACTATTGCCACATAATTGCCACACCATCGCCACACAATTGCCATCCCATTGCCACCCCATCGCCACACCATTGCCACCCCATCGCCACACCATTGCCACACCATTTCCACACCATTGCCACACCATTGCCACACAATTGCCACACCATTGCCACACCATCGCCACACCATAGCCACACCATTGCCACACAACTGCCACACCATTGCCACACCATTGCCACACCATTGCCACACCATTGCCACACCATCGCCACACCATTGCCACACAATTGCCACACCAGTTACGTCTATATATTGTACAGTTGTTTGCATAATTTCAGAATCCAAGAGAGCCGTTAATTGATTGATATATCTGAAATCCTTTTGTTCCATTTAAGTAGAATAAGGTCCAGACACCATGAAACTCTCCCCTCCCCCAGGGTCAAATCAGATCCAGTCTGTAATACAACCTTTTCAGCCCTATTTTAGTATTAGCATAGAATAAAGTCCAGCCACAGTATAGGATCAGGTTCGGTCTGGGAAGGAAATCTTTAACCCCCTCAGGGTATTGTAACGCTTTCCAATTCATCAGTTCTTTCCCCGCAACCACAGTATGTGGGAGGTCAGACATTTTGAGATAATCATATTAGGACAACGTACACCTAAATAGACTTGCCAGAAATATAATTCTGGTGCTATATATGGAAATATTTACTCAATTATGCTGATCTAATTTGCCCCGATACATCATCTCATTCCTTTCTGGAACATCAAGTAAGTCTTTCTGATTTAGTGTCTTATTCCGCCTGATTTATCATCGTTGTGTTAAAAGTGAAGAAAAAATGAAATCCTCCTAAAATTCCAAAAGTGGAAAATCTGCATCTGTCTGGTCTTTAGAGTGAAATAGTAAAGGAATACAATTTTTTGTTTTGTTTTGTCTAAAGGATAGGGTCCATTAAGGTATACCTTTGGCCCCACATTCCACAAAAACATTTCAAAAGTGCAGTTATGGCCCCTCCTCAGAGTTGTCAAGGGTAAGGTCACTCTTATTAAAAAAAAGAACAGGGGATGTACTATCAAAATAAATTCTATTACCTTTTCTGACTCACAAGTGTTTATTTTGATGGCAAATGGTATTTGGTGGATACCAAGATCTGGAATCCAAGATGGCCACAAGTCAAAGGTCAAGGTCACTTTTACTGAAAAAAGAACAGAGGAGAATGAACTGTCACAGAGCAATATCCAGAAAATTTATCAATCCCGAAAAATCAAGAACAGCAAATGAATCAATTCGATATTCTTTAAAGATATGTTAGTCCTATTTAAATGTTTCTAGTTGACAAAAGTCTGTAAATATGTGTATCTTGGATGTTTTCACGGATCACAATGTATCATTTACATTTCTGCTTGTAGTACGTGGTCAAATACCCTGGGTACGCTGTTATATAAACTTATAGTCTACAAAGTACCTGATGTTATATAAACTTATAGTCTACAAAGTACCTGATGTTAATTAATAGCTAATTACGGTAAGTAGATATGTGTTAACTTTAGGGCGGTCAGTTAAGCTAGAGGTTAGAAGGACAGTTAGACACGATGACCGTTCAGAGTAGACATTTAGTTGAGGCAGTCCATGCAGTCTTACTGTAACCCTTTCACCACTCACCACTGTAGACCGTAATGGACTCATCCAAATCAATGCATGGAAGAGTTTACTGAAGTTACATAGGAGTGAAAGGAGTAAACATTAGCAACCAACATGTGCTCTCCCACAGCAAAATACACAGGTATGATTTATAATGGCCGAGATAGATCTATTATATTACCTAATAGGTAGATTTTTATGAATAATTCATCATGCTGGATTCTGAAATTTACATTTGCAGATTTTCCATGAATAATTTTGACACTGAGTTAGCCTAAAATGTCACACAATATATACGGGCTTATAGTAATTTATATCTTAGTAATGTAATATTCATATCAATTTCTATCAAAAACAATATTTTCATGTCATTTGTATATTACAGTGTTTTAAATCCATTAGACACCTGTTGTGTAATATAAAGATGGTCCTCGTATGTTGATGTATTTTGTTATAATGTTGTGTAATATAAAGATGGTCCTCGTTTGTTGATGTATTTTGTTATACTGTTGTGTAATATAAAGATGGTCCTCGTTTGTTGATATATTTTGTTATACTGTTGTGTAATATAAAGATGGTCCTCGTTTGTTGATGTATTTTGTTATACTGTTGTGTAATATAAAGATGGTCCTCGTTTGTTGATGTATTTTGTTATACTGTTGTGTAATATAAAGATGGTCCTCGTTTGTTGATGTATTTTGTTATACTGTTGTGTAATATAAAGATGGTCCTCGTTTGTTGATGTATTTTGTTATACTGTTGTGTAATATAAAGATGGTCCTCGTTTGTTGATGTATTTTGTTATACTGTTGTGTAATATAAAGATGGTCCTCGTTTGTTGATGTATTTTGTTATACTGTTGTGTAATATAAAGATGGTCCTCGTTTGTTGATGTATTTTGTTATACTGTTGTGTAATATAAAGATGGTCCTCGTTTGTTGATGTATTTTGTTATACTGTTGTGTAATATAAAGATGGTCCTCGTTTGTTGATGTATTTTGTTATACTGTTGTGTAATATAAAGATGGTCCTCGTTTGTTGATGTATTTTGTTATACTGTTGTGTAATATAAAGATGGTCCTCGTTTGTTGATGTATTTTGTTATACTGTTGTGTAATATAAAGATGGTCCTCGTTTGTTGATGTATTTTGTTATACTGTTGTGTAATATAAAGATGGTCCTCGTTTGTTGATGTATTTTGTTATACTGTTGTGTAATATAAAGATGGTCCTCGTTTGTTGATGTATTTTGTTATACTGTTGTGTAATATAAAGATGGTCCTCGTTTGTTGATGTATTTTGTTATACTGTTGTGTAATATAAAGATGGTCCTCGTTTGTTGATGTATTTTGTTATACTGTTGTGTAATATAAAGATGGTCCTCGTTTGTTGATGTATTTTGTTATACTGTTGTGTAATATAAAGATGGTCCTCGTTTGTTGATGTATTTTGTTATACTGTTGTGTAATATAAAGATGGTCCTCGTTTGTTGATGTATTTTGTTATACTGTTGTGTAATATAAAGATGGTCCTCGTTTGTTGATGTATTTTGTTATACTGTTGTGTAATATAAAGATGGTCCTCGTTTGTTGATGTATTTTGTTATACTGTTGTGTAATATAAAGATGGTCCTCGTTTGTTGATGTATTTTGTTATACTGTTGTGTAATATAAAGATGGTCCTCGTTTGTTGATGTATTTTGTTATACTGTTGTGTAATATAAAGATGGTCCTCGTTTGTTGATGTATTTTGTTATACTGTTGTGTAATATAAAGATGGTCCTCGTTTGTTGATGTATTTTGTTATACTGTTGTGTAATATAAAGATGGTCCTCGTTTGTTGATGTATTTTGTTATACTGTTGTGTAATATAAAGATGGTCCTCGTTTGTTGATGTATTTTGTTATACTGTTGTGTAATATAAAGATGGTCCTCGTTTGTTGATGTATTTTGTTATACTGTTGTGTAATATAAAGATGGTCCTCGTTTGTTGATGTATTTTGTTATACTGTTGTGTAATATAAAGATGGTCCTCGTTTGTTGATGTATTTTGTTATACTGTTGTGTAATATAAAGATGGTCCTCGTTTGTTGATGTATTTTGTTATACTGTTGTGTAATATAAAGATGGTCCTCGTTTGTTGATGTATTTTGTTATACTGTTGTGTAATATAAAGATGGTCCTCGTTTGTTGATGTATTTTGTTATACTGTTGTGTAATATAAAGATGGTCCTCGTTTGTTGATGTATTTTGTTATACTGTTGTGTAATATAAAGATGGTCCTCGTTTGTTGATGTATTTTGTTATACTGTTGTGTAATATAAAGATGGTCCTCGTTTGTTGATGTATTTTGTTATACTGTTGTGTAATATAAAGATGGTCCTCGTTTGTTGATGTATTTTGTTATACTGTTGTGTAATATAAAGATGGTCCTCGTTTGTTGATGTATTTTGTTATACTGTTGTGTAATATAAAGATGGTCCTCGTTTGTTGATGTATTTTGTTATACTGTTGTGTAATATAAAGATGGTCCTCGTTTGTTGATGTATTTTGTTATACTGTTGTGTAATATAAAGATGGTCCTCGTTTGTTGATGTATTTTGTTATACTGTTGTGTAATATAAAGATGGTCCTCGTTTGTTGATGTATTTTGTTATACTGTTGTGTAATATAAAGATGGTCCTCGTTTGTTGATGTATTTTGTTATACTGTTGTGTAATATAAAGATGGTCCTCGTTTGTTGATGTATTTTGTTATACTGTTGTGTAATATAAAGATGGTCCTCGTTTGTTGATGTATTTTGTTATACTGTTGTGTAATATAAAGATGGTCCTCGTTTGTTGATATATTTTGTTATACTGTTGTGCAGCTGCACAGCCGAGCTGTAATCTGTCAATGGGTCAAAGTGGATAGAGATAGTACACAGACTGGGACATACAGGAGTTTCTCTGCAAACTTTATTATTTATCAGTTTCATCCTTTTCTATATTGCTGGATTTTGTATTTATATATTACGTTTAGAGATATTTTGTATACATAGTAAATTACTTACTAGTTTCATCATTGTATATATTGGTGGATTTGTGTGGTAATATTCCCACTATCAAGTTAATAATTTTTCAGTTTCATCATTCTGTTTACTGTATATATAATGGTTATATTTCGCGGGGGTTTTAATTTCGCTATATTCGTGCTTTGACTAATTTCCTTGAATTCTAAACACCAGCGAATTTATCGAAAATGTTAACTACTTTTACGGACTTATCACAACATGTTGAAAATACTTATGAACCAACACTGTTATGCAAGCTTGAACTAAATCAAATCAGATTATCACTGGACAACTGGGCAGTCTGTGTAAAAACAACACTTACATATAAGTGGTCACACCATATTTATGTGTACACAGTAGGTGATTAATTGATTACAGTTTGGGAATCAGTATTTCAAACGGTTTACCAGTATTTCAAGGTTTAACCCTTCAATGATGACACTCAAAATACTTTTCATGACACATGGGATTCGGGTGCACAGCGAAATTTAAACATGGCGGATATGTACTGAATACGAAACTGCGAAATATTGACCCCACAAATTTAAAGCGCTATACTGTATTAAGTGATCTGCTTGTTCCAGTCTACTCAGCTGTAAATGAATATGTGGTTGGGCAGTGCTGGAAGTGCTAGCTAGGAATTGAATGCTAGCTGTGAGCTCAGATATGGCAGCACTAGCTGTATGCTCCCCAGGGAGTTGTGAAAGAACCACCGATAATAGTTAGTGAACCACTTTGTGATGACCTAGGAACTTGGTTGTGATAAATCGGAATTATTATTATTAATTACCGAACTTTGATTTAGGATAGATCTGAAGCCTTACTAAGAAGACTGGAGTTTAAGGCTTCAGTAAGACACATCAGGTTTGGGATTATTTTATTGTTTTTAAGTTAGAACTTTAATTTAAAACTGTTTCAGGATCCTGGGGCCAGATGTTGTATTGATAATTAATTTGAACTTGAACTTAAACTTAATCGTAATCAAATAATCATTTATGTAAATAAACAGTTTAAAATGCAGCTGATTTTCTATAATTCAACAATTCACATGATGGATTAAGTGGAAGAATATTCTTATACCATTAATATGTTAGGATGACGTCATTCTTTAAAGTATTATCATTCATAGGTTTTGTTTTGCTTTTCATTTGACTAGAAAATAAATCGTCGTTTCTCTTTAATTAGACAACGATGTGGGTGTATTAATGTCTCGGTATATCCTCGGTATGTAGGTGGACTATATTATTAATAAAGTAAATTCTGTGACGCAAATGTTTTAATTAGAATTTTGTACCTGAAATTAGTCATTAATAAACGCGTTTAATTGTAGATGATCAGACTAAGTACAGGATTATGATAGCACTGATAATGATGATGATAAGGTATAAGTATTTTATGAGGGGAGAGATTTAAATAACGAGGGTTGCTTCAATTTGAATATTTTTAATACTTACAATGAATTCAGGAGACAGGTATATGTAAGTGGGTTGATTGTTTCAGAAAACTTTTTACATCTTGCTAAACAGTTTGTCTTTATGAAAAAAATATTCCAATTTTTTGTAACAAAAAAATAAAAATAAATGTTTGAAAATTTTGAAAACATGTTTTTTTTGGCAGTGGATTTATTTCATAACAAAACATTGATAATGAGTTTGGATTAGATCATCACTCCGAGACTAAAATGTTCTGTATACTGTATCTGTATATTTCTCTCATACTTATGTGGGATTACCTCCCCTTTAATGATAAAGACCTAGTTGTTAGTAGTAAATTATAAACTTTGAAGTGTATTATTACTAAACACTATACCAACAGAAAGAAATTTAATACCTTTGTCAGATTCATCTTGTTTTTTATTAAACATTTAAAGCTTAATTCTGAAAGCCAATAAGGAACTAAAATAGTCGGAAATTAACATGAGAAATGTATTCTGTACATGATTTATGTCTGAGAAGGTAATGATTGAAGATGAAATTGTACATCGATCTTTCGGCCCTCACCAATTAGCTGTTTTTAGAAAAAGAGCATTATTTAAAACCTGAGATAAATTAGCATGATGTATGACTTTAACAGGTATTAATGTTCACTTTTGTGGTAAAAACGATGTAACAGTGATACAGTTACTGATTCGTCACCAATTTATTGCTGGATTGAAATAAATTTTATCCCATTTCCTGATAGATAGGCAATGAAAATTTTGATAAATTTACAGTTACGTGTTCGAGTCAAAGATCTTACAAAGATATTTATCAACCCCAGATACCATTGACTGGCCTTCAAATCGTTCAAATGTATGGCAAGATTCAAGACTAATTTATTCAGGCATTCTGAAGTGATCTCTTCCTTGTATGTCAGAAAGATGTAATAAAATAGGAAGAAAGATGGGAAATTTATCAGTAGCATTTTAAAATCTTTTGACAGACTGTATTATACAAATACAGACTATAATTGGAGTCAGTGTTATAGTTCTGTTAACCTCCAAATAAAAATGATGATATCACTCTGAATTCTAATCAAATCCCACACTCTAGCTTACTTAACGGTAACCGAACATGTTACTTAAGTAAATAAATATACAAATATACAACATTTGATATAGCGCCCTATCTAGCTAACATAAGCCACTCTTAAGCGCTTTACAGTACATAGATATACAATTTTATACAGTCAAAACAATTAGCATATATAGTAATCAATACAATATTGAAGAATTCGCAGGAGCTGCCTTATCAGGCGCTAACTACTAGTCCTATGCCACCTGACTAATATCTCCCTATGTGTGTATGCCTGTGTGTGTGCTGGAGATGTATTGTGTTCCGTTTTGTAGTGGGACCGTGCTTCCAACGGTTTCATTTATAGTGCCACCTCACTTGAATGCTACAGCACAGATACCGCAACACCCACCCCAGACCATTATATACTCCAATTGGGTTGTTGGAGTTGTGTGGGCAGGAGAAAAACACTTTCTCTGAATATTACATGAGTACAGCGACTTGGGGGATCGAGCCCTGACCGCCTGCTTGGAAGGCCGGAGTGTTAACCACTCGACCAATCCGCCCAATGGTAACCGATATTTTCTGAACTTGAAATAGGGTTAGGTAAGATCAGGATAACTCCTTTTGCCTTGATAATTCTTTCAAGACAATTTTCAAGTAGGTTTCAGTTTCAGATTCTTAGGGGCGAGGTTCAGAGGGGGTGGGGGATTAAAATTTAGGCACCTAACCCCCTTTTAAATATTATTGATCCAAAGACAACAGTTTACTTATGTCAAAATACAGCAAATTAATTAAGTGAAAGGACTGCAAATTAAAAAAAATCAGTCTATGTTATCAGTATATCAATCGGTCACTTGGAACATAACGTTTCAAATGCTAACAATACAGAATCTGTGATGTTTATAGTCAAATTACAGTATAAACAGACTAGGGTAATATAGTAGGATAATCAGGCGAGTGATACAGGCACTATAGGCCTGTTGTATTTGTTTAAGTGATTTATAGATAACTGGATTATTTATCTATCGGCAATGTATACTACTCATGTCTGTATCGGAGGTGGTCATGTGACACTTCATTCTGTCAATCTGGCTCAGGTATCTTGGTATAGGTATCACTTTTGCAAATTTTGTTGCTTTCATAGATATGAAATAATGTTAAAATGTTGGATTTTTGTCCCTTTTTTGTATATGTTGAAATATTTATATATAAATATTTATACTGTAAATATTTATATATATATATTTATACTGTAAATATATATATTTATACTGTAAATATTTATATATATATATATTTATACTGTAAATATTTATATATATATATTTATACTGTAAATATTTATATATATATATTTATAATGTAAATATTTATATATATATATTTATACTGTAAATGTTTATATATATATATTTATACTGTAAATATTTATATATATATATTTATACTGTAAATTTAATTTCTACTTTTTTTTCACCATCGTTTAATAGGTCAACTGTAGCACTAGTTGGAAAATGAACTTAAGGTGGCTCCACACTTTCGCAATTAACCAGTAAAATTCGTTGAAACTTTCATATACCGTAAAAACCCATGTAATTTGCGCACTTTTTTTTCAGAAATTTAATACCCAAAGTGGGGGGTGCATAAAATACACAGGTATAGAAAATTTCAAGTTTTTTTTCAGGAAAAGATCGACGATTCTGGGAGATCGCCATCTTGGATTATTTCCCTTGGTACACGAAACTCTAAGACGATCAACAAATTTATTTATGTCAAAACATTAATAAAAGATACATAATGTGTTGTTATGTAAGATTATGTGAAAAGTATTATTAAATAGGTAACCGTTAACAAAAACGGTTTAGCCAAATTCCTATGCCAGAGAATCGCCGATCAACTTACGACATTACGTTTCGACATCTCTGTGCGTTTCCCCATACTATTACGAAAATGTAGTTGTTCAATTTAAGCTCCGTTCCATGTAAGTTCTGTAAGGTTTTTCCAAATCGCCTATGAGTATGCGTATAGCATGTTTTTTTCCGGCTCACTTTCATGTTGATCTCGCGTCTAACATTACGTAAACACGTGATTGATAATAACCTCGTGAATTATTTCAATATTTATTAAATGAAGCATCGTAAAAATAGTCTGCGTTAACTATTTTTTTCCTTGTAGTAGATTTGAAGAGGATGTATTGATTGTCCACGCTTCTAGTATAAACATATTTTTTATAATCCCTTATCAGTCAAATCAGTCTGTAGTTATGACAATGCAGTAGGGCTTCGTAATTCATGCCATGTGTTGGTGAGTGAAAAAAACAACAACACGGTCCGTCGATCGCGACTGCAAATCATTTCATTAGTAGCGCTATTGTTAACGGGTAATCACAGAGATAGTGTTAGCTAATTACTGCATTGTAATTTGTATTGACTGTAGTGTTGAGAAGTGTCAATAATTAACGCTGAAGAATGCGATCCTACCTGGCCTATTGTCCGGGACCAGACGATATCGGTGAAATCATGCCCTCCGTGGTTTACTTACCTGTAAATGTCGCAAAACCAGTAGTCATGACCACAGATGACCGATTTTAATAATTTTACAGTAGGTAAAAAATGTGTGGCCAAAAAATATCGCCAAACCACGGACTTAGATAATCTAATTCCGTGGCCAAACTGAACTGTGACATGACCTGGTTTGAAGTGACATAACCCAAGCCGCCATGATGAGCCCTTCTCACTGATCGTAATTATGATCAATAAAAGGTATCTAATTATGTCTTTCACCAGGAGATATGCACCAGCGGTTACTAAACATCGATTTACTTATTAATTGATATGTTTTTGTAAGCAAGTAAATGTTTTATGTAAAATATTGCTAAAATGAATTGATGTATGCCGATATGCGCACACGTGTGTGTCAGATAATTCAAAGAAAACAAGCAACAAAAAACACATTTTACGTAGTTTCTTCTTGGTTTTAAATATCATTTTACATCAATGAAAAAAAAAATCATAGAAATATATTTATTTTTTAAATATTCAGAGATCGATTTTCGGAGCATGAACATCGTTTTTTTTCCATATTTTTTGGGCGCGCAAAATATTCAAGTAGAAGCTTTTTCCCCGATTTTCAGCCTCAAAAAGTACCTGCGCAAATTACACAGGTGCGCAAATTACATGTTTTTTTTTACGGTAATGGTTATGCAACTATGTAGAGTTGATTTTATGAAAATCTAAACATTCCGATAGTTTGGGGACTTTTTTGGGAAAATACCAAAAAAATGAATTTTCGTCAATTTTAATATTTTCCGTTTTTTTTTGTGTGTGACATTGTTCGGAACAATAACAACAATGATAAAATGAAAAGAAGCATTTCTAATTAACCCTACAAATATTTTATTTATCGCAATATATGTAACACATGTTACACAAAGTGTTTTTTATTGAATTTTTACGGATAAAAGTGATTATCTACAAGCTAAAAGCAAACAGGACACAAAGATCTATACATATAGAATGGGAAATTGAACAAAATATACACAATGGCTTAATAATTAATTTAATTTACATTTTACAATCACTTCGATCCGGGTGAGAGTTATCTTCCTTGCAAAAAATCGGAACTTATTGCAGAGGGGTGACATTTACACAATTACAGTTGTCTCTGTTTACATATAACAAAAATGATGGAAATAAATCAACAATTATCAATTTATTGTTCTTTAATGGAACCAAATTACCCTCAGTCATGTTACACTTTGGACATCATTCCACAGTCCGCTAACTCACGGTATATTTATAATTACATGTCAGGTACATAAGTGACCAGAGGCTATCGCATGGTATGCCGTTCTCACGTGCACTCATACATGCATTTCATAGGTATCTTGATATTTTACAAAACATTATTTTCACAGAGTTAGTAGACTACATTTGTAAACACGATTTAATCGACAGAACAAAACTCCCTCAACAGCGAAAATCGTAACGACCTCGAGCTTATGAACTCGTGTAAGCACGTGATATGCACATGTGAGGTCAGTACGTCCGCATTACATGCGTTTCCTATATGACCTTCTTGAGGTCGTCTGGTCGCATGTCACTGTCTTCCCGTGAGTCTGTTTATCTGTTTATGACTATGATTTGGAAAGCTTTATTCCTGAAGTACGTGTGATTATACATTTCCCGGTAAAATCTCGATATCGGGTGTTGACATATCATTGGCACGCACATGTTCTATTGTTTACCAGGGGCCTGTTCGTTTATGCGGAGCAACCGGTTTGACCGTTTATAAATGTAACTATTTCGGGTATAAATCCTGGCGGACCTGCAAATGTGTATGCAGGCCTTGCAAGGCTTTCTCAAGGCTCGCCTGAAAGCAGCATCAGATTACTAGGTCCGACCTTATTTAATAAATGAACAAAAGTGGTCCGATTGGTTTGACGTTTAAACGAAAACGGCCCAGGTGTAACTATAATTCGCACTACGATATTGAATGCCCAATACGCAATACGGAAATGACAACACGGTGTACATGCACATTTCGATCAAGATAACTGAGTCCGAGCTGTACTTTTTCCGGAAGTACGTCACGAAAATGGACGCTGATGACGATGTGTGGAGTCACCTTAAAACTGTTAAAGTTCGAAATAAAACGCCAATCGAAAATGAACTTAAGACTGTTAAAGTTAGAAATGAAATGCCAAATGAAAATGAAATTGAAACTGTTAAAGTTAGAAATAAAATGCCAAATGAAAATGAACTTCAAACTGTTAAAGTTAGGAATAAAATGCCAAATGAAGATGAACTTAAGTTAGAAATAAAATGCCAAAGGAAAATGAAATTTAAACTGTTAAAGTTAGAAATAAAATGCCAAATGAAAATGAACTTCAAACTGTTAAAGTTAGAAATAAAATGCCAAAGGAAAATGAAATTTAAACTGTTAAAGTTAGAAATAAAATGTCAAATGAAAATGAACTTCAAACTGTTAAAGTTAGGAATAAAATGCCAAATGATTTAAATTTAACAAACTAAAAATTGAGTAAAACACTACAAATCTTGGTAAGTTAAACATCTACTGAAAATTGGATAGACTAACAGTAGGCTGTGTATCCCTCTGTTCATCCACCCTCCCACCTATCCATTCATCAAAGATTTCTTTTTTTATAGAAATGAGACCTGCTGATGAGTGGACATATTTTGTAGAAATAGGGTGATATTTTCCTAATTTTCATTCATGGCAATAAAATCACAATTAGTTGGTTTGTGTTATTTTTTAAATGACTGGAGGCATTTTGATGAAACTTTGTGGACACACGTTTCACCACTACAGGGTGTGCTGGGTCTGACAAGTTTCACAGACAACGTGGAGGTACATGGGCATGTATTGTGGTTTTGACAGCGTTCCCAACTTTTTACCTTTGTCATGTGATGGATCATGTGGTGGGGTGATGAATGTGCTATTCCAGGTCTGTGCTAAGTAGGTAAATGGCTCGGGGGGCATGTTTGTAACTAGTAGACCACCATGTAGGACAGATCTAATGTTAGATAATAAATACAATTCTGGTATTAAAGTGTCGCCTATTAATCCACATATGAACACCCCAGTTCTTGTGATAGACACTGCAACTGTACAATCTGCCTTTAATTTGAAATTGGTAAATCCAAAAAAATGTCAAAGTCATGTAATTAGGTAAACAGTAGGTATTGTGTAGTAACAAATTATCTGTTTGATTAAAGAAGGGTATCTGCTAATCCAGGTTTTGAGTTACCAGCCGATAAACATGAAGCTCATTTAAGTTTGACTTAACCAGGAGAGGTACGTTTGTATTTGACTCATCAAAGTTTGACTTAACCAGGAGAGGTACATTTGTATTTGACTCATCAAAGTTTGACTTAACCAGGAGAGGTACATTTGTATTTGACTCATCAAAGTTTGACTTAACCAGGAGAGGTACGTTTGTATTTGACTCATCAAAGTTTGACTTAACCAGGAGAGGTACGTTTGTATTTGACTCATCAAAGTTTGACTTAACCAGGAGAGGTACATTTGTATTTGACTCATCAAAGTTTGACTTAACCAGGAGAGGTACGTTTGTATTTGACTCATCAAAGTTTGACTTAACCAGGAGAGGTACGTTTGTATTTGACTCATCAAAGTTTGACTTAACCAGGAGAGGTACGTTTGTATTTGACTCATCAAAGTTTGACTTAACCAGGAGAGGTACGTTTGTATTTGACTCATCAAAGTTTGACTTAACCAGGAGAGGTACGTTTGTATTTGACTCATCAAAGTTTGACTTAACCAGGAGAGGTACATTTGTATTTGACTCATCAAAGTTTGAGTTGCCACGGTAAGCATTCAATTCATTTAAATTTGAATTAACCAGGAGAGGTATTTGACTCATCAAAGTTTGAGTTATCCTGGAGAGGTTTTAGGCTCATCTGAGTTGGAATTAACCAGGAGAGGTATTTGACTGATCAGAATTTGAGCTAACCCTTTCACCACTATAGACCATAATGGACTCATCCAGATCAATGCATGGAAGAGTTAATAAAGTTACTTAGGGGTGAAAGGGTTAACCAGGAGAGGTATTTGACATCGCAGAATTTGAGTTAACATAGAGGAATTTAACTCATCTGAGTTTGAGATAACAGGAGAGGTATTTGACTGATCAGAATTTGAGTTAACCAGGAGAGGTATTTGACATCGCAGAATTTGAGTAAACATAAGAGGAATTTAACTCATCTGAGTTTGAGATAGCAGGAGAGGAATTCAACTCATCAGAGTTTGAGTTAACGGAAAAGGATTTGACATGTCTAAAAAAAATATTATTTAACCAGGAGAGTTCATTTCAGTTGTATATTTCGTCTTGAGTTTGTTACCAACAAACAAGGAGGGGTATTTGTCTGAGTCTGTTACCAATAAACAAGGAGGGGGATTTGTCTGAGTTTGTTACCAACAAACAAGGAGGTGTATTTGTCTGAGTCTGTTACCAATAAACAAGGAGGGGGATTTATCTGAGTTTGTTACCAACAAACAAGAGGTGTATTTGTCTTTGTTTGTTATATAACAAACAAGGAGATGTATTTGTCTGAGTTTGTTATCAACAAACAAGGAGGGGTATTTGTCTGAGTTCGTTATCTAACAAACAAGAGGTGTTTTTGTCTGATTTTGTTACCAACAAACAAGGAGGGGAATTTGTCTGAGACTGTTACCAATAAACAAGGAGGGGGATTTATCTGAGTTTGTTACCAACAAACAAAAGGTGTTAACTCATCTGAGTTTGAGATAGCAGGAGAGGAATTCAACTCATCAGAGTTTGAGTTAACGGAAAAGGATTTGACATGTCTAAAAAAAATATTATTTAGCCAGGAGAGTGCATTTCAGTTGTATATTTCGTCTTGAGTTTGTTACCAAAAAACAAGGAGGGGTATTTGTCTGAGTCTGTTACCAATAAACAAGGATGGGGATTTGTCTGAGTTTGTTACCTAACAAACAAGAGGTGTATTTGTATGAGTTTGTTATCTAACAAACAAGATGTGTATTTGTGTGAGTTTGTTACCAACAAACAAAAGGTGTTAACTCATCTGAGTTTGAGATAGCAGGAGAGGAATTCAACTCATCAGAGTTTGAGTTAACGGAAAAGGATTTGACATGTCTAAAAAAAATATTATTTAGCCAGGAGAGTGCATTTCAGTTGTATATTTCGTCTTGAGTTTGTTACCAATAAACAAGGAGGGGGATTTATCTGAGTTTGTTACCAACAAACAAAAGGTGTTAACTCATCTGAGTTTGAGATAGCAGGAGAGGAATTCAACTCATCAGAGTTTGAGTTAACGGAAAAGGATTTGACATGTCTAAAAAAAATATTATTTAGCCAGGAGAGTGCATTTCAGTTGTATATTTCGTCTTGAGTTTGTTACCAACAAACAAGAGGTGTATTTGTCTGTGGTGGTTTTCTAACAAACAAGGAGGGGTATTTGTCTGATTTTGTTATATAACAAACAAGGAGATGTATTTGTCTGAGTTTGTTATCAAACAAACAAGAGGTGTTTTTGTCTGATTTTGTTACCAACAAACAAGGAGGGGAATTTGTCTGAGACTGTTACCAATAAACAAGGAGGGGGATTTATCTGAGTTTGTTACCAACAAACAAAAGGTGTTAACTCATCTGAGTTTGAGATAGCAGGAGAGGAATTCAACTCATCAGAGTTTGAGTTAACGGAAAAGGATTTGACATGTCTAAAAAAAATATTATTTAGCCAGGAGAGTGCATTTCAGTTGTATATTTCGTCTTGAGTTTGTTACCAATAAACAAGGAGGGGGATTAGTCTGAGTTTGTTACCAACAAACAAGGAGGGGAATTTGTCTGAGACTGTTACCAATAAACAAGGAGGGGGATTAGTCTGAGTTTGTTACCAACAAACAAAAGGCGTATTTGTCTGAGTTTGTTATATAACAAACAAGAGGGGTATTTGTGTGAGTTTGTTACCAACAAACAAAAGGTGTTAACTCATCTGAGTTTGAGATAGCAGGAGAGGAATTCAACTCATCAGAGTTTGAGTTAACGGAAAAGGATTTGACATGTCTAAAAAAAATATTATTTAGCCAGGAGAGTGCATTTCAGTTGTATATTTCGTCTTGAGTTTGTTACCAATAAACAAGGAGGGGGATTTATCTGAGTTTGTTACCAACAAACAAAAGGTGTTAACTCATCTGAGTTTGAGATAGCAGGAGAGGAATTCAACTCATCAGAGTTTGAGTTAACGGAAAAGGATTTGACATGTCTAAAAAAAATATTATTTAGCCAGGAGAGTGCATTTCAGTTGTATATTTCGTCTTGAGTTTGTTACCAACAAACAAGGAGGGGGATTTGTCTGAGTTTGTTACCTAACAAACAAGAGGGGTATTTGTGTGAGTTTGTTACCAACAAACAAAAGGTGTTAACTCATCTGAGTTTGAGATAGCAGGAGAGGAATTCAACTCATCAGAGTTTGAGTTAACGGAAAAGGATTTGACATGTCTAAAAAAAATATTATTTAGCCAGGAGAGTGCATTTCAGTTGTATATTTCGTCTTGAGTTTGTTACCAGCAAACAAGGAGGGGTATTTGTCTGAGTCTGTTACCAATAAACAAGGAGGGGGATTTATCTGAGTTTGTTACCAACAAACAAAAGGTGTTAACTCATCTGAGTTTGAGATAGCAGGAGAGGAATTCAACTCATCAGAGTTTGAGTTAACGGAAAAGGATTTGACATGTCTAAAAAAAATATTATTTAGCCAGGAGAGTGCATTTCAGTTGTATATTTCGTCTTGAGTTTGTTACCAACAAACAAGGAGGTGTATTTGTCCGAGTTTGTTATCTAACAAACAAGAGGGGTATTTGTGTGAGTTTGTTACCAACAAACAAAAGGTGTTAACTCATCTGAGTTTGAGATAGCAGGAGAGGAATTCAACTCATCAGAGTTTGAGTTAACGGAAAAGGATTTGACATGTCTAAAAAAAATATTATTTAGCCAGGAGAGTGCATTTCAGTTGTATATTTCGTCTTGAGTTTGTTACCAACAAACAAGGAGGGGCATTTGTCTGAGTCTGTTACCAATAAACAAGGATGGGGATTTGTCTGAGTTTGTTACCTAACAAACAAGAGGGGTATTTGTCTGAGTTTGTTATATAACAAACAAGGAGGGGTATTTGTCTGAGTTTGTTATCTAACAAACAAGGAGGTGTATTCGTCTTTTGTGTTAACCAGATTACACTGTTTATTACTTATTTATTTGATAAACTAATTGATCGCTTCATAATAATACAGATACACTACTTAATCAATTCATAATAATATTGATAAACTACTTAATCAATTCATAATAATATAGATTGAGGTAAATTTATCTGTTGGGTATTAAGTCCCTGAATATTAAGCTTTAGATCTGTATTTCTGATATTTTTTTAGTTTGAGTAAATCATCCAAACTAATTAGTATAATAGAATACAATTTAAATTCAGGTCACATCATGTCTCTGAAATGAATTCAAGATTGTGATCTTTCTGAACTTATTCTCCATTTGGGTATATCATTAATATTTCAGGCAGTTCTTCAGAAATTATTTATTGCATTACAGATACATAATTCAAAGTCTTCGGCTTTTTATGGCTACTCAGAATAGACAGGTAAATGGAAAGGACTGAGATCAGGGAACCAAAGCCAAGGTTGTAGTTGTGTTGGGACTCCTAGGAGGCTTGAGGAGGCTCGAGGAGGCTCGGAGGTCTGGTGTAGAAAGGTTACAGAATCCTATACAAGTGTGCTCTGTGTTATAGGTTTTAGTTCCCCCTCAGTGGTAGTAAATGGTGGTAGTGAGACTAGCAGCTTGGTTGTTTTACAAGATATTGTTGGGCTGATGTTATCCAATGTCGGGGGAAATAGATACCTTTGAAATAAGAATAAAAGTTTTCTTCTTTCCTTGCAGTTAGAATTTAAGGACAAAACATATCTATAGCAGATATTTGTTGAAAACATTTTTTAGTTTGTCTGTCATGAAAAGGTTTGTAAATGTATGCTTTGGCACACTATCCTTGTGTTTGTTTAAGTTTGGTTTATTTACTGATACAGGATCTGTTAAGATCCTCTACACTGGACATAAAATTACTGAAATCTTTAACATTGAATGAATGTGACGTTACTTGGATCATTAACATATATCAGATTCGCATTATTTTTTTTATAAATAAAAGTGATAAAAGTTGTTAGTTTTCGGGCAGAATTTGATAAAAGTCTGCACCTATTACAGTATGTGATTAAGATGTATTCAATCCAGCAGACAGTGTCACTGTACGGTTGACAGTGTTGTAAGGCTGGATAATGATAATATTGATGTTTTCTTGATGGTTCTATGGTTGTGTGTACAAGGGATTTGATTATTTTGTTAAGTTGTCCATCCATTATATTGTACCTGTCAGACAAGTAGGTCATTGGGTCAGTCCTGCTGGTCCTACTCCTACTTAATAATACACACAGGTGACCCCAAGCTTACCTGATTGGCCGCCTCATCTGTCACTGCCCTTCAGTGTACAGGTAGGCTCCAAACTGTAAGCTTGAGCAGCCTAAAATTCTCATCTAAGATGCATGTATTGGTTCTAAAATAGAAATTTATAAAAAATAATAATCATGTGATATGTTAAGATATAAAACAATCACGTTATCTCATTAAAAAGGATATTAAAACATTTGATAAATTGAAGATGTAATTGGAGTAATTATTAAAAGCTAACAAGCTTTCGGCAATGTACAGGTGTCTCCAGCAGGTGGGCATGGATGGCTGAATATCCAACCAATCAACTCTCCCGTTGACAGGAAGGGCTAGAGGGCAACCAATGAGGCGCCAGCTCGGATCATAAACTGTTTCACAATTTACAAGTAGGAAACATATTCTAGGAAATTCAACAGTAATACTGACAAAGTTTGTACACAGTTTTGGCACTTCTTCTCCTACTCCCATATAACAACAGATCGTGTCTTCATGTAATATTTTTTCATGTCATAACCTTCTGTGTGATCGTTCTTACTCCACCCCAGGCGATGTCGGTAACCACACCTGTCTCTAATCACAGCAGAACCTCGTTAATATTAATTCAAGTTGTCTGGAAAAACCCACTTTTGTATTTTAATTTGGTCAGTAGGTTTATTTGGTGACAGTATATAATAAGATGGATGGAAAAGGTGCAGTTAGGGAAGGGAGAGAAAAGGTGCAGTTAGGGAAAGGAGGGAAAGGGTGCAGTAAATAAAGAAATGGAAAAGGTGCAGTAAATAAGGAAATGGAAAAGGTGCAGGTAGGGAAGGGAGGGTAAAGGTGTCAGTTAGGGAAGGGAGGGAAAAGGTGTCAGTTAGGGAAGGGAGGGAAAAGGTGCAGTAAATGAAGAAATGGAAAAGGTGAAGTAAATGAAGAAATGGAAAAGGTCCAGTTAGGGAAGGGAGGGAAATGGTGCAGTAAGTGAAGAAATGGAAAAGGTGCAGTTAGAGAAGGGAGGGATAAGGTGCAGTTAGGGAGGGGAGGGAAAAGGTGCAGTAGATGAAGAAATTGAAAAGGTGCAGTCAGGGAAGGGAGGGAAATGGTGCAGTAAGTGAAGAAATGGAAAAGGTGAAGTAAATGAAGAAATAGAAAATGTGCAGTTAGGGAAGGGAGGGAAAAGGTGCAGTAAATGAAGAAATTGAAAAGGTGCAGTTAGGGAAGGGAGGGAAATGGTGCAGTAAATGAAGAAATGGAAAAGGTGCAGTAAATAAGGAAATGGAAAAGGTGCAGGTAGGGAAGGGAGGTAAAGGTGCAGTTAGGGAAGAAATGGAAAAGGTGCAGTTAGGGAAGGGAGGGAAAAGGTGCAGTAAATGAAGAAATGGAAAAGGTGCAGTTAGAGAAGGGAGGGAAATGGTGCAGTAAATGAAGAAATGGAAAAGGTGCAGTAAATAAGGAAATTGAAAAGGTGCAGGTAGGGAAGGGAGGGTAAAGGTGCAGTTAGGGAAGAAATGGAAAAGGTGCAGTTAAGGAAGGGAGGGAAATGGTGCAGTAAATGAGGAAATGGAAAAGGTGCAGTAAATAAGGAAATGGAAAAGGTGCAGGTAGGGAAGGGAGGTAAAGGTGCAGTTAGGGAAGAAATGGAAAAGGTGCAGTTAGGGAAGGGACGGAAAAGGTGCAGTAAATAAAGAAATGGAAAAGGTGCAGTTAGGGAAGGAAGGGAAAAGGTGCAGTTAGGGAAGGGAGGGAAAAGGTGCAGTAAATGAAGAAATGGAAAAGGTGCAGTTAGGGAAGGGAGGGAAAAGGTGCAGTAAATGAAGGAAGGGAAAAGGTGCAGTTAGGGAAGGGAGGGAAAAGGTGCAGTTAGGGAAGGGAGGGAAAAGGTGCAGTAAATGAAGAAATGGAAAAGGTGCAGTTAGGGAAGGGAGGGAAAAGGTGCAGTAAATGAAGAAATGGAAAAGGTGCAGTTAGGGAAGGGAGGGAAAAGGTGCAGTAAATGAAGAAATGGAAAAGGTGCAGTTAGGGAAGAAAGGGAAAAGGTGCAGTTAGGGAAGGGAGGGAAAAGGTGCAGTAAATGAAGAAAGGGAAAAGGTGCAGTTAGGGAAGGGAGGGAAAAGGTGCAGTTAGGGAAGGGAGGGAAAAGGTGCAGTAAATGAAGAAATGGAAAAGGTGCAGTTAGGGAAGGGAGGGAAAAGGTGCAGTAAATGAAGAAATGGAAAAGGTGCAGTTAGGGAAGGGAGGGAAAAGGTGCAGTAAATGAAGAAATGGAAAAGGTGCAGTTAGGGAAGGGAGGGAAAAGGTGCAGTAAATGAAGAAATGGAAAAGGTGCAGTTAGGGAAGGGAGGGAAAAGGTGCAGTAAATGAAGAAATGGAAAAGGTGCAGTTAGGGAAGGGAGGGAAATGGTGCAGTAAATGAAGAAATGTAAAAGGTGCAGTAAATAAGGAAATGGAAATGGTGCAGGTAGGGAAGGGAGGGTAAAGGTGCAGTTAGGGAAGAAATGGAAAAGATGCAGTTAGGGAAGGGAGGGAAAAGGTGCAGTAAATGAAGAAATGGAAAAGGTGTCAGTTAGGGAAGGGAGGGAAAAGGTGCAGTTAGGGAAAGGAGGGAAAAGGTGCGGTTAGGGAAGGGAGGGAAAAGGTGCAGTAAATGAAGAAATGGAAAAGTTGCAGTTAGGGAAGGGATGGAAAAGGTGCAGCTAGGGAAGGGTGGGAAAAGGTGCAGTAAATAAGGAAATGGAAATGGTGCAGGTAGGGAAGGGAGGGAAAAGGAGCAGGAAATAAAGAAATGGAAAAGGAGCAGTAAATAAGGAAATGGAAAAGGTGTCACGTCGGGAAGGGAGGGAAAATGTGTCAGTTAGGGAAGGCAGGGAAAAGGGGCAGGAAAGGAAGAAAGGGAAAAGAGGCAGGGAGGGAAGGGAGGGAAAAGTTGCAGTTAGGGAAGGAAGGGAAAAGGTGCAGTAAATAAAGAAATGGAAAAGGTTTCAGTAAGGGAAGGGAGGGAAAAGGTGCAGTAAATGAAGAAATGGAAAAGGTGCAGTTAGGGAAGGGAGGGAAAAGCTGCAGTTAGG
>NW_018405326.1:619316-650642 GCF_002113885.1 Mizuhopecten yessoensis | reverse complement strand
GGGGGGGGGGGGGGGGGGAGTGTCAAGGAAGGGGAGAAGGTGCTGTTAGGGAGGGGAGGGGAAACTTTTGTTAGTTAACATGAAACCTGCCCTATCACACCCTTGCACCGAAGTGACCTACTTCATTAACCTCTGGGGTTAAGCCAAGATTACATGATTGTATATCTGATTTATATGGTGGCTAGAAATGCTTAATCATGACATTAGTTGACCTGTCAGTGAGGCTGATATGTATATACTGGCCAGCGGGCAGTTTTATGATGACCAGTGTGACAGTATGTAGACAGTCATATATATATATCTATGTATGTACAAATGTAAAGCTTCCACAATTTTTGCACACTCAGCAAAATTTCTAGGACTTTTCACTCTCAAATGGAAACAAAAATTGTCACTGTTTTAATCTTTTAACTGATATTTCGGAGTCAATTTAATTCCATTTCTGACCGGAGATTTAACAGAAAGAACATTTAAAATTGTTTTCGATATATGATATTAGGATGTATACCAATGTTTCACATCACTTCCTAAATATCATGTCATCCTGTAGCCATTTTGCAGTCTGAATTCTGAAGGTAACAGGCTTAAAGTTATTGGTCAAACTGTATGACCATTTAAAGTAAAACTTCTAAAAAATCTCAACATGTCTAACATAAAGTCCACCTGTAAAACCGGCTGTAAAAGCCTCTGATATTGTCCACTCTGCTGTAACCAGCCCCTAAGATAGTTGACACCTGCTGTTGCCAGCCCCTTAGATAGTTGACACCTGCTGTTGCCAGCCCCTTAGATAGTTGACTCCTGCTGTAACAGCCTTGGATATTGTCCATCCTGCTATCACAAGCCCCTTATATAGTTCACTTCTGCAGTAACCAGCCTCTAATGTAGTTGATTCCTGCTGTAACCAGCCTCTGCTGTAGTTGATTCCTGCTGTACCCAGCCTCTGATTTAGTTGATTCCTGCTGTACCCAGCCTCTGATTTAGTTGATTCCTGCTGTACCCAGCCTCTGATTTAGTTGATTCCTGCTGTACCCAGCCTCTGATTTAGTTGATTCCTGCTGTACCCAGCCTCTGATTTAGTTGATTCCTGCTGTACCCAGCCTCTGATTTAGTTGATTCCTGCTGTAACCAGCCACTAATGTAGTTGATTCCTGCTGGAACCAGCCTCTAATGTAGTTGATTCCTGCTGTAACCAGCCTCTGATGAAGTTGATTATTGCTGTAACCAGCCTCTAATGTAGTTGATTCCTGCTGTAACCATACACTTATTTAGTTAGCTGCTGTAATCAGCCTCTGATGTAGTTGATTCCTGCTGTAACCAACCTTTTATGTAGTAAATCCTTGCTGTAACCAGCCTCTAATGTAGTTGATTCCTGCTGTAACCAGCCTATGATGTAGTTGATTCCTGCTGTAACCATACACTTATTTAGTAAGCTGCTGTAACCAGCCTTTAATGTAGTTGATTCCTGCTGTAACCAGCCTCTGATGTAGTTGATCATTGCTGTAACCAACCCCTTTGTAGTAAATCCCTGCTGTAACCAGCCTCTAATGTAGTTGATCCCTGCTGTAACCAGCCTCTAATGTAGTTGATCCCTGCTGTAACCAGCCTCTTATGTAGTTGATTCCTGCTGTAACCAGCCTCTAATGTAGTTGATCCCTGCTGTAACCAGCCTCTAATGTAGTTGATTCCTGCTGTAACCATACACTTATTTAGTTAGCTGCTGTAACCAGCCTCTGATGTAGTTGATCCTTGCTGTAACCAACCTCTTATGTAGTAAATCCCTGCTGTTACCAGCCTCTAATGTAGTTGATCCCTGCTGTAACCATACACTTCTTTAGTTAGCTGCTGTAACCATCCCATTTAAAGTTTGATTCTTACTGTAACCAGCCATTCTGTTTTAAACCCTTGAAATGTTTACTGCTGCTGCCAGACAGAGAGGATACAAAGACGTAAAAAAGTTAGAAAAATGTGTAGCTTGCCTTTTTGCACTGATCTGGGTTTCTCTACACATGAACATGAATTCAGTGCTACATCTATTGATGGGCTAGTCTGGGACTTCTGTAAAAGTAGTTCAGTGGTACTGGAGGTATTTGCCTGTTTGTACTAAGGTTGTGAGGGTGTAGTTAACCCAGCAGTCTCCCACATCAATCCTTACTGCTACAGTAACAGACATGAAACAGACAGCCTGCCATAAAATCGCAGTTCCTACTGGTGCTACAAAGATACACAATCTAGGCCTTCTGAAACTTTACATACATACAGATATATATATATATATATAGATTCTGTGGAGATTTCCCTAAGACATAGTAATTACTTTAATAGCTTTTCCTCAGCTGCCTTGCTTTTTTGTACTGGTATGGAGCTGCTCTAAGTTAGAAATTTGCTATCATTACATATTTGAAATATTTTTTTTAAACAGCTGAGGACACAACCTATGTTCATTGAGTTATTTATCATTGTCATTTTTCCTTGATGCCTACCCCAACGCCTACCCCATCCCCCCCCCAAACCCTGACCCCCCCAGTGTCATGAGCCAAAACGATGTGGAATAGCACATTACAATCCTCTTTTTGGCATGAGACACATAACATATGGTTTACTTATTTACAATGGGTAGATGCCAAGGCAAAAATCAATGAATATCCCCTTGGGAATTAAAAGCAAGAAACTAGAAAAATAATTGAAAATAAATATTGAAAAGCTTTGATGTAACGTTAGTTAAGCTAACCACACACCTGTTAACTGTTTGGTCATCGAAAAACAAGAAAGAAATTAATGTCCGTCATTCAACTGTTTGAGGTAAGATTTTGTTGAGCTAACAAAGTAATTCACGCTCATTTCAAGGATAAAAATGCAAAAACCTAAAACGAAGGAAAAGAATATCCATCATTTGAAATTATAATAAATAGTTACGATGTAACGTTTGCTAAACTTACAAAGTGTGTGATCCGGACATGACCTGAACTTGACCTATACTCAACCCCAAGTGTGTTTTACCTGAGGGACAAAGTCCTGGTGAGGGAGTTGAACCTGTTACCTGTACGCTATTTCTATAAAGATCTCGTTAGTTGTTACAAATCTTAAAAGGTGAGAAAAACATTTCATTTTTTTAGTCTGCCTCCAGTTTCGTGAACTTATCTTGAGTATTTTGAAATTTTAGCATTTTAGATTTTCTTGACGCCTTAACAGTGTAAAATTTCTAAAAGATACGTAAATATGTTATATGACATTATTACAATGTAAAAAATGTAGCCCATGAACCAATGTCTGATTTTGAGAATGGAAATGTTTTCAAAGTTAGGAACTTTAGTAGAATTGAGGTCTGCAGTGCTATGTGACCTCTAAATGTGCTAGCATGTCTCATTCCATTGGTCTGCATTAATGTTCAGAGTTATAAGACTATAACTCCAAACAGAATTTGGTTTACTTTTCAATGAAAATAAAAAACTTTCCTCCTGAACCATACTCAGCATTCTTTCTGTTATATATAAAAGTACAACAGACCAGCCCTGTATGAGGGCATCTGTGTGTCATTAAGGGCAATGGAGTGGTTTAAATGAGTGAGCGCCAGGAGCATCTGTCCACCTGATAGGGCCAATAACCTCATCTGCTGGCTAATACCTTATTATGTAAATGGAGGGCCAAAAGTTCATAATTCATTAGTGAAGCTATCAGTGTGTCATCTGTCATTACATCTATACAGGTAACACTCCGGGGTCTTTGTGTGTTGTGGGGATACTTGTTATCAATGTAGATTTTATTCCGGATATTGCCCTTTCCCTGGCCTTGAAAAGACCACAGTATACCGTTATACCTGATAAAAAGGAAAATGTAAGACTTACATTTGACCTCCTCCTCCCCCTCCACAAAAGATAAGAAAAGTAGCCTATCTGTTCGGCACTAAGCCCATGCCTGTCAAACAGCCACCTATTTCTGCTGCAGTTCAGTAGCAATGCTTGTAACACTATTTAAAGGTCTTTTAACTCATTAACCCCTGAAATGTTCAAAATGAACTATTCCAACATTTCAATGGGATGGACCACAGGTTTGTAGATGGGTGGACTAAGGGTGGACTGCAGATGTAAAGTGAAGGGGGTGGCCCACCACAGGTTTGTAAATGGGTGGACTACAGATGTAAAGTGAGGGGGTGGGCCAAAGATTTGTAGATGGGTGGACTAACGGTGGACTGCAGATGTAAAGTGAAGGGGGTGGCTCACCACAGGTTTGTAGACGGGTGGACTACAGATATAAAGTGAGGGGGTGGACCACAGGTTTGAAGATGGGTGGACTACGGATGTAAAGTGAGGGAGTGGACCACAGCTTGACTATAAGGGACTATAGATGTAAAGTGAAGGGGGTGGCTCACCACAGGTTTGTAACTGGGTGGACTACAGAGTAAAGTGAGGGGGTTGCCCACAGATTTGTAGATGGGAGGACTACAGATGTAAAGCGAGGGGGTGGACCACAGGGTTGTAGATGGGTGGACTCTAGATGTAAAGTGAAGGGGGTGGCTCACCACAGGTTTGTAGATCGGTGGACTACAGATGGAAAGTGAGGGGGTGGACCACAGGGTTGTAAATGGGTGGACTACAGATGTAAAGTGAGGGGGTGGACCACAGATTTTAAGATGGGTGGACTACAGATGTAAAGTGAGGGGGTTGACCACAGGTTTGTAGATGGGTGGACTATAGATGTAAAGTGAAGGGGTGGACCACAGGTTTGTAAATGGTTGGACTACAGATGTAAAGTGAAGGGGTGGACCACAGGTTTGTAGATGGTGGACTACAGACGTAAAGTGAGGGGGTGGACCACAGGTTTGTAGATGGGTGGACTACAGATGTAAAGTGATGGGGTGGACCACAGATTTGTAGATGGGTGGACTACAGATGTAAAGTGATGGGGTGGACCACAGATTTGTAGATAGGTGGACTACAGATGTAAAGTGAGGGGGTGGATCACAGATTTGTAGATGGGTGGACTACAGATGTAAAGTGAGGGGGTGGACCACAGGTTTGTAGATGGTGGACTACAGACGTAAAGTGAGGGGGTGGACCACAGAAGTGTAGATGGGTGGACTACAGATGTAAGGTGAGGGGGTGGGCCACAGGTTTGTAGATGGGTGGACTACAGATGTAAAGTGAGAGGGTGGACTACAGATGTAAAGTGAGGGGGTGGACCAAAGGTTTGTAGATGGGTGGACTACAGATGTAAAGTGAGGGGGTGGACCAAAGGTTTGTAGATGGGTGGACTACAGATGTAAAGTGGGGGGGTGGACCACAGATTTGTAGATTGGTGGACTACAGATGTAAAGTGATGGGGTGGACCACAGGTTTGTAGATGGGTGGTCTACAGATGTAAAGTGAGGGGGTGGACCACAGATTTGTAGATTGGTTGACTACAGATGTAAAGTGAGGGGGTTGACCACATGTTTGTAGGTGGGTGGACTACAGATGTAAAGTGAGGGGGTGGGCCACAGGTTGGACTACAGATGTAAAGTGAGGGGGTGGACCACAGTTTTGTAGATGGGTGGACTACAGATGTAAAGTGATGGGGTGGACCACAGATTTGTAGATAGGTGGACTACAGATGTAAAGTGAGGGGGTGGATCACAGATTTGTAGATGGGTGGACTACAGATGTAAAGTGAGGGTTGGGACCACAGGTTTGTGGATGGGTGGACTACAGATGTAAAGTGAGGGGGTTGACCACATGTTTGTAGGTGGGTGGACTACAGATGTAAAGTGAGGGGGTGGGCCACAGGTTTGTAGATTGGTGGACTACAGATGTAAAGTGATGGGGTGGACCACAGGTTTGTAGATGGGTGGTCTACAGATGTAAAGTGAGGGGGTGGACCACAGAGTTGTAGATAGGTGGACTAAAGATGTAAAGTGAGGGGGTGGACCACAGATTTGTAAATGGGTGGACTACAGATGTAAAGTGAGGGTGTGGACCACAGGTTTGTAGATGGTGGACTACAGCCGTAAAGTGAGGGGGTGGACCACAGGTTTGTAGATGGGCGGACTACAGATGTAAAGTGAGAGGGTGGACTACAGATGTAAAGCGAGGGGGTGGACCAAAGGTTTGTAGATGGGTGGACTACAGATGTAAAGTGAAGGGGTGGGCCACAGGCTTGTAGATGGGGGGACTACAGATGTAAAGTGAGGGGGTGGACCACAGATTTGTAGATTGGTGGACTACAGATGTAAAGTGAGGGGGTTGACCACAGATTTGTAAATGGGTGGACTACAGATGTAAAGTGAGGGGGTGGACCACAGGTTTGTAGATGGGTGGACTACAGATGTAAAGTGAAGGGGTGGACCACAGGTTTGTATATGGGTGGACTACAGATGTAAAGTGAAGAGGTGGGCCACAGGTTTGTAGATGGGTGGACTACAGATGTAAAGTGAGGGGGTGGGCCACAGGTTTGTAGATGGGTGGACGACAGATGTAAAGTGAGGGGGTGGACCACAGATGCAAAGTGAAGGGGTGGACCACAGGTTTGTAGATGTTGGACTCCAGATGTAAAGTGAGGGGGTGGACCACAGATGCAAAGTGAAGGGGTGGACCACAGGTTTGTACATGGGTGGACTACAGATGTAAAGTGAAGAGGTGGGCCACAGGTTTGTAGATGGGTGGGCTACAGATGTAAAGTGAGGGGGTGGACCAAAGGTTTGTAGATGTTGGACTACAGATGTAAAGTGAGGGGGTGGTCCACAGGTTTGTAGATGGGTGGAATACAGATGTAAAGTGAGGGGGTGGACCACAGATGCAAAGTGAAGGGGTGGACCACAGGTTTGTAGATGGGTGGCCTACATATGTAAAGTGAGGGGGTGGTCCACAGGTTTGTAGATGGGTGGAATACAGATGTAAAGTGAGGGGGTGGACCAAAGGTTTGTAGATGTTGGACTACAGATGTAAAGTGAGGGGGTGGTCCACAGGTTTGTAGATGGGTGGAATACAGATGTAAAGTGAGGGGGTGGACCACAGATGTAAAGTGACGGGGTGGACAACAGGTTTGTAGATGGGTGGACTACAGATTTAAAGTGAGGGGGTGGACCACAGATTTGTAGATGGGTGGACTACAGATGTAAAGGGAGGGGGAGGACCGCAGGTTTGTAGATGGGAGGACTACAGATGTAAAGTGAGGGGGTGGACCACAGGTTTGTAGATGTTGGACTACAGATGTAAAGTGAGGGGGTGGGCCACAGGTCTGTAGAGTGGGAGTGGACCACAGCTTGACTATAAGACAATGAGTAAGCCAGGGCACTGACCACTATAAGTACACACATAGGTTTTATAGTCACCTATAAACCTTACATAGCTCCACCTTTCTTTATGGGTCTCCATTCTGCTGAGACAGTTACAATTTCCTGTTTTGGGATATTGCCCCTTTGTGGTATTGAAGCACATCATACCTGTCACTAACAACTGACATAGAATATGTCACATGTCAATACCTCTCATCATCTATTGTGTTTTCCACAGGTGTCAATATTTCTGTCCATTGTTGTATTCCACAGGTGTCAATATTTCTGTCCATTGTTGTATTCCACAGGTGTCAATATATCTGTCTATTGTTGTATTATACAGGTGTCAATATCTCTGTCTATTGTTGTATTCCACAGGTGTCAATATCTCTGTCTATTGTTGTATTCCACAGGTGTCAATATCTCTGTCTATTGTTGTATTACACAGATGTCAATATATCTGTCTATTGTTGTATTATACAGGTGTCAATATCTCTGTCTATTGTTGTATTATACAGATGTCAATAACTCTGTCTATTGTTGTATTATACAGGTGTCAATATCTCTGTCCATTGTTGTATTACACAGGTGTCAATATATCTGTCCATTGTATTCCACAGGTATCAATATCTCTGTCCATTGTTGTGTTATAAAGGTGTCAATATCTCTGTCTATTGTTGTATAACACAGATGTCAATATCCCTGTCTGTTGTTGTATTACACAGGTGTCAATATCTCTGTCTGTTGTTGTATAACACAGGTGTCAATATCTCCTGTTTTATTCCACGTGTGTCAATATCATATAATTTAATTAATTACGCTTAAATTGCCAGCCATCCTTGCTGGTAACGGTATGTTGATGAAGCCAGGGTGCTGCCTTACCAGTGTAGTCTGGAAGAATAGCCTCTAAATTGGCTCTATTTGAGGTTGTTAACCCTCCAGACTTATCCAGCTAACTAGTGTCAAAATTAGATACGTTATTTTTTCCTAAAAATATATACATCTACCCCAGTAAGCATTCCTCTGCCTCAACAAACAGAAAATCTGTTGAATATGAAAAATATAAAAAAAACACCCAGATAAATAAAAAAAGTAAATAGGCTGGAGCAAGTGCTTGTGGGTGTTACAATTAGGTTAACTGTAGCATCATTCATTTGGTAATTAGGTCAACTGTAGCATTACACATGTGGTAATTAGGTCAACTGTAGCATCACCCATGTGGTAAGTAGGTCAACTGTAGCACCACATATGTGGTAAGTAGGTCAACTGTAGCATCACACATGTGGTAATTAGGTCAACTGTAGCATTACAAATGTGGTAATTAGGTCAACTGTGGCACCACATGTGTGGTAATTAGGTCAACTGTAGCATCACACATGTGTTAATAAGGTCAACTGTAGTATTACACATTTGTTAATTAGGTCAAATGTAGCATTACACATTTGGTAATTAGGTCAACTGTAGCATCACCAATATGGTAGTTAGATCAACTGTAGCACCACATATGTGGTAATAAGGTCAACTGTAGCATCACACATGTGGTAATTAGGTCAACTGGAGCACCACATGTATGGTTATTATGTCATCTGTAGCATTACACATGTGGTAATTAGGTCAACTACGGCACCACATGTGTAGTAATTAGGTCAACTGTAGCATTACACATGCGGTAATTAGGTCAACTGTAGCACCACATGTGTGGTAATTAGGTCAACTGTAGCATTGAATGTGGTAATTAGGTCGACTAGCATTACACATGTGGTTATGAGGTCAACTATATCATCACATGTGTGGTAATTATGTCAACTGTAGCATTACACATGTGGTAATTAGGCCAACTCTAGCATCAAATGTGTGGTAATTAGATCAACTGTAGCATCACACATGTGGTAATTAGGTCAACTCTAGCACCACATGTGTGATAACTAGGTCAACTGTAGCATCACATGTGTGGTTATTAGGTTAATTGTAGCACCACAGGTCTTACATATGTGGTAATTAGGTCACCTGACTCAGAGGTTTTGAACGTGTGATAATTAGGTGAAACGCTACAGAAAGGGCCTCCCCTAAGTAAGCTAATGTCTGACTGGATGTGTTGGAGTCAGGTCAGATTTGTGTGCATTACCTTTGGAAAGGGTTCAAGGGAAGTATATCATTAAAAATCATGGGGAGGTCAAAGTCTGTTTGTTCAGCAAACAGTACAGGTTATTGGCCACAGGTCTGGTGAGTGGGCCATAGGGGAGGTGGATGTCCTTAGTGTTTGGTCAGTTACTGACCACAGGTTTGCCTTGCCACAATGAACATACTAAGCCGCAAAGTAGAGTGCTCAGGTAATGGCCAGGTAAAAACCCAATCTGTTATAATGTCAGTTGATATGTGGCCTTTGACTTGTAAAGTCTCTCTGACACATGTAGATTATAGTATCATTAGGTCACAGGGTGTATTTATCTGTACTAAGAGTTAAAATTATTGAACTTATAATTCACTTTCTATACATACAAGTATTTGTATGTTCAGATGAATACAAGAACACAGCTTTGCGTTTATTGTACTCGTTATACTTAGTATATATGTTAGCACCTGTTATTGTCCCCTGTGAAATTTGACTAAGGGTCATTATCTAGCTTTCAACAATTTCAAAGGACTAGTTTCAATAAATCAGTAGTTTAATTTCTAAAATGTTGTGGATTTGTTTGATTCTGAATGTACATATAGCCCATGGGTCTTTGTTTTCCTAATTTTTTTCCCAATATGGGCGGATTGGTCGAGTGGTTAACACTCCGGCCTTCCAAGCAGGCGGCCAGGGTTCGATCCCCAAAGTTGCCGTATGCATGGAATATTGGAGAAAGTGTTTTTCTCCTGCCCACACAACTCCAACAACCCAGGTGGAGTATAAAATGGTCTGGGGTGGGTGTTGCAGTATCTGTGCTGTAGCATTCAAGTGAGGTGGCACTATAAATGAAACCATTGTAAGCACGGTCCCACTACAAACAGAACACAATACATCTCCAACACACACACAGGCATACACACATAGGGAGATATTAGCCAGGTGGCATAGGACTAGTAGTTAGCGCCTTATCAGCTCCTGCGAATTCCTCAATATTGTATTGATTAATATATATATGCTAATTGTATTGACTGTATAAAACTGTATATCTATGTACTGTAAAGCGCTTTAGAGTGGCTCATGTTAGCTAGATAGGGCGCTATATCAAATGTTGTATATTTATTATTTTTTTATTTATTTATTTATATACACCATTATAAACTTCTAAAACTCTGTGAACTTGTATACTTATAAAACGATGAAAAGAGTCATCTTGCGAATTGTTCAGATCAGGGCCATTTTGTTATAGAAGAAGCCTGCATCACAGATCAAAGTAAGATAACAGTGATAATAGGTGATTAGCTTTAAAACCCTTCTTCTCCACATTCACAATATCAGAGCTTTGTAATGTATTATAGCCAGTAGAAGTCAGATGTGTTAAAGAGCCCAGAAATGGTCATCCCCAGAGGTCAGCCTAGTTTGTACTGATAATATTGGTTTCTTATTGGTCCTCTGTTGATATTACCGGATATTACCATCAGTCATTCGGTCAATCAGTCAGCTGGTCACTTTTACCAAGGCCTGTTTTGTATACTCTGTTACCTACAATTAACAAACTTTGTAATAGTTTGTATACGAGCACTTCTCGGGATGGCAGATTGCTGCATTCACATACTGAAATTGGGTCTTGTGTCCCTCTATATACAGAGTTATGGCCCTTTGGTGACAGGATTGTTCACAATGCTTTGTCTTGTTTCTATAAAAGAGAACAAAAGAGTATTAATAAGCTTAAAAGTCATGGTCAGATGTATAACTTGTGTCAATTAAATTCCCAATAATGTGGTAAACTATTTGTATAATTACTGTGTATCCTGGGTTCTGTCCTTGATGAAACGATGGTTTTGACAGCATACAATTCAACTGTCAAGACAATGGGTGAATTTGAAATAAGAATAGAAACTTTCAAAAAGATGGATTTCAGCAATAACAACGTTCAAATTCGAAATGATACCATGAATCACAATTTTTTTCCCAAAACACTTGTTTTATAATTGCTTTTCCAGTATTATATCTGGTAGGATTTGTGTCCTTGCATGGTTTAATTGAATCACATGAAAGATATTTACAAAATGTTAATTTTTTTATGGTTTTTGTTCAGAAGTCAACATAAAAATTCATATTTCTTGAGACGTAAGTGTTTGCAGTTGGATATTTGTAAGTAAAATCTTAACCAAGTATGGTCATTCACTAGTCCTCAGTGTTAGTTTTAGGAAATAGTCTTATTTGACCTTCACACATGTAAATATCCTCCTATCACCAGCCAGAGATATCACACAAGATGTCTCTGTGCTGTCTACTGGGTAACTCCCACCCACTTCCACCCGATGAAACATTCGCCATTCACCAGTAATATCACTTAGTATTGTAAAGTGTGTACCAGTATTCTCTGACATGGTGAAACCATCCTGATCACGCAGGGCTCAAGTTAAGCTGCAGTAGTCATGTTCTCAAGCTGTGATTATAATGCATGCACAGCAGTGCATATTGGCTGCAAAGGAAATCTTTTCCATTAGAACTTGTAACACGGTACACAAGTACTTGTACTAAGTACCTGCTCCACATCGGCTTACAGATTTATATGTGTGTGTGTTGGCCATGTTGAAGGAAGCTGACAACTAATGAAGGAAAAAAAAGCTGCTTCAAATCTCCAAGGAACTTAGTGTATCCTTGTTGACCCTTGCTGACCTCATTTGACCTCAGTTAACCGAAGCTGACTACATTTGCGATGACCTAATTGCCGGAACCTGAACCTGCTCTGTGGTGAAATGAAACAATGACTGTCAGCTATTGTTAGTTATTATAGATTGGCAATCCTTACCATAAAACGCTTTCATGCAGACAGCAATATATGTTGTATTATCGGTATATAACACTAGCTAATCAGTGATGGTTCAACAGTCAATGTTATGTCAGGCTTCCCGTTAAACCAAACCTTGAACACAGAAGTTAGGCTCCCCGCTAAACCAAACCTTGAACACAAAGGTTAGGCTCCCCGCTAAACCAAACCTTGAACACAGAGGTAAGGCTCCCCGCTAAACCAAACCTTGAACACAGAGGTTAGGCTCCCCGCTAAACCAAACCTTGAATAAAGAGGTCAGGCTCCCCGCTAAACCAACCTTGAACACAGAGGTTAGGCTCCCCACTAAACCAAACCTTGAACACAGAGGTTAGGCTCCCTGCTAAACCAAACCTTGAACAAAGTGGTTAGGCTCCCTGCTAACCCAAACCTTGAACAAAGAGGTTAGGCTCCCCACTAAACCAAAACTTGAACACAGAGGTTAGGCTCCCCGCTAAACCAAACCTTGAACAAAGTGGTTAGGCACCCCACTAAACCAAAACTTGAACACAGAGGTTAGGCTCCCCGCTAAACCAAACCTTGAACAAAGAGGTTAGGCTCCCCACTAAACCAAAACTTGAACACAGAGGTTAGGCTCCCCGCTAAACCAAACCTTGAACAAAGTGGTTATAGGCTCCCCACTAAACTAAACCTTGAACATAGTGGTTAGGCTCCCCGCTAAACCAAACCTTCAACAAAGAGGTTAGGCTCCCTGCTAAACCAAGCCTAAAACAAAGAGGTTAGACTCCATGCTAAAGTTGTCTAAAGCAAACTAAACAGCAATGCTAGGTCAAGATTCCTACTCTACCTGACTAAACTAAACTACACAGATGGAGGGCAGGCTCCTTGCTAGACTTGTCTAAAGCAAACTAAACAGCAATGCTAGGTCAAGATTCCTACTCTACCTGACTAAACTAAACTACACAGATGGAGGGCAGGCTCCTTGCTAGACTTGTCTAATTCCACGCACCTGTTTATACTTTTAAAATAAATATATAAAATGGAGATGATTTAGCGACATGTTTTTAAGGATGATTGTTCTGTCCAAGTTCCATAATTATGATCGGTTTAACTGATATTTGAACTGATGTTGAAACACACATATACCTACCTACCTACATATTGTTAAAATTTCTGTAATTAGGGTCAGTGACCCACAAAGTAAGTTACCCATTTCCGCTTTGATACTGTATCATTCTTACAGATATGATTAGGGATTGATTTGTACCTTGATCTGGGATAAAGGTACATTACCCTCGGGTACTGTTCACTCGTTGTTCGGGTTTGTTCACCTGAACCCATGGCTTTACCTGGTCAGTGAGTTGTGTATCAAATGTAGGACACTGTCCAGTCCAGAGCAGTTTATAATTAAATGGACGCAGGCCAAATGCCTTGGTGGTCCACTTAATGCCTATTGTTTATCCTCCAGGACTGGTCGAAGTGTTGGTCAGCTCGGCTCCAGCACTATTAAATAGTGACCGACCTATTAAACTAAAAACTGGGACATTAATTCCTTGATTCATTAAGATATTTTATGATGTGATACAAGTGTATATAACCTCTGTTCCTATTTATGTTTCGGGGGGGGGGGGGGGGGGGGGNGGGGGGAATTACGTCCCTCAAGGTTACTTTGATACTTAGCATTGATAAAATGTTTATGTCCATTTTATGATACACAATCAACATATTGGATTGTAACAATTGGTTATACCCCCCACTTAGTGGAAGCAGGTATATAGTAATTGTTCTGTCCTTGTGTCTCTGTCTCTGTCCTTCGTAGAGGTGTGCTGTTTATAAGAATCTTATGAACCCCTTGACATATTCATTTAAGATTGCACCAAGGTATGATGGAATTCTAATACCTTTTTAGATTTTGGTGGTCATCTGTCAAGATTAAAGGTCAAAGGTCACATTTGACCAATACAAGCTCCGGTTCATGATATCTGGTAAACCCTAGAATTTGTTTATATTTACACCATAGCATAGTAATATCATCAGGCTCTCATACACCCATAGCATAGTAATATCATCAGGCTCTCATACACCCATAGCACAGTCATATCATCAGGCTCTCATACACCCATAGCATCGTAATATCATCAGGCTCTCATACACCCATAGCACAGTCATATCATCAGGCTCTCATACACCCATATCATAGTAATATCATCAGGCTCTGATACACCCATAGCATAGTAATATCATCAGGTTCTAATACTTGGTGGTCATCTGTCAAGATTAAAGGTCAAAGGTCACATTTGACCAATACAAGCTCCGGTTCATGATATCTGGTAAACCCTAGAATTTGTTTATATTTACACCATAGCATAGTAATATCATCAGGCTCTAATACACCCATAGCATAGTAATATCTTCAGGTTCTCATATACCCATAGCATAGTAATATCATCAGGTTCTAATACACCCATAGCATAGTAATATCATCAGGTCCTAATACACCCATACCATAGTAATATCATCAGGTTCTCATACACCCAGAGCATAGTAATATCATCAGGTCCTAATACACCCATACCATAGTAATATCATCAGGTTCTCATACAGCCATAGCATAGTAATATCATCAGGTCCTCATACACCCATAGCATAGTAATATCATAAGGTTCTCATATACCCATAGCATAGTAATATTATCAGGTCCTAATACACCCATAGCATAGCAATATCATCAGGTTCTCATACACCCAGAGCATAGTAATATCATCAGGTCCTAATACACCCATAGCATAGCAATATCATCAGGTTCTCATACACCCAGAGCATAGTAATATCATCAGGCTCTAATACATCCATAGCATAGTAATATCATCAGGTACTCATACACTCATAGCATAGTAATATCATCAGGTTCTTATACACCCATAGCATAGTAATATCAACAGGTTCTGATACACCCATAGCATAGTAATATCAACAGGTTCTGATACACCCATAGCATAGTAAGATCATCAGGTTCTCATACACCCATATCATAGTAATATCATCAGGCTCTAATACATCCATAGCATAGTAATATCATCAGGTCCTCATACACCCATAGCATAGTAATATCAACAGGTTCTGATACACCCATAGCATAGTAAGATCATCAGGCTCTAATACACCCATAGCATCGTAATATCATCAGGTTCTCATACACCCACAGCATAGTAATATCATCAGGCTCTAATACATCCATAGCATAGTAATATCATCAGGTTCTCATACCCCCATAGCATAGTAATATCATCAGGTCCTAATACACCCATAGCATAGCAATATCATCAGGTTCTCATACACCCACAGCATAGTAATATCATCAGGCTCTAATATACCACTAGAAGAGTAATATCATCAGGTTCTAATACACCCATAGGGGAGTAATATCATCAGGGTCTAATACACCCATAGCATAGTAATACCATCAGGTTCTCATATACCCATAGCATAGTAATATTATCAGGTCCTAATACACCCATAGCATAGCAATATCATCAGGTTCTCATACACCCAGAGCATAGTAATATCATCAGGTCCTAATACACCCATAGCATAGCAATATCATCAGGTTCTCATACACCCAGAGCATAGTAATATCATCAGGTCCTAATACACCCATAGCATAGCAATATCATCAGGTTCTCATACACCCAGAGCATAGTAATATCATCAGGTCCTAATACACACATAGCATAGTAATATCATCAGGTTCTCATATACCCATAGCATAGTAATATCATCAGGTCCTAATACACCCATAGCATAGTAATATCATCAGGTTCTCATACACCCATAGCATAATAATATCATCAGGTTCTGATACACCCATAGCATAGTCATATCATCAGGCTCTAACACACCCATAGCATAGCAATATCATCAGGTTCTAATACACCTGATTATAATTACACCCATAGCATAGCAATATCATCAGGTTCTCATACACCCATATCATAGTAATATCATCAGGTTCTGATACACCCATAGCATAGTCATATCATCAGGCTCTAATACACCCATAGAATAGTAATATCATCAGGCTCTAACACACCCATAGCATAGCAATATCATCAGGTTCTAATACCCCTGATTATATTTTGGGGGTCATAGGTCAAGGATATTGTCAAAGGTCATACTGTGGGGGGGGGGGGGGGGGGGGGGGGGGGGGTCATAATGTCATAGCTCATGGTCACTCATAGGATATTATCTACCTAATCAAGTAACAGTAGTAGATCGTGATAATGATGTTGAAGAGTGTCGATTGTAACCTCATAGGACGGTATATCACACTGGAATATGAATGGTACGAGAGTGAATATATCGGGTAAAACTAGGTGTTCCAATGTATTGTTTAAACAAAATCTGTCTGCAGCTTAATTACTATTACAATATTTATCAATACTTCAATATATGGGCAGTATTACCCAGATCTTGGACTTGGTCTATCTGGTGTTAAGTAACAGGTCTACAGGGTAAATTGCTAAAATACAAAGTTTTCTGCTAAATTATAACTATAGGATATAGAGCACCTGTCATTATTTCCAAATATTTGCTCAAAAGAAACCCTGCTAATAAATTCTAAATAATTAATTCCGGTCTTCTTTGTCATATTCCAGAGACTAATTATTCCTGAGATTTTAAAAAGGAATTGATGTTGTTCTTATCGAGATATCAAAAAAAGAGTTGATTGTTGTTCTGATTCACAAATAAACAATAAATATTTTGACCAAAAGCATGTCACAACAAGAATGTTTCTTTTTTGTGTGCAAATAGTTATAAGGTATATTATAATTCTATATGTATGTCACGGCCATCTGTAATGGGAGGCCGGGGTCGGGGGAAGGTCATCACAATAGATATTACTAGGCTCGCCATTCATTAAATCTATTTGATGTACGGAAAATATTGATTTGAATTAAATGGGAATAGCTGTCGCTATCGTTAAATCTGATATTTGTCCTACACAAAACGGTCTCGTATTGCCATAAGCAAGCTATAAAAAATAGCATGTTTGAGAAGAAAGGACAGATACATTATACCGGCCTCCTAAGTACACATTTTATAAATTCTGGACAAGTCACTGAAGTCAACTTTAGGTCACGTTATATACCCTGAATGAAGTCGGTAAATCACCATCGCTAGCCAGGACACGTATTGAACTCCGTCCAACAAAGGAACAATACCTGTCAAGCAAAAAAGAAATTATCTTAGTTTCGGTCAATATTGGGTCATGAATAACGTTTTTTTATTTTTCTGTGCATGCCGTCTGGCGTTAGGCGTCTTTGTTAGCTCTGGTCATCTGTGGGTCAGCCCTATATCAAATAACCTTGTTCTCCATGGATCGATTTCTCACAAAACGCAAATCCTTTGAACATGGAATTTTAATAAGTGGTTGGGTAGGAATTACCCAAAATGACCGGCTACAGCTAGGTTGTGTTACCATGGCACACAAAAAGCCGAATGAAGGTCAGGTGATCAATAGCCGCTCATGATTGGTTGACCTCGGTCACTAAGTCACGCTGAAACATGTCCATATGAGGGAGAGGGGCTCCAACGGGATATCTGTACACTGATGAAAATAAAAAAGTTAAAAACATCCATAAAAGTACTATTTACTATTACTGAAAATCATTAACGTTGGTTTAATATGTATTGTGCTGCAAATTTGTTGAAACTTTTGGTCTATGTAAATATCTAAGTTATGTAGTTTCCCCTCCTGGCCCATTATTTTGCGCCTGCCGGCTGCCCAGTGCATGTGAAGCATGTCACCATGCTCTCAATGGCCGACAGAGCTCCCCATTCACCCACTGCCACCAGGATGAATCATTCTACAGGGCTAATTACATTTCCATGCCCATTGTTAACGTAGCAAAGACCTTCCAGTTGAAATTTCTCGAAAAATTCTGTATAGACTGGAACATACGAACTGTCTTCATTTCATTAGAAATGTATTTGTACTAAAAAAATTGTCCAAATTGAAGTTAAAAATTAAAAGTTGCTTGTCTGATAATTATTTCTTAGTTTTATGTGTGTACCAGGTGCCTTGTGCCCAGACGTTTGTTTCCGTCTTAACGATCTTTTACACAAAAGTATTTCAAATACAATCAGATGTGGACAAAGGATTATTTCATCTAGGGGGTCCCCAACATTAAGAGTTACAACATGTTTAGTTGTAGAGGTCAAGCACAAAGTGTCACTCCCACTGTTCTATATAAATCCAATTTTACAAAGAGTTCCAGATATTTCCATCGTTTACAACATACGGATCACTGTACCACTCCCCAATACTTGTTACTATGTAGTGAATATTTTCCCAACATGACAATATCTTTAATACATCATTTCCAAAAAGAAAACCGTACCTTTATAAAAAATAATAATGAAGAACTAAACAACAGAAATAAAACAAGAGCTCGGAGTGTTAAAATGTAATGGTACCAGAATTTACACCCTGGACCTCGGATTACTGTACAGTTACTCCAGATTACCGTACAGTTACTCCAGATTACCGTACAGCTACTCCAGATTACCGTACAGTTACTCCAGATTACTGTACAGTTACTCCAGATTACTTTAAAGTTACTCCAGATTACTGTACAGTTACTCCAGATTACTTTACAGTTACTCCAGATTACTGTACAGTTACTCCAGATTACTGTACAGTTACTCCAGATTACCATACAGTTACTCCAGATTACTTTACAGTTACTCCAGATTACCGTACAGTTACTCCAGATTACCGTACAGTTACTCCAGATTACTTTACAGTTACTCCAGATTACTGTACAGTTACTCCAGATTACTGTACAGCTACTCCAGATTACCATACAGTTACTCCAGATTACTTTACAGTTACTCCAGATTACTGTACAGTTCCTCCAGATTACTGTACAGTTACTCCAGATTACCGTACAGTTACTCCAGATTACTTTACAGTTACTCCAGATTACTGTACAGTTACTCCAGATTACTGTACAGTTACTCCAGATTACCGTACAGTTACTCCAGATTTCTATACCATGTCATCAGTGGTATTCTAGTCCTAATGTACTGGAATTGTATCCAGAAACAGCTTTAATGGGAGGTCATGAAAGGGAGATTACCCTATGTATGACAAGGTACAGTGAAATTCTCTAGTGTTTTGCTGGAGTGGGACAGGGATCCTTAATTTAGTAAGCATTTAAGGTGAATAACTCTAAACACAAAATGAAAGGTTGAATACTAAAAAAGTATTGTTTGTCAAATTTTGATTTTCACAGTAATTTGCACAGAGGATAGGTCTTGAGTTGAGATATCTAACAAAAAATTCATAAATTAACATTTCACTTCAATTTTATTGTGAATTTTGAAAATTCAAATTTTTGTGAAGTGGTCATTTAAAGCAAAATAACAAATGTATATATTCATGAAATATAGTTTATTTATTGTATAAAATAAGTATGAAAAAACCATTTAAAATCAAAGTGAAAGGTCATTAAAATTTTGGGAAAAAAAACCCTGAATTAAAATCAAAATGAAGTAATGTAACTAATCCAGTGTAATGAAAGTTTTGCAGGTTTTACCGGACTTCAAAACGAGTGAAGAAATTTCAAATTTGGAATTAAAACTTTTCAAGAAACTAACGACTAGTTTACATTATATCATTATTTTGCAAATAGTGAATCCAAAAGACTTGAAGCAATGTAATGGTCTATATGTGATATGCATACCAAGGTTTTAGATTTTTTATCTGCCTCATACCAATAAATATTTTCCCCTTGCTGTTTGCTTAATTCCTCTACTTAATACAGACTCAGGAAGGACTGGAATCACTAATTTATCATCTATTCAATGGACTTTAATGGTGAATTTTATCAAAAGAAAGACTGAACTGGTAGATAATGAAAAGTATAATAGAGGTTACTGGATACTAGTGGAAGTCAGGCTAGTGATGGTGAGCAGGCCTAGGTAAGCAGGGCTAGGTTATAATGTATAATAGAGGTTACTGGGTACTAGTGGAAGTCAGGCTATTGATGGTGAGCAGGCCTAGGTAAGCAGGGCTAGGGTATAATGTATAATAGAGGTTACTGGGTACTAGTGGAAGTCAGGCTATTCATGGTGAGCAGGCCTAGGTAAGCAGGCCTAGGTTATAAAGGATAATAGAGGTTACTGGGTACTAGGGGAAGTCAGGCTATTGATGGTGATCAGGCCTAGGTAAGCAGGCCTAGGTTATAAAGTATAATAGAGGTTACTGGGTACTAGTGGAAGTCAAGCTATTGAGGGTGAGCAGGCCTAGGTAAGCAGGGCTAGGTTATAAGGTATAATAGAGGTTACTGGGTACTAGTGGAAGTCAGGCTATTGATGGTGAGCAGGCCTAGGTAAGCAGGCCTAGGTTATAAGGTATAATAGAGGTTACTGGGTACTAGTGGAAGTCAAGCTATTGAGGGTGAGCAGGCCTAGGTAAGCAGGGCTAGGTTATAAAGTATAATAGAGGTTACTGGGTACTAGTGGAAGTCAGGCTATTGATGGTGAGCAGGGCTAGGTAAGCAGGCCTAGGTTATAAGGTATAATAGAGGTTCCTGGGTACTAGGGGAAGTCAGCCTATTGATGGTGAGCAGGCCTAGGTAAGCAGGACTAGGTTATAAAGTATAATAGAGGTTACTGGGTACTAATGGAAGTCAGGCTATTGATGGTGAGCAGGGCTAGGTAAGCAGGCCTAGGTTATAAGGTATAATAGAGGTTACTGGGGACTAGGGGAAGTCAGTCTATTGATGGGGAGCAGGCCTAGGTAAGCAGGGCTAGGTTATAAAGGGCTGGAGAATTAGGGCTGCAGATCACGGCTTTATGGACATAATGTTTCTGGCATCAAAGGCCCTGACTGTCTCGTGTCAAAACTGGTGCATGGTCATACATAGTTACTGGATACTAGTGGAAGTCAGGCTAGTGATGGTGAGCAGGCCTAGGTAAGCAGGCCTAGGGTATAAGGTATAATAGAGGTTACTGGCTACTAGTGGAAGTCAAGCTATTGAGGGGGAGCAGGCCTAGGTAAGCAGGGCTACGTTATAAGGTATAATAGAGGTTACTGGCTACTAGTGGAAGTCAAGCTATTGAGGGTGAGCAGGCCTAGGTAAGCAGGTCTAGGTTATCAGGTATAATAGAGGTTTCTGGGTCCTAGTGGAAGTCAGGCTATTGATGGTGAGCAGGGCTAGGTAAGCAGGCCTAGGTTATAAAGGGTAATAGAGGTTACTGGGTACTAGGGGAAGTCAGTCTATTGATGGTGAGCAGGCCTAGGTAAGCAGGCCTAGGGTATAAGGTATAATAGAGGTTACTGGCTACTAGTGGAAGTCAAGCTATTGAGGGTGAGCAGGCCTAGGTAAGCAGGGCTAGGTTATAAAGGGCTGGAGAATTAGGGCTGCAGATCACGGCTTTATGGACATAATGTTTCTGGCATCAAAGGCCCTGACTGTCTCGTGTCAAAACTGGTGCATGGTCATACATAGTTACTGGATACTAGTGGAAGTCAGGCTAGTGATGGTGAGCAGGCCTAGGTAAGCAGGGCTAGGTTATAATGTATAATAGAGGTTACTGGGTACTAGGGGAAGTCAGTCTATTGATGGTGAGCAGGCCTAGGTAAGCAGGGCTAGGTTATAAAGGGCTGGAGAATTAGGGCTGCAGATCACGGCTTTATGGACATAATGTTTCTGGCATCAAAGGCCCTGACTGTCTCGTGTCAAAACTGGTGCATGGTCATACATATATGAAATTCAAGGTTTACTGTTCATTCATGTAGCCTTTCCATAGAGGCCTTCAAAGCAAGGATGCCGAGTATTTCAGCCAAGTATACAAAGGTGTTAATCTCCTCAGACTTGTGTGGTCAATCAGTGCTATGCCCATCAGCTCTAACTAACCATGAAATTTTATCTGATTTTTGTCAGGGGCTAGCTGGCCTAGCGGTATGTGTGGTGGTCAGTTATGGGTCACAAACATCCAAAATATTATTTGTTTCCCCTTCTTTTCCTCCAAACATGTCAGATCGACTTTGGGGGTCACTGAGTACAGACTTAAGAGTAGGAAACATGCCAGATGAAGGAGTCTTTTTTCTCTGGACAGCTGGTAAAGGATCAGAAACAATGATATGGACCAAATGAGCCATTGTTTTCACATTTTGTCCATTGTCCATCTGTTAGGGCATCTTGTTTCTGAACTCTAATTTTGAGTTGTCTTTGATGGTTTTAGTTCCTGGTGCCTACACTATTGTGGAGCACCGTGAATTTTGCTGTCTATGAGGAAGCGATATGAAAATTAAGAGAGTCATTTATTGGGCACTCATCTAAGTTCATGCCACAAATCTCACGCTAAGGTATCAATAAACTGATGTGTTTATTAGAAATCCCTGTAACTTCTACAGGTTATACAAAGCTTCCAATGTATGTTAATAGGCATTTTGTCAACTTGAAACAATAAACTACTGCCAATTGAAAGTAGTTCATTGGTAATATTTACCAGTTTTTAAATATTTCAGTGCCAGAAGAAAGTTATTCATTATAAATTGTGAAAAGAACAGCCATCTTCTAAGAAGGGGAAGAGTTCAATAAATAGAACAGCCATTGATCTTTAGGAAGGATAAAGATATCTAACGTTACCACGATGACGTCATAATAATTATAAGAACGATTGGTCATTGAAGCTAGTAGCTTCTGATGATTAGGTTATGAAATACACGTGTCGGTGCGATGCGGCGGTAAACATCGTGGGATTAAGTTGTGTTTTGGTTGCGACCATGGTAGAATGGTAACAGTAAGCTAGTTACATAATCTACGAAATTGATCGGCACTTCATTAAAAATATGTATATAGCTGATTACATCACATCGTAATACCGTGGTCATAACCAAATATTAGTCCTTGTATCTCAAACCTATCCAGAAGTTCCTGTCAGTAGTCATCAATGCTACATAGTGTCACAATGCAGAAGAGGTTCAACTGAACACTTTTTAATTGCAGACATAATTATGGTTACAATAAGCTTTTATAAGCTTCACTGTCCATAGCACCAAGGATATATTGTATTTAGATATTGGCGATATTTGCTTTGCTCCACTAGATAATATACCACCGTAAACCAGGGCAAATATTCATGGTTTAATGCTCTGAAGAGTTGATGAGGGTTTCGCATGTGGACATGTCTACAGTCTTAATGAAATAAACGGGAGTGTATGAAAGTTTGATGATTTGAGTGATGGGAGGGCGAGATAAAGTTCACAGTGTTTTATGTCTACACTCGAGCTCTGTGGAATCATCGGTATGACAAAAGGAAATGATAACATTTTAATTTTGAATGTTGATTAGTTTTATCAATGACGACCTTTGACCCTTTGTACCCGTAACTATTATCATGGGAGCTACAATGCTACATGATTAATTTGGTGATCATGTCAGAAATTCTCAAGAGGTTTAAAGAAAAATGGGTTAAATTTGTAGCTTGTTAATTATATATGTGTTGTTTTATCTTAAAATCTCAACTTGTTTTATCAATGTTAATCATTTTGCCGTTGTGGGATTGGGAAAATAAACTATAACTGTATGATGACGATGAACTTAACCTTATGATGAAGATAAACTATAACTGTATGATGAAGATGAACTTAACCTTATGATGACGATGAACTTAACCTTATGATGAAGATGAACTGAACCTTATGATGAAGATAAACTATAACTGTATGATGACGATGAACTTAACCTTATGATGAAGATGAACTTAACCTTATGATGATGATGAACTTAACCTTATGATGAAGATGAACTGAACCTTATGATGACGTTGAACTAAAACAGTATGATAAGATGAACTTGAACCTTATAATGTAGATGAGCTAAAACCTAATGATTTAGAAGATAAATAGAACTTAATTTACTTCCCTGTTAGTTGTTGTTCCTTTCATTTAATCTTTTCAAACAATATATACATAATAACCGATGTACAAGTCCACTGGACACCTGACGCCCCGGATTGGTCGATTAAATGTCAAGGTCAGACAAGCCCAGGATTGGTCGATTAAATGTCAAGGTCAGAGAATACTTAGAATATTTTCTATGGAAAAATAGGTCAGGCTAGAAAGTTCAAGTTCAAGTTCTTAATTAACTTTAAGTTTAGGAGAGTTTTTCAAAATCTAGCCATGGGCTAGCAGAAATTTAAACCTGAAAGTGTAAACCTTTGAATGATATGCAATTTGTTTAAATGTATAGAAATAAAATAAAAAAGGGAACAGGCTGCCATCTATGTTAGTAAAAGTGCTAAAGATATTGTTTCTGCCTGGAAGCATGGACAGGTTGTCGGTTGTTTCTGCCTGGAAGCATGGACAGGTTGTCGGCTAAATGACCAATTTTCACAAAGGATTTAGGTTTATAAAGATTTCAAAGTACAAGAATTGGATTGAAGATTTACAAGAACCTACAAAGTCCTAAAACCTATAAAACATCTGTATATATTTTGAAAAGGTGTATTTTCTAACAAAACTAAAACAGGTTCCACAAACCAAGTTTAACAGTATGTGTGTATGCATGAACCGAGTGACACTAGAAGGCCGATATCCACGTCACATATTCCAAAAATCTGACTTGGATGCATTAAAATAAAACATGCACTGGAATGCACCCCTAAAACGGAGTCGTCGGACAGGACTTGGGCCCTATCCTGCACCGAAACAATGCCGCGCTGGAATGTGCACACAGTGTATTAACTTTACATAATCAGCGTAAGCCCAAGTTGCAGAAACACTATTGTTATCCTGTGACATAGGTAATAAAGGGCGTTAGTAATGTGTCTTTGTTACCTATATGTGGCTCCTGGTTCTCTGGCACATGCGATTTGTGTCAAGTTACTTAAGTTCTCTACACGCTACGGCAGGCTGAAGCTTTGTGGTCTTAACCACGTGTCGAGTACAAATTACCGTCAAAATTTATTATTGGTTTGTGAATTTTTTCCTTTTTTTTCAAACAAATGAAAAGCACACATTTATTAATATAAACATGTAAATAAAATGAACTTGGAAATTGAGACCATTTCGTTTGTTGTGAAGAAATGGTAGGTATTTAAGCTGTCTGGTGTTGATATGTAATGATATAGGTAGGACATTAATCAGACCACTGACAGCCACACACTAGCAGACATTCTTTGTTCTTGTTGGAAATTTGAAACATGTCAAATTATGAAAGATTGAAATCTGTTCATGTTAGTTTAATTGAGTTTCGGTAATGTATAGTCAGGAAATATTTTTTACATTTTTAAACACCAATGTCACTGTTTCTTGCATAATGTTTCGGACGAGTTTTGCCATTCTACCTGCTGTTTTATATTTGTCTATTCAATCGAACAGTCTGTAAAATAGATAATTAGATGATTAGATTATAAAATACTTATCAGTTGTCGGTCTGGTCAAGTTTGAACGATAACCAGATGACCATTATCAATTAACCAGAAAAATCAGTATTTCTCTTGAAATATTCCTCATCTTTATTTCTTCAAATTGAATTGGATTGTTTTGGTACCTTATTTAAAACAAAGATTGAAATTTCGATCTATAACGGCAAGAAAATGTACTAAATTCCTGATAGAGCTGGTTATATCTGTATTAGAGTACATTATTGTAGTGTGTCAGTGATTATAGGTTTAGTGCTCCTAACAGATTTCTATTTATCTAAAAACTAAGTAATTCTGCACAAAGTGTAGTGATTCAATGTATGGAGTTCTGTTTAGAAAGAAGGCACTTTATGCAGGTAACTTTCTATAAAATCCTGTTTATCTATAAACTAAGTCATTGTGCACAAAGTGTAGTGAATCAATTAGTATTTACGTAGTTTTGTTAAGTGATCTACACAGGAAACATGTGATACTAGTTCCTGTTAATTATTTACAAAATAAAGTAGAGAGATAATATCGGAACCAAATGGGAGACTAAGCTTACAAATGGTGTCAATAAATGGTCATTTGCCAGGTATTAACAGAAAGCTATTTATTTGAGGACACAAACCAGGTTACATTAATGAAAAATTGAACCATTAAATCAGCATCCTGACATCCTTTCAGATACAGCATAAAAGTACTGAAAGGTGTTCAGTATGTAGAATAACTATTTTAGATTTTTAAACACAGATCGAGAGTCCTGGTGGCTGGTTTAGATTCAATACAAGCATAAATATGCCTATACTTTCAACATTTGAAATGTCTTGTTTAATGCCATTATCAATTATAAAATGGTTTGGGCAAATAAAAAGACTAGTGCGTCAGACCATCTTCCTTGTGGCCCAGTATTTTCTTCATATCATTTGTGAGGGTCACCCCAATCCTTATACAGACAGGACATTGATAATTTGATGTGCTTGACTGGTTGATTATATTTGTGTCAGTGGTACATAAATAACACAGTGCTAGTGTGTACCTGTGGGTCAGGTGAAGTGGTATAGCAGGCCATTGACCTACACAGCCAGATATAGCAATCAATTTCCTTCCATCTGAAGCAGATATAGATGGACGAATGGCCAAACAGTGAAAGTCAACAGTTTTATTATCAATTTACTGGATAGTGATAATGAGGGGAGAACCTACGTAAGACCACCCAGTCTGGGACAACACGCCTTTAATCAAATTGTTACCTCAATAGGTTACCTGTATATGTTGCCTCAATAGGTTACCTGTATATGTTACCTCACTAGGTTACCTGTATATGGTACCTCAATAGGTTACCTGTATATGTTACCTCAATAGGTAACCTATTGAGGTACCAATACAGGTAACCTATTGGGGTAACCTATTGAGGCCACATATACAGGTAACTTATTGAGGTAACAATACAGGTAACATACACAGGGGACCTATTGAGGAAACATGTACAGGTAAACTATTGAGGTAACCTATACAGGTAACCTACTGAGGTAACATACACACGGAACCTATTGAGGTTACATACACAGGTAACATATTGAGGTAACATACACAATTGAGGTAACATATTCAGGTGGCCTATTGAGGTAACACACACAGGTAACCTATTGAGTAACCTATTGAGGTATCATATACAGGTAACCTAGTGAGGTAACATATACTTGAGGTAACATACACAGGGGACCTATTGAGGAAACATGTACAGGTAACCTAGTGAGGTAACATATACTTGAGGTAACATACACACGTAACCTATTGAGGTTACCTGTATATGTTCCCTCAATAGGTAACCTGTACATGTTACCTCAATATGTTACCTCAATTGTGTATGTTACCTCAATAGGTTACCTCAATAGGTTACCTGTGTTGTTATCTCAATAGGTTACCTGTACATGTTACCTCAATAGGTTACCTGTATATGTTACCTCAATAGGTTACCTGTATTGTTACCTCAATAGGTCACCTGTGTATGTTACCTCAATATGTTACTTGTGTATTTTACCTCAATAGGCTACCTCAATAGGTTACCTGTATATGCTGTGTATGTTACCTCAATATGTTACTTGTGTATGTTACCTCAATAGGCTACCTCATCAATAGGTTACCTGTGTATGTTACCTTAATAGGTTACCTGTATATGTTACCTCAAAAGGTTACCTCAATAGGTTACCTGTGTATATTACCTCAATAGGTTACCTGTATATGTTACCGCAATAGGTTACCTCAATAGGTTACCTGTTTATGTTACCTCAATAGGTTTCCTGTGTATGTTACCTCAATAGGTTACCGTATGTTACCTCAATAGGTTACCTGTGTATGCTACCTCAATAGGTTACCTCAATAGGTTACCTGTGTATGCTACCTCAATAGGTTACCTCAATAGGTTACCTATTGGGTTACCTGTATATGTTACCTCAATAGGTCACCTGTGTATGTTACCTGTATTGTTACCTCAATACAGGTAACATACACAGGTGACCTATTGAGGTAACAATACAGGTACCCTATTGAGGTAACAATACAGGTAACCTATTGATGTTACTTGTGTATGTTACCTCAAGGTTACCTGTGTATGTTACCTCAATAGTTTACCTGTGTATGTTACCTCAATAGGGTACCTCAATAGGGTACCTGTGTATGTTACCTCAATAGGGTACCTCAATAGGGTACCTGTGTATGTTACCTCAATAGGGTACCTGTATTGTTACCTCAATAGGTTACCTGTATAGGTTACCTCAATAGGTTACCTGTGTAAGTTACCTCAATAGGTTACCTGTATAGGTTACCTCAATAGGTTACCTCAATAGGTGACCTGTGTTGTTATCTCAATAGGTTACCTGTACATGTTTCCTCAATAGGTTACCTGTATATGTTACCTGAATAGGTTACCTGTATATGTTACCTGAATAGGTTACCTGTATATGTTACCTCAAAAGGTTACCTCAATAGGTTACCTGTGTATGCTACCTCAATAGGTTACCTCAATAGGTCACCTGTATATGTTACCTCAATAGGTCACCTGTATATGTTACCTCAATTGTGTATGTTACCTCAATAGGTTACCGTATGTTACCTCAATAGGTTACCTGTGTATGCTACCTCAATAGGTTACCTCAATAGGTGACCTGTGTTGTTATCTCAATAGGTTACCTGTACATGTTTCCTCAATAGGTTACCTGTATATGTTACCTCAAAAGGTTACCTCAATAGGTTACCTGTGTATGCTACCTCAATAGGTTACCTCAATAGGTCACCTGTGTATGTTACCTGTATTGTTACCTCAATAAGTCACCTGTGTATGTTACCTCAATAGGTTACGTGTGTATGTTACCTCAATAGGTCACCTGTGTATGTTACCTCAATATGTTACTTGTGTATGTTACCTCAATAGGCTACCTCAATAGGTCACCTGTATATGTTACCTCAATAGGTTACCTGTATTGTTACCTCAATAGGTAACCTGTATAGGTTACCTCAATAGGTTACCCGTATTGTTACCTCAATAGGATACCTCAATAGGCTACCTCAATAGGTCATCTGTATATGTTACCTCAATATGTTACTTGTGTATTTTACCTCAATAGGCTACCTCAATAGGTCATCTGTATATGTTACCTCAATGTATATGTTACCTCAATACAGGTAACCTTTTGAGGTAACATATACAGGTGCCCTACTGAGCTAACCTATTGAGGTAACAATACAGTGAACCTATTGAGGTAACATAAACAGGTGACCTATTGAGGTAACCTAATGAGGTAACATATACAGGTTACCTATTGCGGTAACATATACAGGTAACTTATTGAGGTAACATACACAAGTAACATCAATAGGTTACCTGTATATGTTTCCTCAATAGGTTACTTGTGTATGTTTCCTCAATAGGTTACCTCAATAGGATACCTCAATAGGCTACCTCAATAGGTCATCTGTATATGTTACCTCAATAAGTTACCTGTATATGTTACCTCATTAGGTTACCTCAATAGGTCACCTGTATATGTTCCCTGTATTGTTCCCTCAATAGGTTACCTGTATTCTATAGGTTACCTGTATATGTTAACTCAATAGGTTACCTGTATATGTTACCCCAATAGGTTACCTGTGTATGTTTCCTCAATAGGTTACCTCAATAGGCCACCTGGATATGTTACCTCAATAGGTTTCCTCAATTGGTTACCTGTATATGTTACCCCAATAGGTTACCTGTGTATGTATGTTACCTCAATAGGTAACCTGTATAGGTTACCTCAATAGGTTTCCTGTATATGTTACCTCAATAGGTAACATACACAGGTAACCTTGAGGTAACATACACAAGTAACATATTGAGGTAACATACACAGGTGACCTATTGAGGTAACAATAAAGGTAACCTATTGAAGTAACATATACAGGGAACCTATTGAGGTACCATATACAGGAAACCTAGTGAGGTAACATATACAGGTTACCTATTGCGGTAACATATACAGGTAACTTATTGAGGTAACATACACATAACATATACAGGTAACCAATTGAGGTAACCTATTGAGGAAACATACACAGGTAACCTAATGAGGTAACATATACAGGTTACCTATTGCGGTAACATATACAGGTAACTTATTGAGGTAACATACACATGTAACCTATTGAGGTAACATGTATATGTTACCTCAATACAGGTAACCTATTGATGTAACATACACAGGTAACCTTGAGGTAACATACACAAGTATCCTATTGAGGTAACAATACGGGTAACCTATTGAGGTAACCTCCACAGGCAGCCTATTGAGGTAACATACATACACAGGTAACCTATTGGGGTAACATATACAGGTAACCTATTGAGGAAACATATACAGGTGACCTATTGAGGTAACCTATACAGGTTACCTATTGAGGTAACAATACAGGGAACATATACAGGTGACCTATTGAGGTAACATATCCAGGTGGCCTATTGAGGTAACCTATTGAGGTAACATACATACACAGGTAACCTATTGGGGTAACATATACAGGTAACCTATAGAGGTAACATATACAACCTATTGAGGTAACATAAACAGGTGACCTATTGAGGTAACATATTGAGGTAACATACACAAGTAACCTATTGAGGTAACAATACAGGTAACCTATACAGGTAACCTATTGATGTAACATACACAGGTAACCTTGAGGTAACATACACAAGTAACCTATTGAGGTAACAATTCAGGTAACCTATTGAGGTACCATATACAGGTAACCTAGTGAGGTAACATATACAGGTGCCCTACTGAGCTAACCTATTGAGGTAACATGTATATGTTACCTCAATAGGCTACCTCAATAGGTCATCTGTATATGTTACCTCAATTGTGTATGTTACCTCAATATGTTACTTGTGTATTTTACCTCAATAGGCTACCTGTGTTGTTACCTCAATAGGTTACCTCCATAGGTTACCTGTATATGTTACTTACCTGTATTGTTACCTCAATAGGATACTTGTGTATGTTACCTCAAGGTTACCTGTGTATGTTACATCAATAGGTTACCTGTATATGTTACCTCATTAGGTTACCTCAATAGGTCACCTGTATATGTTACCTCAATAGGTTACCTCAATAGGTTACCTCAATTGGTTACCTGTATATGTTACCTCAATAGGTTACCTGTATATGTTACCTCAATAGGTTACCTGTATATGTTACCTCAATAGGTTACCTGTAT
>NW_018405326.1:602008-617499 GCF_002113885.1 Mizuhopecten yessoensis | reverse complement strand
TATGTTACCTCAATAGGTTACCTGTGTATGTTACCTCAATAGGTTACCTGTGTATGTTACCTCAATAGGTTACCTGTATATGTTACCTCAATAGGTTACCTGTATATGTTACCTCAATAGGTTACCTGTGTTGTTACCTCAATAGGTTACCTGTATATGTTACCTCAATAGGTTACCTGTGTTGTTACCTCAATAGGTTACCTGTATTGTTACCTCAATAGGTTACCTGTATATGTTACCTCAATAGGTTATCTGTGTATGTAGGTTGCCTGTATATGTTACCTCAATAGGTTACTAAAATGATATTAACTTTTAAAAGTTTACAAGATATGAAATACTGTAAAACATTATAAATTGAAATTAACTTTTTGACCAAAGGTTATAAAATAGCTTTCAGACTTAAGTTTGAATGAAGAGATTTAGTTATGAATGTGAGTTTGAACAGATCTGTTGTCCTCAGAGTACTGGTCTAAGGGATTAAGTCTCTCTGAGGTAGTGTTGAGAAAGGGGCCAAATGACAATATTAGTTAGTATTATCTGTTGGTCAGTAAAATGTCAGTGACCAGCAGTACTAGTGTCCATTGTTTGTCGACAGAAGTACTTTTGAAAATAAGGTGAGAGGTCAAGTAAAAAGGTTCTACACTCCAGTATATCACAGGTATATCGGGGAACAGTGATCAAATCTTCAAACATTCACCTGAATACTAGGCTTGCTGAAATCTAATAATCTTTACAACGACATTTGGATCTGGCCATTCAAGATTTGTAAGCTTGACAAATCTGTGAGATTATTTATCGTGTTCTTTATATTTTAATTTATTCAAATACATTCAGGTTTCTTTGATAAAACAACCCATTTGTAACAATAAGCATTAAGATTTTGTCCAAAACTCTTATATTACTGTAATTTTTCACACTTCACCTTTTTTGCAAATATTCATTATGAATTTCAACAAGATCTTGACATCAAGCTTATCATACTTTTAAAAACTTATTACTGCTGGCGTATGTAAAGGTACTTGAGCTATCAGACCCTCATTCAAAGGACTGGAGTAACAGCCATTGTCAGGTGACCTAGAGGTGCTTTTTGAACCTGTGGGGGGGAATCTAACGAGTTTTTTCTGCCCTACTTATGAAAATGTGGATTACTGGGACAGACCTCTGTTACAGTAACTAATTGGCTTACATTTCTGTCCAAGATTATTCCAATTATTTCCTTCAGTTGAATAAAAAATAGTTGAATGAAGTGAACAAAACTTGAAATATCAGAATACATTATGTTCTTACACCTACTTCAAATAACTTTATTTCTGTGTTAATTCTGTGTGATGGGGTCGGGGATTTCTGTGTTAATTCTGTGTGATGGGGTCGTGGATTTCTGTGTTAATTCTTTGTGATGGGGTCGTGTGTTACTTCTGTGTGATGGGGGCGGGGATTTCTGTGTTTATTCTGTGTGATGGGGTCGGGGATTTCTGTGATAATTCTGTGTGATGGGGTCAGGGATTTCTGTGTTAATTCTTTGTGATGGGGTCGTGTGTTATTTCTGTGTGATGGGTCGTGTGTTTATTCTGTGTGGTGGGGTCGGGGATTTCTGTGTTAATTCTTTGTGATGGGGTCGTGTGTTTATTGTGTGTGATGGGGTCGTGTGTTAATTCTGTGAGATGGGGTCGGGGATTTCTGTGATAATTCTGTGTGATGGGGTCGGGAATTTCTGTTAATTCTGTGTGTTGGGGTCGTGTGTTAATTCTGTGTGATGGGGTCGGGGATTTCTGTTAATTCTGTGTGATGGGTCGTGTGTTAATTCTGTGTGATGGGGTCGGGGATTTCTGTTAATTCTGTGTGATGGGGTCGGGTATTTCTGTTAATTCTGTGTGATGTGTCGTGGGTTAATTCTGTGTGATGGGGTCATGTGTTAAATCTGTGTGATGGGGTCGTGTGGTAATTCTGTGTGATGGGGTCGGGGGTTAATTCTGTGTGATGGGGTCATGTGTTAATTCTGTGTGATGGGGTCGGGGATTTCTGTATAAATTCTGTGTGATGGGGTCGTGTGTTAATTCTGTGTGATGGGGTCGGAGGATGATACTGCAAATCTGTCATTTTTCGTGAGTTGTTCTTTTCATGACTTCAAAAGGTTAAATGTAATATTTTTGCTCCACTCAAAATCAATGCTCCCATATGGTGACAAGGATGTGCAAACTGTGTTTATCTGAGAGATTTAAATAGTACAGGGTGTTGACCTAGCCTTCTAGTTCAGTGGCAAAGACGACAAGGGCAAGAAATCGTCACTGTTTTCACTTGAGTCGAGATATTTGAATCTGTGTTTGACTGTCATGATGACTGACCATGTACCAAGTAAATAAATCAATTCCTTTGTATCTTTTAAGTGGGAAATGTACTCATAGAAATGAAATTCTACAACTCCCAAAATTGTGCTCGCTCTCAGTAATTTGATTAGCTGTGTTCGTGACATGAGAGTTAAATAAAAGAGGAGTTTTATTTGCGCCTCTATTATTAGGATGGTGATAAGTCGACTTGATGAGTCGTGATCATTTTTCTCATGTTTTATTGCTTATAAAGCCATTCGGTTTTGGATCCAGTGAAAAGATGAAACGTGGCAAAGATGTTATCATCAGACTGTAACCATATATTACTGAATTTTTTTTTTTTCAAAAACCTGATTGAGATCTGATTCATTTCAGTATATGTAATTATAGAGAACTTAAGTACATGAAATATTTATATTAAAGTTTAAATCTAGTTAAATATTTGCTGATAAGCTATCTGAATTGAGGTCTATTTAAAGAAGAGCACACACACACTCACATATATATATTGATATAAATAATCATAGAGGTTAGTAGTACAACCCTGGTAAGAGGGTCTTTCCTAATAATTGGAGTGACAATCAATAGGAAGTTCCAGTACATACATTTCATAGGCCTCATTTTGTTACCTGTTACGCAATCAAAAGTATTTAAATAATTTGCAGACAAAAGTTTCCAATAAATGCTGTCTATTTTTGGAAGCTTGCACATTTCAAATATTTGCTTTTGGTTTAATGATTTGAAGTTTCATCTTAAAATAGTGCCTAGTACAAAGCCTGGCGTTTTAATTAACCAGGAACCAGAAGGCTGAGTTTATGAGTGGATATTTAATTAAACTCAGAACCTTTCCCGCAAAAAGTGTATTGGTAGAAATATCCTGCCAATTTTTTATTCTTAGATATTGAATTCCGTGTTTGCGTTTTGAATGAGGTACATGTTCCATTTAAATTAAAGAGTTTTCCCATCACAAATAAAATCAGTTACTGGTAAGGGATGACGTAATTTTCCCAGGTGCATCGCTCACCATTACTCAGGTAGGCAGACGAATCGGAATCAATTTCACGATTTTATTGTAGTTTAAATATTGTATTAAGCAATATACTGATATGAAATTACACATGAGTCCTGTTTGAAGTAGATCTCACTAGCAGTTGTTCCCGTCCTAATTCTACACTGGAAATTCTATAGGTACTACAGTATAGTGGTCTTTGCTATATATTTTTTATAGGTGAGGTTGTAATATGTAATTGTATAAAACAAATAGAGCCTCCCCCTGCGGGCTATTTTTACCCTGCTTGTGTCCTGTTGTGAAGCGTATGTGAACATACAACTGGGTAAGTAGGTCAGTGGGCCAGGCACTATGTACAGTGGGCCATGTGTGTGCATACACACTCTACTGAGATCTGGTACAGCCAGCCAGCAGTGTAGCATGGATTATATCTCTACCATGTTTTATATCTATTCTCTCTGGGTAAGTAATCACATCCTTGCTTCTATCTTCATTATCCCACAGACGGGCGGCGGCGAAAAAATCATACTTATAATTCAGAATAGTTTTGTTAAAAAAAAACATTGCTTAAGATTCCAAATGGCAGACTGTTTCGTGTTACATAGGGTTGTATTTTTTTTTAATATATATATATATAACACATTTTGTATTTTTTTTATGCGTATCTATTGCACATGCATTTCCTGTGAGTTTCTTCGTGCATGCATGCATGCGTCACGTCGTTTTAAGTGTTTTTTCGTTTGAGCGTTCCAGCTTTTCCTACGTGGTGAATTCAAGCTACCTGCTCTGTCTTCAAATTTAGTAATTATGTCATATAGACATTGTAACTCACCTGAATACCACAGGGAGTTAGTCAGAGCTACGATATTTCATTAAAATTTCACGGAGTGATGTACATGGGGTTATAAAAGGGATCATAGCCTTCAGTAAAAACGTCCAAAAGTGAAAATCTCAGAAATGCCTGAAATCTTAAAAATGTGAAATATGCTGCGAGGCATTTAGATTTATATATGTTATAAACGTAATTTAAGCACAACAAATAGGACCAAGTGTAATGGTCGGTGATACCAGCAATATGATTTGAAAATCTGACCCTTATAATTACCAATCAGAATATATTTCTTCAATCTTAGATATAGATTTGTATGCTGCTTAAGGTTAAAATTTTCATCGCTTCTAATCTCAGAAAATATATTTATTTAATTATGTTTTAGTTTGAATTGGTAGTAACTGCGTTTTAAATAAAGATGTGTTGATGTGTTCTTATGGTCACTTTAAAAGAGACTGTATTGATATAAGTTATTAGTAAAAAATATGATTTAATATTTCACATATAGCTACTGTTAGACCAACAAAATACATTAGACAGACGTCGGGTACATCGAGATCTGAGCTTGTGAATTTTTAGATTTAATCTTGTTCAGTAAAATCCTGTTTACCTACACTCCAATAATCTGTAAAACATGCTTTCCACGTCGTACTAATCCTCAGCAAGTTGTGTGTTCCATTGTGTTACTTACTGGAACAAATAGATATTTCTGATATCAGCCTTTTATAAGTGTATTTTCTCTATCCGATTTTCGTTATAAAATGTAAACAGTTCTGTGTGTTGTGTCAACCGATTTTTTCGTGATTTGGGGGTTAACTATCGTGAGTTGATCAGTATAGTTTATTATTCTATTGTTTGATTACAATTATGTATCATGTGACATTGTACTACGTAACCCTACTTGCTAACTCTCCTATATTGGAGGGAGACTCCTGATTCTGGACCCTAAAATTGTGCCAGTGAATTTACTGAACTGTTCCCATCTGATAATTTCATCTGAAAGAACAGCTCAAATGATGCCATTTTAAAATGTTAAGAACAAACACACATTTAATTTATTCTCTGAGATCTGAGCAAGCATAATCTCTCCCATGGAAATTTCAAAAAAGTTGGCAAGCATTAACTGATAATGTTTGTAATTTTTGCATAGGTATAATTATCGTTTTTCCAAACTATAATAACAAGTGTGGAGTGAGCAGACAAGGTATAACTGGGGTTGTTTAAGAATTAGGGTTTCAGTGAATCTGTCAGTAGACGGTAAGTCAGATATTATTACTCCAGCAAATTTTTCTGATCGATCAATGAATATAATGCTTACATCAAAAATGTAATGGTTTCCTTACTTACTGTTTTTCAGAAGTTCCACGGGTACCACACAGGCTGGTAGATTGTTTCTTCCTGAGGCCGGTCATCTGCTTCTACTGTAAGTGTTGTTTATGAAGATTTTGAAACAGACCCGAGCACAATTAGCCCAGATTTTAACTAGAAATTATTTGTAATTGCACAAATGTTTTGGACAAGAACCGAACTTTCAGATATTTTTCAGTTAACCCTGTGAATTTAGCAAAGAAGTATTGGTTAGTTGATACTTTTTTGTTATAGAACAGAATGTATTTCAATCTTTCAATTGTTCTTAAACTTCAAAATTGCCATTCATATTTAACAAAATCATTAGCGAATGATTCTTAGAATTCAATGACTGCTTCGTTTATTCCAAATGGAAAGTTGGACTTTATTATGATAAAAATTGATTTGATTCTGATTTTATTAAGACTATTTCTATAAATATACATTCATCATTTTTGGAAAGAAAACTGAAATATACATTTTGAAGTTAACTGAGGAGTGTCCAGAAGGTTGCCCAATGTGTTTCAATATAGTTTCCGCGTCATTGAGAAAAGGAAATATTTTGATTTGTTTCCTTCAGTTACAAAGAAAGATGACCACACACACAAACAGTTTTCTCGGTTATCGCACACATTATCAGTGGTCCCCACATTTATTTTCTTCGACAACTTAAACGATAAGAAATCGATTTGGCATAAAAGTAATTCCAACTAAGATTACAAACTTGTTACTGAGAATTTAAATTGATAAAAGATAACAAAACATCGGTTTGAAATATAATATATATCTGTTTCATAAATATTATTACAAAATATTTTTTCAGGACCTCGGTGTTTAAAATAATTCCATTCTAATAACAAAACACAAGTGTTATCATTTCTCAGTTTGATGGTGATCAGTTCTAATTCCACGACCTGTGCTTTTATGAAATTTAAAATTTTGATGATATTGAAATTAAGAAAGATTCCAAACTTTCTTTAAATATTTCATATTAGGGTGCTCAAAAAAGGTTACCAATCTAAAAAGGAAATAGGCACTGCACTATGGTAAGTTATGAAAAATACAATATTCATTAGCCCAGCAAGTATACAAAATAAAGTCGAAATTTACCAGAAACACGGTGACATTTAATAAGCATGGTAATTTTGTGGAAAGTCGATACATAATGTATGAGGTGGATGGTGCTAGTAGGTTATGGCACACAATGAGCTGTAACTGATTGGGAGGGACATTTTGTACAGGTAAGCATAAATGTCATAATTGATTTCTGCTAGGGGAACAATTAAGATGCTTTTAGTGAAAGTACTAGAGCATAAAGACTGGAGCCTGTGAGATCATTAATCTGTACATGGCGTGTCCATACATTCATGATGATGGCAGTGGCAAGCTGCAAATGCAGTGCATCCCAGTGCAGGAAGGTTAAATCCATATTTGGAACTCATGTGAATTGCCTGAGAATTGTACATTTCTATGTAAATTTCTCTCCATTGGAAGTGTGCTATCATGTGATCGAGAAATAGATTTCTTTCATAGATTTTTCTTGATCTATGTTGTTTTCGAATGTATTTCAACATTTCCTCCGACAATAGTGACATTTAAACAGCTTTTGAATGCTGGAAAACGTCATGAATTCCTGTAGGTGTTTCATTTGGTTGTCTTTGCTTCAAACACATAATACTAAATTTCCCTCAATAAAACCTATTAATTTTTATGAAATCAATTGTAATACAAATGAAGCAAAGAATTTTCTTATATAACATTTCAATAGTTTTCCATTAAACGGATTTTTAAGATATGACAAGATAAATTCTCAAAAATATTTTTTGGTAAAATAAAGAAAAAAATGTTGCAAGGAAAATAATTAATGTAAACAAATTGAATATTGTGATGGAAAAATTTAGAAAATTCCCTTATATGATGCAAATTGGAATAATTTAGAAATGCATGAAATATTAAATTTGGCAAAGGACTAGGTAAAAAGTACGAATTCACATAGAAATTAAAATTGGATATGTATTTTAGACAGTTTTCATCATTTAAGAGGCTACACAATAGATAAGAAATTAATGTTATATGTTACCTAAATTTTAGTTAAGCAAAAAGAAGAAATATATAATACTGGTAAGTGCATAGTGTAGCTGCAGGGATAAAAATTACCTTGTCCGGCTTTATCAAAAATCTTCTTATAACACAAAATTCATTTCGGTTTTAAATTTGTTCTTTTCATAGATAGATATAAACAGTTTAAAAATCAGTGTTTTGTGTAAACTGGCGTTAAAGAACAACCCATGCGTATGTCGGGATGTTTGTAGCTACGAGTTTTCATTAACCCATGCGTATGTCGGGATGTTTGTAACTACAAGTTTTCATTAACCCATGTGTATGTTGGGATGTTTGTAACTACAAGTTTTCATTAACCCATGCGTATGTCGGGATGTTTGTAGCTACAAGTTTTCATTAACCCATGTGTATGTAGGGATGTTTGTAACTACAAGTTTTCATTAACCCATGCGTATGTCGGGATGTTTGTAACTACAAGTTTTCATTAACCCATGTGTATGTCGGGATGTTTGTAACTACAAGTTTTCATTAACCCATGCGTATGTCGGGATGTTTGTAACTACGAGTTTTCATTAACCCATGTGTATGTCGGGATGTTTGTAACTACAAGTTTTCATTAACCCATGCGTATGTCGGGATGTTTGTAACTACGAGTTTTCATTAACCCATGCGTATGTCGGGATGTTTGTAACTACAAGTTTTCATTAACCCATGCGTATGTCGGGATGTTTGTAACTACAAGTTTTCATTAACCCATGTGTATGTCGGGATGTTTGTAACTACAAGTTTTCATTAACCCATGCGTATGTCGGGATGTTTGTAACTACGAGTTTTCATTAACCCATGCGTATGTCGGGATGTTTGTAACTACAAGTTTTCATTAACCCATGCGTATGTCGGGATGTTTGTAACTACAAGTTTTCATTAACCCATGTGTATGTCGGGATGTTTGTAACTACAAGTTTTCATTAACCCATGCGTATGTCGGGATGTTTGTAACTACGAGTTTTCATTAACCCATGCGTATGTCGGGATGTTTGTAACTACAAGTTTTCATTAACCCATGCGTATGTCGGGATGTTTGTAACTACAAGTTTTCATTAACCCATGTGTATGTCGGGATGTTTGTAACTACAAGTTTTCATTAACCCATGCGTATGTCGGGATGTTTGTAACTACGAGTTTTCATTAACCCATGCGTATGTCGGGATGTTTGTAACTACAAGTTTTCATTAACCCATGCGTATGTCGGGATGTTTGTAACTACAAGTTTTCATTAACCCATGTGTATGTCGGGATGTTTGTAACTACAAGTTTTCATTAACCCATGCGTATGTCGGGATGTTTGTAACTACGAGTTTTCATTAACCCATGCGTATGTCGGGATGTTTGTAACTACAAGTTTTCATTAACCCATGCGTATGTCGGGATGTTTGTAACTACAAGTTTTCATTAACCCATGTGTATGTCGGGATGTTTGTAACTACAAGTTTTCATTAACCCATGCGTATGTCGGGATGTTTGTAACTACGAGTTTTCATTAACCCATGCGTATGTCGGGATGTTTGTAACTACAAGTTTTCATTAACCCATGCGTATGTCGGGATGTTTGTAACTACAAGTTTTCATTAACCCATGCGTATGTCGGGATGTTTGTAACTACAAGTTTTCATTAACCCATGCGTATGTCGGGATGTTTGTAACTACAAGTTTTCATTAACCCATGTGTATGTCGGGATGTTTGTAACTACAAGTTTTCATTAACCCATGCGTATGTCGGGATGTTTGTAACTACGAGTTTTCATTAACCCATGCGTATGTCGGGATGTTTGTAACTACAAGTTTTCATTAACCCATGCGTATGTCGGGATGTTTGTAACTACAAGTTTTCATTAACCCATGCGTATGTCGGGATGTTTGTAACTACAAGTTTTCATTAACCCATGCGTATGTCGGGATGTTTGTAACTACAAGTTTTCATTAACCCATGTGTATGTCGGGATGTTTGTAACTACAAGTTTTCATTAACCCATGCGTATGTCGGGATGTTTGTAACTACGAGTTTTCATTAACCCATGCGTATGTCGGGATGTTTGTAACTACAAGTTTTCATTAACCCATGCGTATGTCGGGATGTTTGTAACTACAAGTTTTCATTAACCCATGTGTATGTCGGGATGTTTGTAACTACAAGTTTTCATTAACCCATGCGTATGTCGGGATGTTTGTAACTACGAGTTTTCATTAACCCATGCGTATGTCGGGATGTTTGTAACTACAAGTTTTCATTAACCCATGCGTATGTCGGGATGTTTGTAACTACAAGTTTTCATTAACCCATGCGTATGTCGGGATGTTTGTAACTACAAGTTTTCATTAACCCATGTGTATGTCGGGATGTTTGTAACTACAAGTTTTCATTAACCCATGCGTATGTCGGGATGTTTGTAACTACGAGTTTTCATTAACCCATGCGTATGTCGGGATGTTTGTAACTACAAGTTTTCATTAACCCATGCGTATGTCGGGATGTTTGTAACTACAAGTTTTCATTAACCCATGTGTATGTCGGGATGTTTGTAACTACAAGTTTTCATTAACCCATGCGTATGTCGGGATGTTTGTAACTACGAGTTTTCATTAACCCATGCGTATGTCGGGATGTTTGTAACTACAAGTTTTCATTAACCCATGCGTATGTCGGGATGTTTGTAACTACAAGTTTTCATTAACCCATGTGTATGTCGGGATGTTTGTAACTACAAGTTTTCATTAACCCATGCGTATGTCGGGATGTTTGTAACTACGAGTTTTCATTAACCCATGCGTATGTCGGGATGTTTGTAACTACAAGTTTTCATTAACCCATGCGTATGTCGGGATGTTTGTAACTACAAGTTTTCATTAACCCATGCGTATGTCGGGATGTTTGTAACTACAAGTTTTCATTAACCCATGCGTATGTCGGGATGTTTGTAACTACAAGTTTTCATTAACCCATGTGTATGTCGGGATGTTTGTAACTACAAGTTTTCATTAACCCATGCGTATGTCGGGATGTTTGTAACTACGAGTTTTCATTAACCCATGCGTATGTCGGGATGTTTGTAACTACAAGTTTTCATTAACCCATGCGTATGTCGGGATGTTTGTAACTACAAGTTTTCATTAACCCATGCGTATGTCGGGATGTTTGTAACTACAAGTTTTCATTAACCCATGCGTATGTCGGGATGTTTGTAACTACAAGTTTTCATTAACCCATGTGTATGTCGGGATGTTTGTAACTACAAGTTTTCATTAACCCATGCGTATGTCGGGATGTTTGTAACTACGAGTTTTCATTAACCCATGCGTATGTCGGGATGTTTGTAACTACAAGTTTTCATTAACCCATGCGTATGTCGGGATGTTTGTAACTACAAGTTTTCATTAACCCATGTGTATGTCGGGATGTTTGTAACTACAAGTTTTCATTAACCCATGCGTATGTCGGGATGTTTGTAACTACGAGTTTTCATTAACCCATGCGTATGTCGGGATGTTTGTAACTACAAGTTTTCATTAACCCATGCGTATGTCGGGATGTTTGTAACTACAAGTTTTCATTAACCCATGCGTATGTCGGGATGTTTGTAACTACAAGTTTTCATTAACCCATGCGTATGTCGGGATGTTTGTAACTACAAGTTTTCATTAACCCATGTGTATGTCGGGATGTTTGTAACTACAAGTTTTCATTAACCCATGCGTATGTCGGGATGTTTGTAACTACGAGTTTTCATTAACCCATGCGTATGTCGGGATGTTTGTAACTACAAGTTTTCATTAACCCATGCGTATGTCGGGATGTTTGTAACTACAAGTTTTCATTAACCCATGCGTATGTCGGGATGTTTGTAACTACAAGTTTTCATTAACCCATGCGTATGTCGGGATGTTTGTAACTACAAGTTTTCATTAACCCATGTGTATGTCGGGATGTTTGTAACTACAAGTTTTCATTAACCCATGCGTATGTCGGGATGTTTGTAACTACGAGTTTTCATTAACCCATGCGTATGTCGGGATGTTTGTAACTACAAGTTTTCATTAACCCATGCGTATGTCGGGATGTTTGTAACTACAAGTTTTCATTAACCCATGCGTATGTCGGGATGTTTGTAACTACAAGTTTTCATTAACCCATGCGTATGTCGGGATGTTTGTAACTACAAGTTTTCATTAACCCATGTGTATGTCGGGATGTTTGTAACTACAAGTTTTCATTAACCCATGCGTATGTCGGGATGTTTGTAACTACGAGTTTTCATTAACCCATGCGTATGTCGGGATGTTTGTAACTACAAGTTTTCATTAACCCATGCGTATGTCGGGATGTTTGTAACTACAAGTTTTCATTAACCCATGTGTATGTCGGGATGTTTGTAACTACAAGTTTTCATTAACCCATGCGTATGTCGGGATGTTTGTAACTACGAGTTTTCATTAACCCATGCGTATGTCGGGATGTTTGTAACTACAAGTTTTCATTAACCCATGCGTATGTCGGGATGTTTGTAACTACAAGTTTTCATTAACCCATGCGTATGTCGGGATGTTTGTAACTACAAGTTTTCATTAACCCATGCGTATGTCGGGATGTTTGTAACTACAAGTTTTCATTAACCCATGTGTATGTCGGGATGTTTGTAACTACAAGTTTTCATTAACCCATGCGTATGTCGGGATGTTTGTAACTACGAGTTTTCATTAACCCATGCGTATGTCGGGATGTTTGTAACTACAAGTTTTCATTAACCCATGCGTATGTCGGGATGTTTGTAACTACAAGTTTTCATTAACCCATGCGTATGTCGGGATGTTTGTAACTACAAGTTTTCATTAACCCATGCGTATGTCGGGATGTTTGTAACTACAAGTTTTCATTAACCCATGCGTATGTCGGGATGTTTGTAACTACAAGTTTTCATTAACCCATGCGTATGTCGGGATGTTTGTAACTACAAGTTTTCATTAACCCATGCGTATGTCGGGATGTTTGTAACTACAAGTTTTCATTAACCCATGCGTATGTCGGGATGTTTGTAACTACAAGTTTTCATTAACCCATGCGTATGTCGGGATGTTTGTAACTACAAGTTTTCATTAACCCATGCGTATGTCGGGATGTTTGTAACTACAAGTTTTCATTAACCCATGCGTATGTCGGGATGTTTGTAACTACAAGTTTTCATTAACCCATGCGTATGTCGGGATGTTTGTAACTACAAGTTTTCATTAACCCATGCGTATGTCGGGATGTTTGTAACTACAAGTTTTCATTAACCCATGCGTATGTCGGGATGTTTGTAACTACAAGTTTTCATTAACCCATGCGTATGTCGGGATGTTTGTAACTACAAGTTTTCATTAACCCATGCGTATGTCGGGATGTTTGTAACTACAAGTTTTCATTAACCCATGCGTATGTCGGGATGTTTGTAACTACAAGTTTTCATTAACCCATGCGTATGTCGGGATGTTTGTAACTACAAGTTTTCATTAACCCATGCGTATGTCGGGATGTTTGTAACTACAAGTTTTCATTAACCCATGCGTATGTCGGGATGTTTGTAACTACAAGTTTTCATTAACCCATGCGTATGTCGGGATGTTTGTAACTACAAGTTTTCATTAACCCATGCGTATGTCGGGATGTTTGTAACTACAAGTTTTCATTAACCCATGCGTATGTCGGGATGTTTGTAACTACAAGTTTTCATTAACCCATGCGTATGTCGGGATGTTTGTAACTACAAGTTTTCATTAACCCATGCGTATGTCGGGATGTTTGTATCTACAAGTTTTCATTAACCCATGTGTATGTCGGGATGTTTGTAACTACAAGTTTTCATTAACCCATGCGTATGTCGGGATGTTTGTAACTACGAGTTTTCATTAACCCATGCGTATGTCGGGATGTTTGTAACTACAAGTTTTCATTAACCCATGCGTATGTCGGGATGTTTGTAACTACAAGTTTTCATTAACCCATGTGTATGTCGGGATGTTTGTAACTACAAGTTTTCATTAACCCATGCGTATGTCGGGATGTTTGTAACTACAAGTTTTCATTAACCCATGTGTATGTAGGGATGTTTGTAACTACGAGTTTTCATTAACCCATGCGCATGTCGGGATGTTTGTAACTACAAGTTTTCATTAACCCATGTGTATGTAGGGATGTTTGTAACTACGAGTTTTCATTACTGGTACTGATTACGTAGGCTCTGAGATCAGGATTACTTGAGTTAAGTTTGAGTGATTGCCCGATACAGGTGTTATGTAATAATAACACCTCTAGGGAGAATAAATTAGCTGAAAAGAAGGGACCAAAGATTGGCCAGCCCTTTTCTAAACTCAATTCACTGATTGCAGGCCCAGTGTTTGCCAAGGTAGGGGAAATGTATTGATCTCTTCCCCGTTACATAATAGTCAGTGATATAAATTCACAAGCCTGACCCAATAACATACATAGATTTCCCTGGAGGTGTTGCTCACCAGATAAATTGTCTGACCCACTAACACACATTATCAGGTTTGCATTGAGCTTATGAAAAGTAAACATGACACTTTGTTGGGCATGAAGTGTTTAACCACAACAGAAAAATGACATCAGGAAGACTTCAAATTAATAACTAGTGTTTCCGAGCGCAGCAGGCATGAGAGTCGAGAGTTGATGACATGGAAAATGTGGAGAACTAAAACAGGTTGTTGGGGACACAGTTAGAAAATCAATAGCAAGGCTGGTTATGTATGAATCACAGGCCAGGTCAGTGTGTCACAGGCGGGTGTGAGGCACAGCTGCAGTAAGCTCTGGTGTCTGGGGGGATTTTTTTAGGTCTAATACAGGGGCTTATTAGGGCTCACAGTCTCAGAAAAAGGGTTTACTAGGCTCTTACAGGTTATACTCAAGCTTATACAGTTTCTCTGGGGATTACTAGGTTAATAAGGGGCTTATAAGGGCTCTGTCTTGGTAGAAAAAGGGTTTGTTACAAGAATTTGCTCATCCTACAAGGACTTACAGTATCTCATGAGCTTACTAGATTGGCTCAACATACTGGGGCTTACAGTCTCTCATGAGCTTATTAGATTGACTCAACATACTGGGGCTAACAGTCTCTCATGAACTTAATAGATTGGCTCAACATACTGGGGCTTACAGTCTCTCATGAGCTTATTAGATTGACTCAACATACTGGGGCTAACAGTCTCTCATGAACTTAATAGATTGGCTCAACATACTGGGGCTTACAGTCTCATGAGCTTACTAGATTGGCTCAACATACTTGGGCTTACAGTCTCATGAGCTTACTAGATTAGCTCAACATACTGGGGCTTATAGTCTCAAGAGCTTACTAGATTGGCTCAACATACAGGGACTTATAGTCTCATGAGCTTACTAGATTGACTCAACATACTGGGGCTTACAGTCTCTCATGAGCTTACTAGATTGGCCCACACAACTAGGGCTAACAGTTTCTCATGAACTTACTAGATTGGCTCAACATACTGGGGCTTATAGTCTTAAGAGCTTACTAGATTGGCTCAACATACTGGGGCTTACAGTCTCTCATGAGCTTATTAGATTGACTCAACATACTGGGTCTAACAGTCTCTCATGAACTTAATAGATTGGCTCAACATACTGGGGCTTACAGTCTCTCATGAGCTTACTAGATTGGCCCACCCAACTAGGGCTAACAGTTTCTCATGAACTTACTAGATTGGCTCAACATACTGGGGCTTATAGTCTCAAGAGCTTACTAGATTGGCCCACCCAACTAGGGCTTACAGTCACTCATGAGCTTACTAGATTGGCTCAACATACTGGGACTTATAGTCTCATGAGCTTACTAGATTGGCTCAACATACTGGG
>NW_018405326.1:596591-600612 GCF_002113885.1 Mizuhopecten yessoensis | reverse complement strand
TCTCATGAGCTTACTAGATTGACTCAACATACTGGGACTTATAGTCTCATGAGCTTACTAGATTGGCTCAACATACAGGGACTGATAGTCTCATGAGCTTACTAGATTGACTCAACATACTGGGACTTATAGTCTCATGAGCTTACTAGATTGGCTCAACATACAGGGACTGATAGTCTCATGAGCTTACTAGATTGACTCAACATACTGGGACTTATAGTCTCATGAGCTTACTAGATTGGCTCAACATACAGGGACTGATAGTCTCATGAGCTTACTAGATTGACTCAACATACTGGGACTTATAGTCTCATGAGCTTACTAGATTGGCTCAACATACAGGGACTGATAGTCTCATGAGCTTACTAGATTGGCTCAACATACAGGGACTTATAGTCTCATGAGCTTACTAGATTGACTCAACGTACTGGGGCTTACAGTCTTAAGAGCTTACTAGATTGGCTCAACATACTGGGGCTTATAGTCTTAAGAGCTTACTAGATTGGCTCAACATACTCAGGCTTATAGTCTCATGAGCTTACTAGATTGGCTCAACATACTGGGGCTTATAGTCTTAAGAGCTTACTAGATTGGCTCACCCAACTAGGACTCATTGAGGTTTACTAGGAACATCAAATAGTCTTAGGGTATTTACTTAGACTTGTAATCTAGTAGGGCTCAAAGTGACAGTTTAAAATCAGGTGCCACATCAGTAATCAGATAAAAAGGTTGGATGTCAGATGAAATATAATATGTATTTTATTGCTTCCTTCCCTATAAATGTTTACTAATGAATAAGAGTAAATGTTTCAGACAAAAGTGAATATATATAAATATATTCTCAGTAGCGAGTGAGATGACTTATGAGCCAACCATTGGTCACCAGTGAGCGTTTCTCTCCACCGTTCTGACTGCGTTAGGTTTTATTAGAATGAGCCAACCACTGGTCACCAGTGAGTGTTTCTCTCCACCGTTCTGACTGCGTTAGGTTCTATTAGAATGAGCCAGCCACTGGTCACCAGTGAGCGTTTCTCTCCACCGTTCTGACTGCGTTAGGTTTTATTAGAATGAGCCAACCACTGGTCACCAGTGAGCGTTTCTCTCCACTGTTCTGACTGCGTTAGGTTCTATTAGAATGAGCCAGCCACTGGTCACCAGTGAGCGTTTCTCTCCACCGTTCTGACTGCGTTAGGTTTTATTAGAATGAGCCAACCACTGGTCACCAGTGAGCGTTTCTCTCCACCGTTCTGACTGCGTTAGGTTTTATTAGAATGAGCCAACCACTGGTCACCAGTGAGCGTTTCTCTCCACCGTTCTCAGTGGATATTTTATATCAGGGTTTTACTAGGATAATCTCTCTCTGCCCCGGGATTGTAAAGAGTATCACATTGTCTCAGTGGATATTTTATATCAGGGTTTTACTAGGATAATCTCTCTCTGCCCCGGGATTGTAAAGAGTATCACATTTTCTCAGTGGATATTTTATATCAGGGTTTTACTAGGATAATCTCTCTCTGCCCCGGGATTGTAAAGAGTATCACATTTTCTCAGTGGATATTTTATATCAGGGTTTTACTAGGATAATCTCTCTCTGCCCCGGGATTGTAAAGAGTATCACATTGTCTCAGTGGATATTTTATATCAGGGTTTTACTAGGATAATCTCTCTCTGCCCCGGGATTGTAAAGAGTATCACATTGTCTCAGTGGATATTTTATATCATGGTTTTACTAGGATAATCTCTCTCTGCCCCGGGATTGTAAAGAGTATCACATTGTCTCAGTGGATATTTTATATCAGGGTTTTACTAGGATAATCTCTCTCTGCCCCGGGATTGTAAAGAGTATCACATTGTCTCAGTGGATATTTTATATCGGGTTTTACATCCTCACAACAAAGGATCATACAAAGACTGCTGAGGGAAGCGACTGATATTGGAATATTTGCAATCTCATGAACATCACAATATATTATTGTTGTGTACAATTTTCTAAAGGGTTTACAGTGAACTGGATTTGAAGCTAACAATCCCACAGACATTTATTATCACATTGTAACACTGCCCTACTAAAGCCTTATATGGCATTGCGGTAATATTACAATGACATCACACAAGGTCCTTAGTAAGCCGGACAAGGTTTGTGAAGCCTCTGACCTGTGATGACATTTCCATACAGTGGCTTGTTTACTAAGCCCAGAGTTTCCTTATATAGGTATATCATTACCACACGTCTGGTGGAAATCTAATTGTCCCCGCCTGGCCTCATCCTGGTCCTTTCATGAACGGTTCAATAACTACCCCACCAGTCATTGTAATGATGCTGATCAAGACGGATGATGATTCTACTGAAGTAGCGATCACAGCATCAGTCTCTCACTCTAAGTATACCTCTAACCTTTCAAACCAATCCAATGATCTTTTCAAACAATTGAAATCAGTAATTGGGTGACCTACATTCGAGGGAAGCCAATCAAAAGCCAACTGTTTTTCAGCCAATCAAAAGTCAACTGTTTTTCTAGCTTATGATGTAAGATTTTTTAAGAGCTATTTATAGTACATCCTTGAAAAGGCAGTTAAATTACTTGGCTATCTCTATCAGATTGCATGTCTTACGCTATGGGTTATGTCAGGTTTTGAGGGAAAAAGAAAAAATTTCATGGATGATGATATCTTAATTGCAAAGATATGATATATTAAAACCATTTTTTAAAAACCTACATAAGGCCCTTACCAAGTGTTACAATTTCACCATAAACGAAAAAGCTTTGTCACGACAATGATTCTTAGTATCAGTTTCTTATTTTCTTATAAAAAATACATTTCATGATAAAGTTTTGGACTGGATTCAAATATATTTTTAAAGAACAGGTTGGAAAAAGTGAATATAGGAACAAAACCAACACAAAATAGAGTAGGATATAGGGCTCCACCAGCAGTAAGAGACCCGAGGTACATAACAAATATAATATATATACCTCACTATAAGAACAGGAAAATATGCAATAAATACACTTTAAAAATAAACAAATATTTTTCTTTTTTTAAGTACATATATACATTAATATAAGCCACATTGGCCAATTTCGAATCCCCTCAACGGCATAAATACATTAGTAAGGATCAACAATCACAGATACATCATCCGGCAAGACGCACCATTTCGAACCAAGGAGTCGTTTCCAAATTACAACACAAGATAAGGATAGGATAGAATAGACGACTCCAAACCACCCCCGAGGGAAGACAACTTCCCTCACGCCGACAGAACACTGACTTCCGTCAGTGAGACGAAACCCGTAAGGGCGGAATCATGTAGGCGCGAAACCTGTCATCTCATCTCTCTCTCTCTTAACATCCAGGCCAATAACAGTGATAAATATAAGTTGAAACAACTTGTTTCATAACTGTTGTAAAATAAATAAATTTATATTATATAAAGGGAGTTTCATAAAATTCAGGCAGAAAGGAAACAAGTTCGAAATTCTTGTACAATCATTGCATTTTTAGCTCACCTGGTCCAAAGGACCAAGGTGAGCTTATGCCATACCGTGGCGTCCGTCGTCCGTCCGTCTGTCGTCCGTCCGTCAACAATTTCTTTAAACGACTTCTTCTTCTTAACCACTGATTGGAATTTAACTAAATTTGACTGGAAGCATCCTTAGGTGGTGGGGAATCAAAATTGTACAAATGGTGGGGCTGACCCCCCAGGGGGCTGAGGGGCGGGGCCATAAAGGGTTATTTGGCTATATTGCTTTAAAGCGACTTTTTCTCTGGAACTAAGTGATGGATATCAACCATATTAGACTGGAAGCATCCCTAGGTGGTGGGGATTCAAAATTGTACAAATGGTGGGGCTGACCCCCCAGGGGGCTGAGGGCAGGGCCAAAAGGGGGCAATTTGGCTAGATTGCTATAAACGACTTCTTCTGTAAAACTATGCCATGGATATCGATCATATTTGGTCGGAAGCATTCATGGGAGGCAGGGATTCAAAATTGTACAAATGGTGGGGCTGACCCCCC
>NW_018405326.1:515392-596334 GCF_002113885.1 Mizuhopecten yessoensis | reverse complement strand
GCCCCACCCTTGCAGACTTAACCCCTGGGTCATAACTTTGAAACGGTTGAAATCCCCATCCCAAAACTATATATACAAATGCTGGGCAAAAAGAGACAAATGCAGTCATGATATTAGAATTGATCCTGGGGTCTGGCCACAACCGTAGGGACCTAGTTTCTGAGTCACAGCTTGGAAACAGTTGAGATCCCCACCCCATAACCATACATAAAATTGCTGGGCATGAAAAATTGAATACAGATATATATGCTACAAGGATTGGCCTTGGGGTCTGGCATATTCCTTTGGATCTCATTTGGAGAATATTCTGCCACGATTGCTTAGATATCCAGGTGGGCGATACAGGCCCTATGGGCCTCTTGTTTGTGATTATTACCAATGACAAAAATTCTAAAGAAAACGCTTCCAGTTTTGCCATTGTCCTGAATTTGTGACGTAACTGTACCGTCAATACGAAATACACTTTCTGTCATGTGGTTTAATAACAACATCCCACGGACTGTGTGATGGTGTTATTAAACCACATGACTGAATGTGTATATCATATTATTATTTATGAAGTGTTATGATTATGAAATGTAAGGGATAATGCTTATGTCATATTATTTAGTTTGCCTAATAGAATTATAATGGAATATTGTGATTGTTGAAACCAGATCAATGGGCACACATGTAAGGGACGGGTTACGGGGGCAACTTTCTGATGTTACACAAGCTGTATTTTATAATATATTTTTATGCCCTTAGGTCTCCATCAATGTTTCAAATGTAGGTCACTGTGATATATGTTCTGCTTCACTGACTTTGATTAGACTTACTATTACACTACTTTATATCAAATGTAGGTCACTGACCTATATGTTCTGCTTCACTGACTTTGATTAGACTTACTATTACACTACTTTATATCAAATGTAGGTCACTGTTACCAATTTTTTCTGCTTCACTGACTTTGAATAGACTTAACTATTACACTACTTTATATCAAATGTAGGTCACTGTGACCTATATTTTCTGCTTCACTGACTTTGATTAGACTTTGTATTAAGCTCCATTTCTTTGGTTAGACTTTTTGTTTAGCTCAGACAAAACAGATTTAGGGCAGCAAACAGTTTCTGGCTTTAACCTGAAATTAGTCAGAGTGGTCAGACTGTCAAGGTCAGTAAGAGTGGTCAGACTGTCAAGGTCAAAAGTTCACCTGTGGAAAAGTGTTCTATAATTACGAAATAATACCTTAACGAATATTGATCAAAGATGTTGTATGTTAAATGACCATTGTTAAATGACCGGTGACGTCCACTTATAGCCCGGCTAATCAAAGGTCATTGCTATCAGGTAAAGAATGGGTTCTTTTTACAATACCTATAATGAATATTGATCAAAGGTAATCGCTGAAAGAAATTGTCTCTGTCCTTCGATTCATTCTCTGTACGGCTTTTGCTTAACTATAAAACACATCATTGGAGTGTAAATTATAGGATAAAAGAGTTTATGGGTATTGAAACAAAAAACAGTAATGACTATTTCTGTGTGATGAATGACAAGACTTGACATGAAGGTTATCGATGTGTGGAGCTCATTAACCCTTTCACCCCTATGTAACTTAAGTAAACTCTTCCATGCTTTGATTTGGGTGAGTCCATTATGGTCTTCAGTGTTGAAAGGGTTAACAAGATAGAAACATGGCAGTGACAGAGTTGTTTAAAAGTACTCAGCACACCCCCAAATGAGAAATGACAGGTTTGCACAAAAATTGCATTTTTATAAAAAAAAAAAACATATTCAAGGATATAACCTAAATTGTGGTTTTCATTAGGTCTAGATCATCCTACTCAATTCATTCACACATTCCATAGCACACAGCTTATGGTATCCATTTTGTCAATGTTTTTTTTACCTTCTTCAATTTCTGTATCAAAACTCAGCTAAATTTTATTAAAGTTACTGCACACCATGAGAGTAAGACTGGAATTAAGATGTACCGTGAAACGTGAATCTGGTTTATACAAGTTTCCAGGTGACAAAGTTTACATAGAAATCTATATAACAGGTTCCCCTAGAAGGTTTGTACAAGGTCCTTGATAGCACAGGTTCAGTTGACAAAAAACTGTAAAGAGTAATATTTTCTTGGTAAGTTTATATAGGTGTTCAAATTATACAGAGTTCCCCTAAGACAGATGACACTACAGTATTTGGTCTAACAAATTCCCCACCTCTTATAAAAGCTCCCTATCCTTTTTCAGGCCAGACAATAAACCGTATATCGTCTAGTAAATGCCCCACCACTTATGAAAGCTCCCTATCCTTTTTCTGTCCAGAGTCTTATCCTTCATCATAATTTATCAGAAGGTTATGTAATTCTGATTTTCCCAATTTGTTAATGGCTCGCAGTATTGAAGTTTGAAGCCACATTAAACTCAGTTTTCTGAGCTTTGTTGAAAAAATCGTTGATCAGATGAATGACAAGAAACAGGTAAACATTTTTGCTAGGTGTTTATTTTGACCAGCTTATTATGTCAGGGGCCACAATGGAGTTTGATGTGAAATCTTCCATCAGTCTGCTTCAACCCAACCTCTGTCTCTCCCATCCTCACCAACAGGTACATTTAATTTCACGTAAAAATGTACGAAACTGCAAATGTACTTGATTTGTGATTCATTTTTTTTTTTTACCTTAACGTTACGATCCCCTTGTGTCCCACAAACACACATTAGGTAAGTCAGAGAATAACAGTGCTCATGACCTGATGGCCCCAGATATATAAGTACCTTACACAGATCCTGAGGGGCAAACAGGTCCTCACCATTATCACATCTGACCTCACAAACCTTTTAGCATCAATTAATATATTTTAACATTTTAACATGACTTTGTTTTATAACGTACATTAAGAGTCAGACATATTTCAGTCTCTTTTTTTTTCTTTTTTTTATATGTCTGGAAAAAAAAAAATTCCTTAGAGTTAATGTTGTGTCACATCTGGGTAATTCTCATCTTCTGGATCCAATAAAAAAAAAATGTGTTCTTGTTTCGTATTTAATGTATTAGAAAAAAGAAAATGTCCTTTTAAGATGAGTTAGTGTCCTGTAGGTGCCATTGTTTAAAGATATAAAAGTGTCCTGTAGGTGCCATTGTTTAAAGATAAAAAAGTGTTTTGTAGGTGCCATTGTTTAAGATGAGAAAGTGTCCTGTAGGTGCCATTGTTTTAAGATGAGAAAGTGTCCTGTAGGTGTCATTGTTTTAAGATGGGAAAGTGTCCTGTAGGTGCCATTGTTTTAAGATGAAAAGTATCCTGTAGGTGCCATTGTTTTAAGATGAGAAAGTGTCCTGTAGGTGCCATTGTTTTAAGATGAGAAAGTGTCCTGTAGGTGCCATTGTTTTAAGATGAGAAAGTGTCCTGTAGGTGCCATTGTTTTAAGATGAGAAAGTGTCCTGTAGGTGCCATTGTTTTAAGATGAGAAAGTGTCCTGTAGGTGCCATTGTTTTAAGATGAGAAAGTGTCCTGTAGGTGCCATTGTTTTAAGATGAGAAAGTGTCCTGTAGGTGCCATTGTTTTAAGATGAGAAAGTGTCCTGTAGGTGCCATTGTTTTAAGATGAGAAAGTGTCCTGTAGGTGCCATTGTTTTAAGATGAGAAAGTGTCCTGTAGGTGCCATTGTTTTAAGATGAGAAAGTGTCCTGTAGGTGCCATTGTTTTAAGATGAGAAAGTGTCCTGTAGGTGCCATTGTTTTAAGATGAGAAAGTGTCCTGTAGGTGCCATTGTTTTAAGATGAGAAAGTGTCCTGTAGGTGCCATTGTTTTAAGATGAGAAAGTGTCCTGTAGGTGCCATTGTTTTAAGATGAGAAAGTGTCCTGTAGGTGCCATTGTTTTAAGATGAGAAAGTGTCCTGTAGGTGCCATTGTTTTAAGATGAGAAAGTGTCCTGTAGGTGCCATTGTTTTAAGATGAGAAAGTGTCCTGTAGGTGCCATTGTTTTAAGATGAGAAAGTGTCCTGTAGGTGCCATTGTTTTAAGATGAGAAAGTGTCCTGTAGGTGCCATTGTTTTAAGATGAGAAAGTGTCCTGTAGGTGCCATTGTTTTAAGATGAGAAAGTGTCCTGTAGGTGCCATTGTTTTAAGATGAGAAAGTGTCCTGTAGGTGCCATTGTTTTAAGATGAGAAAGTGTCCTGTAGGTGCCATTGTTTTAAGATGAGAAAGTGTCCTGTAGGTGCCATTGTTTTAAGATGAGAAAGTGTCCTGTAGGTGCCATTGTTTTAAGATGAGAAAGTGTCCTGTAGGTGCCATTGTTTTAAGATGAGAAAGTGTCCTGTAGGTGCCATTGTTTTAAGATGAGAAAGTGTCCTGTAGGTGCCATTGTTTTAAGATGAGAAAGTGTCCTGTAGGTGCCATTGTTTTAAGATGAGAAAGTGTCCTGTAGGTGCCATTGTTTTAAGATGAGAAAGTGTCCTGTAGGTGCCATTGTTTTAAGATGAGAAAGTGTCCTGTAGGTGCCATTGTTTTAAGATGAGAAAGTGTCCTGTAGGTGCCATTGTTTTAAGATGAGAAAGTGTCCTGTAGGTGCCATTGTTTTAAGATGAGAAAGTGTCCTGTAGGTGCCATTGTTTTAAGATGAGAAAGTGTCCTGTAGGTGCCATTGTTTTAAGATGAGAAAGTGTCCTGTAGGTGCCATTGTTTTAAGATGAGAAAGTGTCCTGTAGGTGCCATTGTTTTAAGATGAGAAAGTGTCCTGTAGGTGCCATTGTTTTAAGATGAGAAAGTGTCCTGTAGGTGCCATTGTTTTAAGATGAGAAAGTGTCCTGTAGGTGCCATTGTTTTAAGATGAGAAAGTGTCCTGTAGGTGCCATTGTTTTAAGATGAGAAAGTGTCCTGTAGGTGCCATTGTTTTAAGATGAGAAAGTGTCCTGTAGGTGCCATTGTTTTAAGATGAGAAAGTGTCCTGTAGGTGCCATTGTTTTAAGATGAGAAAGTGTCCTGTAGGTGCCATTGTTTAAGATGAGAAAGTGTCCTGTAGGTGCCATTGTTTAAGATGAGAAAGTGTCCTTGCCATTGTTTTCATCGGTGGTGGAGATCTCTATGTTTAGAATTGATAACAACCGGAGGGGCCCTCTGAAATCAGTTTGTAACTTTGATGTGGTAGTGTTGTAACTTTGATGTGGTAGTGTTGTAACTTTGATGTGGTAGTGTTGTAACTTTGATGTGGTAGTGTTCCTTGCCAGAGGTCAGAAATTAAACAATCCTTTGTAGTAAGAATGGTTGTAGTAGAAATGTAGACCACCTTTATTTCACTAGATATTATTTGGTTTGTTAACTTGTAAGAAGAAACAATTGCAGATTCAGATTATCTCCCAAATATTTATGGCGACACAATTAACTAGAGAACATACTTATACGTAATAAGTACATAGAAAATCCAAAAACATCAAAAGTCGTTGCACTTTTGCAAATTCAGGATATCACAAATCTGTGGCTAGAAGAACAATTGGGAAATAATTATACACAAAAAATAATCGATTGGCAGTAACTGTGTTTTTACTGTTTTGTTTAATGATTGCAGTTGATTAGGTGAGAGTTTCTGTTAATAACAAATACAAGCAGTAGATATTACCTAATGGCTGTTATTGATAGCATAGTATTGTATATACAAGCAGTAGGTATTACCTAATGGCTGTTATTGATAGCATAGAATTGTATATACAGGCAGTAGGTATTATTACCTAATGGCTATTATTGGTAGCATAGTATTGTATATACAAGCAGTAGATATTACCTAATGGCTGTTATTGATAGCATAGTATTGTATATACAAGCAATAGGTATTACCTAATGGCTATTATTGATAGCATAATATTGTATATACAAGCAGTAGGTATTACCTAATGGCTGTTATTGGTAGCGTAGTATTGTATATACAGGCAGTAGGTATTATTACCTAATGGCTATTATTGATAGCATAATATTGTATATACAAGCAGTAGGTATTACCTAATGGTTATTATTGATAGCATAGTATTGTATATACAGGCAGTAGGTATTATTACCTAATGGCTATTATTGGTAGCATAGTATTGTATATACAAGCAGTAGATATTACCTAATGGCTGTTATTGATAGCATAGAATTGTATATACAGGCAGTAGGTATTATTACCTAATGGCTATTATTGGTAGCATAGTATTGTATATACAAGCAGTAGATATTACCTAATGGCTGTTATTGATAGCATAGTATTGTATATACAGGCGGTAGGTATTACCTAATGGCTATTATTGATAGCATAGCATTGTATATACAAGCAGTAGGTATTACCTAATGGCTGTTATTGATAGCATAGAATTGTATATACAGGCAGTAGGTATTATTACCTAATGGCTATTATTGGTAGCATAGTATTGTATATACAAGCAGTAGGTATTACCTAATGGCTGTTATTGGTAGCGTAGTATTGTATATACAGGCAGTAGGTATTATTACCTAATGGCTATTATTGGTAGCATAGTATTGTATATACAAGCAGTAGATATTACCTAATGGCTGTTATTGATAGCATAGTATTGTATATACAAGCAGTAGATATTACCTAATGGCTGTTATTGATAGCATAGTATTGTATATACAAGCAGTCGGTATTACCTAATGGCGATTATTGATAGCATAGTATTGTATATACAAGCAGTCGGTATTACCTAATGGCGATTATTGATAGCATAGTATTGTATATACAGGCGGTAGGTATTACCTAATGGCTATTATTGATAGCATAGTATTGTATATATAATCAATCCTTATAATGTGTTAATGATTATAGTCACTGAAATGTTTAAAGCTGACCACAGAGATTGACCACTCACATGGCTCACAATCTAGATGAAAACAAATTATATGATGCTATAAAACTTATGTTAGCTGTGTCCAATATCTCTATCTCTTCTTTGTCCCCTCTCTTACCTACAACTCTTTCTTGTCATATGTACAAGTAGATATAAGCAGCTCTAACATTGCGTGATATGATTTGTTATCCATTAATTTTTTGTCAAAGAGGACTTTAATAAGTTAGCAAAACGTGTCCAATTTGTTTGCAAAGTCTGTTATTTGCAATAAAATATGGTAAATCAGAGATTGACCACCAGCTGGTCAGGCTATTTTACAGAGGTCATAAGGTGGTTACACTGGGTCATTTAGTTTTACCATCTGCCATTTAATCAATCCCCTGACCTTCATGCTGGGATAGAGAAACAATCAGTGCAGAATCTTGATGGCAGGTCTGGTTGACCTATATATTGATGACCAGTAATAATAATGAGCTGTGCCAAATACTGACCAGCAGGTATAATGAGGATGGCTGACCACTATCTGATCAAGTTGAAAGGCTATTATTTCCCCCCTAACATATGGGGATGTGGGTCAATCTAGGGCAGTGTTATTTACAGTGAATTCTAGTGTGTTAGTATAGCTTACTAGTTCTATGGTGTTAAGTATAGCTTACTATGACCCCTGTACTGTTAATGTATATTCTACAAGGGGGTAACTTTATGTAAGGTTTATATATGTCATGAAATAAGGATTACAGGTGAATTCTAATAATAGCCATATATTACAACCTGACAGTAACTACTCTGTCACATATCAGATGTAGAAGTTGACCTAGTAACTACTCTGTCACATGTCAGATGTAGAAGTTGACATAATGCTCCCATTGATACACACACTTTCCAGTACTGAGACCAGCTGTTGTGTGGAAATCTCCAGGCAAAGGTGAAAATGGAACTATTTTACTGTCAGCCTTAACATAGTAGCAATATTATTGTGTATTCTGGCTGACAGGTAATCTTTTAATATTTTTGAGATAATGATAGTTAAAAAGATTTTAGTGTTTTGACTTTGTTGGACACTGCATTGAAACTATGGAAGCAGGTCATACGATTGAGGCTGAATTTCAGTCCCATTCAACCCTGTTTGACATAAGATATGGACATTTTTTCCTAGTAAGATGAAGAAAATTCTAAAATCTCCAAAACAGAAGACAGTAATTTTCTTTTGTAAAATGTCAGATTTTGTTTTAAACTGTTAAAATTCCTCATTGATACATGGTCTATAACAAAGACTTTTGGAACTTCAAAAATTCTACATTCTTAGAAAAAATTGAAACACAAAAAAGGATTGGACGTGGTCCATTTAAAAAGTGGGGTCAGGTGGAAATCATTTAATTTATTCTGAAGTTGATTAAAGAAGTGCTTGTTTAAAGATGTCCCTCATCTGTGACTGTCAACCTAAGCTGCAGGAGTTATAAGTTTTATACGACAGGAATATTGTTAGCTGGTGTTAGAATATCTTAACTCTAACTGGACAGGAATATTGTTAGCTGGTGTTAGAATATCTTAACTCTAACTGGACAGGAATACTGTTAGCTGGTGTTAGAAAATCTTAACTCTAACTGGACAGGAATACTGTTAGCTGGTGTTAGAAAATCTTAACTCTAACTGGACAGGAATATTGTTAGCTGGTGTTAGAATATCTTAACTCTAACTGGACAGGAATACTGTTAGCTGGTGTTAGAATATCTTAACTCTAACTGCACTAAACTGGCACTAAAAAAAAGTCAATTACATCAAATTGATCTTCTGAAACTGTTGAACTTATTTCTACACAACTTTTAAAATGCTATTTTAATTCTTTTTAAATGACTTAAAATTTAGGTCAGGCTCTTTGTAAGTACCAATATACATTTCTTTTCAAATACGCCAAATGATCCTGATGGATTAGAAACTGAGAAGTTTTCTTTTGTTGTAAATTCATAGTCTGTTAAACAGGAGCCATATGAATGATCTAGATAAAATTATGTACGTAAAGATTTGCTCGCCTTTTGTAGTTAAATGTATGTCAGATTGTTAAATTGAGGTCGCGGCTGTTGAGCAAACGAAGCAGTTATTTTCTGTTCCATATGTCCTTTGTGATAGTTACTGGTAATGTAAATACCCCTTTGTGTGTCCTTCCCAAATATTGACACCTATCAATGGGGAAGTTTGTACTGTCTAATGGTTAGCTGTCTGCGGTATATGCAGGTATATTTCCAAGGCCATCAGAATGTGAACAGGACTGGTAAAAATCTATATCTGGTCGCGTTTCTACTCCTCAAAACCAGGGAGGGGAAACTCTGATTAAGGATGTATGTTATCTAAATGTATCATGCAACTACTTTTTGTTTATAAATAAAAAATTCTGCCGGCGTCCGGACGTCAACTTTTTCTTTTAAAAGACTTCTTTTAAAGAACTGGAGGACCTAGCGTCATGATAGTTGGCCAGTAGGTACCTGGGATGCAGTGCTTTAAAGTTTTCTCAGTAAACTGACCTTGACCTAGTTTCAAGGTCACAGGGGTCAAATATATTAAAAACTACAATATCCTAAGAACCATTTGGATTAGAGTCATGATACTTGAGTATGTTATGTACATTGTAGACCAGCACTGCAAATCTTTTTCTTATTCACAGTAATGAGGTTAAAGGTCAACTTTAAGTGCTAGTTGAGGGTCAAAAGTCATGGGTTAAAAGCTTTAACAATCTTCTTCTCAAGTTCCATAAGGCCCAGGGTGATGATATTTGGCCAGTAGGTACCAGGGATAGAGTGCTATAAAGTTTTCTCTTTAAAATGACCTTGACCTACTTTCAAGGTCACAGGAATCAAAAATGTTAAAAACTTCAAACGACAATATCCTAAGAACCATTTAGTCTAGAGTCATGATAATTGGGTATGTTATGAAGACCAGCAGTGCAAATCTTTTTCTTTATTACAGTAATGAGGTCAAATGTCAACTTTAAGTGCTAGCCGGAGTTAAAGTTCAACGTTGGTCAAAAGCTTTAAAATTTCGATTTCAAATTTCAAACAACAATATCTTAAGCGTTAAACTGTATTGTGTTCTAGTTACCAAATTTGGTCTGTAGTTACCTATACGTCAGTTTCATGTAACAAAAGAAACAGGTGAAAGATACAGGCCCTCTGGGCCTCTTGTTTATGACATCTTATAAGAAATGCAATATTTTGATTAATAACAGGATTTGATAGTTGTAAATCATGAATGGGATAGAAAAAGTTTGGAAGTAATGATTTTTTAGGTTAAATTTCCTCATTTTCTAGTGTAAAGCTATCCTAAAATTGAGTCATCTGCCATAATTTGTATACATAGTTTGACCGCGAGTACACTATCCATACGGTGCCTGACCAGGGTTTCTGTGAGATTATTGCATATTGATTGCGTCAAATTATTCTGATGCTAATATGGGTTCAGAAGCCTCACTGTACAGGTGTATACTTACCTACCTGGCATGTACAGGTGTATACTTACCTTCCTGGGGTTTACATACGTAATAACCTTCTGTAACGTTAAGTACATACGTACCAGAAAATCTACAACTGTACATACGTACTAGAAATTCTACAACTAATATCAAGTGCATATATACCACAAAATATACAGCTATGCTGCAACCAGTCAGATTTTAATTCATTAAAGATTTAAAAATAGTCCCTGTCCATTTGTACAACAAATCCCCCAATAGCAATGCTTGTATTATGGGACAGTTTTAATTAAATTACATTTCTGCATGTCTGCAGCTGTAATCAAAAGTATTAGATTTAGAAAAAAAATAATGACCTCGACTGGCTGATAATAATATTGTCTTTGTTGCTGTATCTAACAACATCTACACATGCAATAGGGCATTTTTTTAAGCCTGATTGGTTTCACATGATAGGTTTCCCCAGATGTAGGAAAGTCTAGAATGAAAAACCTGGTGTTATTGGCCTGACATATCAAAGCTTGCTAAAGTTGACCTGTAAGAAGCTTGCTAGAGTTGACCTGTAAGAAGCTTGCTAGAGTTGACCTGTATGAAGCTTGCTAGAGTTGACCTGTATGGAGCTTGCTGGAGTTGACCTGTATGGAGCTTGTTAGAGTTAACCTGTATGATGCTTGCTAGAGTTGACCTGTATGTAGCTTGTTAGAGTTGTCCTGTAAGAAGCTTGCTAGAGTTGACCTGTAAGAAGCTTGCTAGAGTTGACCTGTATGGAGCTTGTTAGAGTTAACCTGTAAGAAGCTTGCTAGAGTTGACCTGTATGGAGCTTGCTAGAGTTGACCTGTATGGAGCTTGTTAGAGTTGACCTGTAAGATGCTTGCTAGAGTTGACCTGTATGGAGCTTGCTAGAGTTGACCTGTATGGAGCTTGTTAGAGTTGACCTGTATGGAGCTGGCTAGAGTTGACCTGTATGAAGCTTGCTAGAGTTGACCTGCATGGAAACTGGCTAAATTTGACCTGCATTGAAACCTGCTAAATTTAACCTGCATTGAAACCTGCTAAATTTGATCTGGATGAAAACCTGCTAAAGTTGACTTGTATGAAGCTTGCTAGAGTTGTTCTACAGCAAGGCCTGCTGATTTTTTCTCATATAAAAAAGCATGTTAGAGTTGGCCTGCTTTGAAGCCTGCTTTGAAGCCTGCTGCGTTGACCTGTATTGCTTGATGAAGTTGCCTGCAGAGTTCAAAAGTGCATCCATGCTCCGCAGCTATTTTGTTTCTTCCTACCCGCAACAAATCAATGGTCATTTGGATAATTGCTTCTGGTCACTTGTCTAGAATCCTCACAGACCCAATAGATTGGCTAATCAAACATCTCCTTAGAAACCACATAGACAGGATAGGTCGACCAGCTGATCAGAAATCTCCTTAGAAACAGAATATAGACTGGGCAGAAGCCTCCTTAACTCGTTAGCACTTCCCACACTCCAGGTGAAGGTAAGCAGGGGAAGCTTGCTAGGTTGGGTTGGATATAGGTCACTAGACCTCACAGCTCATCATGTCACCATTGGTTTTCTGTTTATCTCACTTCAGTTATTTATACTGCAAATTCTAACTAACGATTAGTTTATCACAATATGTAAGTAAATAGATCTGTCCACTAAATCTTGAACTTTACCCAGGATATTGTTTTGGAATTTTTATTCCTTATTTTTCCTGAAACTTTTGATTTTAGTGAAAAAATTGTCTGAGCTCTTAACTGCAGCTAAAAAACAGACATTTTCAAATTTAGGCTCCGCCTCTTTCCTTTTATAGTCTGGGCCCTGGTTTAAGATGCTTAATTAGAAGTTGTTTCAGCTTTACATAAACAAGTGAAAAATACAAAATATAAAGTTACATCCAAAGTATCGTGTCTTAAAGGTCCTTGCTTGTTTGAAGAGTGAAATGACCAGGAGAGAATCAGTTTGAAAAAATACTCTGAAAAAGTTAAAATGAAGCCAGTTGAGTCAAGTTTCACAGGGAGCTGATCAATCTGTCAGAGCTTAACTGTGTGATACTGTAGCTACGGGATACTGTAGCTACTGGTCAGAGCTTAACTGTGTGATACTGTATCTACTGGTCAGAGCTTAACTGTGTGATACTGTAGCCACTGGTCAGAGCTTTACTGTGTGATTCTGTAGCTACTGGTCAGAGCTTAACTGTGTGATTCTGTAGCTACTGGTCAGAGCTTTACTGTGTGATTCTGTAGCCACTGGTCAGAGCTTAACTGTGTGATACTGTAGCCACTGGTCAGAGCTTTACTGTGTGATACTGTAGGTACTGGTCAGAGCTTAACGGTGTGATTCTGTAGCTACTGGTCAGAACTTTACTGTGTGATTCTGTAGCTACTGGTCAGAGCTTAATTGTGTTATTCTGTAGCCACTGGTCAGAGCTTAACTGTGTGATTCTGTAGCCACTGGTCATAGCTTAACTGTGTGATACTGTAGCCACTGGTCAGAGCTTAACTGTGTGATACTGTAGCCACTGACCAGAGCATATCGTGATACACTGTGAAATGTAGATTTGCAGTGGGGATTTTAAAAGTTTTTAAGGTCAAGGTCACTTTCTATAAATAGACCATGTTGTGTAAGGGGGAGGGGGGTGTTACTGTCCTTATCTCAGAATTCAAAAAAGCAATCTTTTTGAAATTCAACATAGTGATATGCTGCAAAATGTAGGTTTGGGCTATTGTGTGAAAGGTTTAGTACATTATGAAGATATTGTTGTTAATCTTAGTGATGGGAATGACTGGTACTGAACACTAAATACACTTTAACGACACTTAATTTCTTTTTAGATAATTAAAAAAAAAGAAAAATTGATCCACAAGATTTGACAGACACGTACCTGACCCTTAATGCGTCTTATGGAACAGAATTAATGTTAAAATATATTAATTGGTGCTAAAAGGTTTGTGACGTCAGATGTGATAATGGTGAGGTCGCAGGATCTGTTTAGAGGTACTTGTATATCTGGGGCCATCAGGTCATGGACACTGTTATCCTCTGACTTACCTAATGTGTAGTAAGGTTGTAGAGTTGAAATGTGTGGTTAGTTTGTAGAGTTGAAATGTGTAGTTAGGTTGTAGAGTTGAAATGTGTAGTTAGGTTGTAGAGTTGAAATGTATGGTTAGGTTATAGAGTTGAACTGTGTAGTTAGGTTGTAGAGTTGAAATGTGTAGTTAGGTTGTAGAGTTGAAATGTGTAGTTAGGTTGTAGAGTTGACATGCGTAGTTAGGTTATAGATTTGAAATGTGCAGGTGGCACTTATATCTACTGGACAATCACCTTTAAGTATTCTTCCCATAATTGGCAACCACCTATGTGTTTTGTCCCCATGACAACTTGACAGCCACACAGGTATATCGTCACTATGACAACTAGACAATCACATCATTAAGACAACTAGACAGCCACTTATATGTAATCACTATGACAACTAGACAATCATATCATTATGACAACTAGACAGCCACACATATATTTAATCACTATGACAACTAGACAATCACATCATTATGACAACTAGACAGCCACACATATATATAATCACTATGACAACTAGACAATCACATATATGTTATCACTATGACAACTAGACAATCACATATATGTAATCACTATGACAACTAGACAATCACATCATTATGACAACTAGACAGCCACACCTATATGTAATCACTATGACAACTAGACAATCACATATATGTAATCACTATGACAACTAGACAATCACATATATGTAATTACTATGACAACTGAATAAGTATCTTGGTGGAGTTCGTAAGACAACCTCCTTGTGGCGTGTTCCCATGACCTTTACAGCTATGGTTTTCCCTCCATTATCACGTTCTCTGAGGTGGCATTGCTGTACAGAGAATTCCCTTAGGCCAAATACAATTTACCTACTGGTATAAGTGAATTATAGGCCTTAATTATCTTATTGTCACCCAAACCAAGTTACGCTTTGTGGCCAGTATCAAAATGCCAGTTATCATCAGCATTCTGACATACATCAAATTTATCCATCTCCACTGGGGGTCTGTCTTGGCATACAGTGCTGGGTTCATGTTCATTTACACTTTAAGTTCAGTGTTACATTTCCATAGATATTGAATTGCCCAGAGAGTACAGGTAACCCATGAAATAAGTTCAAGTTAATGTTACATTTCCATAGATATTGAATTCCCCAGAGAGTACAGGTAACCCATGAAAGTAGGAGTGTTCTTCAATTTACAAACTTTCATATATATCTAAATTTAGAAAACGAAATGCAAAACAAAATCGATAATATACAATAAAATGAAACAAAAATGTGTGTATATATTTGATATTCAGTATTTGTATTTTTATAATAAACAATGACTTAATTGCAGATTTGACGAAGCTTGAATTTTCAAGGGAAGTATTAAGGATTTTTTAGTCTAGGACTAACTGAACTTTTGTGACATTTTGTGACATGAAGGCCAGGACCCCACCACAGCTATGGGCTTCAAAATCATGTGTTTTTTAAAGTCGTATAAAGTCATATCTAAAATTGTCAATTAATTTTGATTAAATTGTAACTTGAGAAAAAATATACATGCTTATTAACAAGAGTACAATATTTAAATGTATTAGGCGGAAATCTGAAATATATTTCTGCTAGGGAGGCTCACCTTGTTTTCTGTATACAGCCATTATAATTTTACTCTCCTGTTTAAGTTTATCTCTTCTGTATACAGCCATTAGAAAAGTACTCTCCTGTTAAAGTTTATCTCTTCTGTATACAGCCATTAGAAAAGTACTCTCCTGTTAAAGTTTATCTCTTCTGTATACAGCCATTAAAAAAGTACTCTCCTGTTAAAGTGTATCGCTTCTGTATACAGCCATTAAAAAAGTACTCTCCTGTTAAAGTTGATCTCTTCTGTATACAGCCATTAGAAAATTACTCTCCTGTTTAAGTTGATCTCTTCTGTATACAGCCATTAGAAAAGTACTCCTGTTAAAGTTTATCTCTTCTGTATACATACAAAGACAATTATAGGTTGCAGGCCGTATTAGGGATAAAGAACAATTTGAAATTATTCACAGTAAAGTACTAACAAATCTCATGACTGCTGGTTGTACAGTGGGTATGATACCTGTACTAAAGAAACAATTTTTGTGAAATTGGTAATTATAATAATTTAATTCATTTCATATGTAATTCTTTGTTATATGCAGGCAACTCTAGAGTCAGGTAAACTCCTGAGGGTTTTCTATACCTACTAGTATAAGATATAGGGTCGATTGGTCACACAGTGAGGCTAATGTCACAGGCTGATGAATGTTAGGCAATAAAGTCAATGATGGCATCATTACTGGTCTATATAAGGTAACATATTAATAATATATAGACTTAGTGTCAGGTCCCACTACCCTTGTTCTCACAATCTATAGTCGTTACTGTAAGTGATTTCTCTCCTATACGCCTTTCAGGATTTTTATAGCTACACAGAAATTGGTCCAATAGATCTACTCATATTACTGAAAGATATTATCCCGATCCCTTTGTATCAGTAGAATATGTTAACTCACTTTAGGATTTAAAAGCCTGAGATAACATATTTTAATTTCAATGAAAACTGGGTTGGTTATAAATAGCTACTGATATCAGCAGTTACATTGTGCCCATTATGCTGTTTCCAGCTGAACGGCTTTTAATTGAAAACTGTGTGGAAAGTACCCAGCACACACATGGCACACGTGTATAGAGATGACTAATATATATTATCATTGACCTAATAAAAAGTTTAAAAAACCTGGGTGAGAGATGACACTGGCAGGTCCCGAGTATCCAGGGAAATTTAAATACCTGCCACACAAATCAGTGAGTCGTGGCACTCATCAGGCATTTAAATGGAGAATATTTTCTACTGAAATTGAATAGTGTTTTCATCCTATTTCGAAAATTATTCTCTTAATATAAAAGAAATTTTCACATTTCTTTGTGACATTTTTCACTGAAATGATTTTGCCCTTCCTGTTTTGTGTATGATACTGGTGCCTGATGTAGCACACCTAATTAGACTAAACCTGCTGATCTCCGGTTTGGGGATACACCTTTCTCCAGACCCTGACTTGCAGTATGGAAACCAAATTGTTCAGATCCTGACTTAGAAGTGCATGAAATAAATCATTTATCAAATAAATTCTTTCACAAGAATGCTTTGCCCCGAAATATGTGATTTTCATGCTAATACTTTAAAAGAAGCACTCTCACAGAAAATATCACAGAAAATATCACAAAAAATAGTCGCATTTCTTTTGGGAAGTTTTCACTGTAGCTTGTTTCTACACAGGTCGATGTTTAGACCCAATCTTCTCTGACATAATGATCATTGACATTGGAGTGCGAGTTTGAGAGAGATAGCCTGTGGTAGTAGACGCGGTGAGAGATTTCTAGAACAAATTCACTCTATTCAGTGGGTATGGCAGGTCTAAAAATACATCGCCACCAATAGGTTTCTTTAAAAATCTAAGCTGTTTCCCAGTACTGCACAGCTCAGTCACGTGTTAGTTGGCATCTCTACAGCCGAAGTCTACCTTTCTCCTGACATGCATTCATGTGCATTGAAAATTGTGTATATGGAATAAACCGCCCACAGAAACTGGTATTTCAGTTGGTAGTAGATATGTTTTTTTTTGTATATTCAAGACCAGACATTGCATTTTAAAGGAAAACATTTTAAAGGTTGAATTCATATCAAATACATTCGATCGGTTTATGGAGGTTTCTGGGTTAGATCAGTTAGACAGCTTATATTATCACTGTACCACAATGTTTCTGTGAGCAGAAGCCTACCTCTTTATAAAGACCAACTCTTTATAAAGATCACAAGGGCTAAATAACCAACACCAGCCTTCCTCTTTATAAAGACCATCTCTCTATAAAGTCATAAATGTTTCATATTGAGCAGTATCCTTCCTCTTTATAAAGACCATCTCTCTATAAAGATCACAAATGCTTCATCACAAGCATTGTGGTTATATACTATTGGCTTCGTGAGTTAATACAGGTAGGCAGAATTTTATTATCAGTGATGTTAGCAAACTTGACCTTTTGGGGCAAACATTTTTTGTACAGACCAAGAAATCGGTTAAATCTCTACATATCGGGGAAAGTGGCATTATAGGTAGGTGCCAGTTTCTAATTCTTATATCACGTAACTGACAGGGGTATTCACCTTTAATCTCGGTTCAAGCCTCTGTCAGAGGGAAGTTCACAAAGATAGGAGTCTGTCTCGAAGGCAAGAAGTGCAACAAACATCCCACTTCCACAAAAAGGACATTGTCCTATAATCGTGGGTGACAGGATTTTCTAATAGAACTGGTGGCCTTGGTGGGATCATGACAAAGCTCCGGTAGGATCTCGGTGTATTACCTGGCTCCGATCATATCTCTGCATGTCAGCAGAAAAGTTGAAATACCACAAAGTGTGCCCATACAAATGTCATTTGTATTGTTGTCTCAAAAAGTCGGTTAGGTATGGAAATCTCTCTGGTAGCCATCACCTCACTAGGGCAGGATTTAAATCCTGTTCTGTAATAGTCACAATAGATTACTCAGATATAATGGTTTGTGGTTTTGTGGTTTTAATGTTGACCTCTTGGTGTCAGGTAGAAATTTAAAGCTTAGTTAGCATACATTGTTTAACTTAACAAGTCTAACTTAATTTGGAGAAAGAGGGATCCTCTTATAATGACCTACCTGTACAATAAAGCCTGACTTTACTGACACTTAACTGACACCAGATTGTAAAGACACCTGACCTAGCTTACCTATACACGACTTTACAGACACCTGACTTTACTGACACTTAACTGACACCAGACTTTACTAACACTTTACTGACACCAGATTGTAAAGACACCTGACTTTACTGACACTTTACTGATACCAGACTTTACTGACACCAGATTTTACTGATACCAGACTTTACTGACACTTTACTGACACCAGATTGTAAAGACACCTGACCTAGCTTACCTATACACGACTTTACTGACACTTAACTGACACCAGATTGTAAAGACACCTGACCTAGCTTACCTATACACGACTTTACTGACACTTAACTGACACCAGATTGTAAAGACACCTGACCTAGCTTACCTATACACGACTTTACTGACACTTAACTGACACCAGATTGTAAAGACACCTGACCTAGCTTACCTATACACGACTTTACTGACACTTAACTGACACCAGATTGTAAAGACACCTGACCTAGCTTACCTATACACGACTTTACTGACACTTAACTGACACCAGATTGTAAAGACACCTGACCTAGCTTACCTATACACGACTTTACTGACACTTAACTGACACCAGATTGTAAAGACACCTGACCTAGCTTACCTATACACGACTTTACTGACACTTAACTGACACCAGATTGTAAAGACACCTGACCTAGCTTACCTATACACGACTTTACTGACACTTAACTGACACCAGATTGTAAAGACACCTGACCTAGCTTACCTATACACGACTTTACTGACACTTAACTGACACCAGATTGTAAAGACACCTGACCTAGCTTACCTATACACGACTTTACTGACACTTAACTGACACCAGATTGTAAAGACACCTGACCTAGCTTACCTATACACGACTTTACTGACACTTAACTGACACCAGATTGTAAAGACACCTGACCTAGCTTACCTATACACGACTTTACTGACACTTAACTGACACCAGATTGTAAAGACACCTGACCTAGCTTACCTATACACGACTTTACTGACACTTAACTGACACCAGATTGTAAAGACACCTGACCTAGCTTACCTATACACGACTTTACTGACACTTAACTGACACCAGATTGTAAAGACACCTGACCTAGCTTACCTATACACGACTTTACTGACACTTAACTGACACCAGATTGTAAAGACACCTGACCTAGCTTACCTATACACGACTTTACTGACACTTAACTGACACCAGATTGTAAAGACACCTGACCTAGCTTACCTATACACGACTTTACTGACACTTAACTGACACCAGATTGTAAAGACACCTGACCTAGCTTACCTATACACGACTTTACTGACACTTAACTGACACCAGATTGTAAAGACACCTGACCTAGCTTACCTATACACGACTTTACTGACACTTAACTGACACCAGATTGTAAAGACACCTGACCTAGCTTACCTATACACGACTTTACTGACACTTAACTGACACCAGATTGTAAAGACACCTGACCTAGCTTACCTATACACGACTTTACTGACACTTAACTGACACCAGATTGTAAAGACACCTGACCTAGCTTACCTATACACGACTTTACTGACACTTAACTGACACCAGATTGTAAAGACACCTGACCTAGCTTACCTATACACGACTTTACTGACACTTAACTGACACCAGATTGTAAAGACACCTGACCTAGCTTACCTATACACGACTTTACTGACACTTAACTGACACCAGATTGTAAAGACACCTGACCTAGCTTACCTATACACGACTTTACTGACACTTAACTGACACCAGATTGTAAAGACACCTGACCTAGCTTACCTATACACGACTTTACTGACACTTAACTGACACCAGATTGTAAAGACACCTGACCTAGCTTACCTATACACGACTTTACTGACACTTAACTGACACCAGATTGTAAAGACACCTGACCTAGCTTACCTATACACGACTTTACTGACACTTAACTGACACCAGATTGTAAAGACACCTGACCTAGCTTACCTATACACGACTTTACTGACACTTAACTGACACCAGATTGTAAAGACACCTGACCTAGCTTACCTATACACGACTTTACTGACACTTAACTGACACCAGATTGTAAAGACACCTGACCTAGCTTACCTATACACGACTTTACTGACACTTAACTGACACCAGATTGTAAAGACACCTGACCTAGCTTACCTATACACGACTTTACTGACACTTAACTGACACCAGATTGTAAAGACACCTGACCTAGCTTACCTATACACGACTTTACTGACACTTAACTGACACCAGATTGTAAAGACACCTGACCTAGCTTACCTATACACGACTTTACTGACACTTAACTGACACCAGATTGTAAAGACACCTGACCTAGCTTACCTATACACGACTTTACTGACACTTAACTGACACCAGATTGTAAAGACACCTGACCTAGCTTACCTATACACGACTTTACTGACACTTAACTGACACCAGATTGTAAAGACACCTGACCTAGCTTACCTATACACGACTTTACTGACACTTAACTGACACCAGATTGTAAAGACACCTGACCTAGCTTACCTATACACGACTTTACTGACACTTAACTGACACCAGATTGTAAAGACACCTGACCTAGCTTACCTATACACGACTTTACTGACACTTAACTGACACCAGATTGTAAAGACACCTGACCTAGCTTACCTATACACGACTTTACTGACACTTAACTGACACCAGATTGTAAAGACACCTGACCTAGCTTACCTATACACGACTTTACTGACACTTAACTGACACCAGATTGTAAAGACACCTGACCTAGCTTACCTATACACGACTTTACTGACACTTAACTGACACCAGATTGTAAAGACACCTGACCTAGCTTACCTATACACGACTTTACTGACACTTAACTGACACCAGATTGTAAAGACACCTGACCTAGCTTACCTATACACGACTTTACTGACACTTAACTGACACCAGATTGTAAAGACACCTGACCTAGCTTACCTATACACGACTTTACTGACACTTAACTGACACCAGATTGTAAAGACACCTGACCTAGCTTACCTATACACGACTTTACTGACACTTAACTGACACCAGATTGTAAAGACACCTGACCTAGCTTACCTATACACGACTTTACTGACACTTAACTGACACCAGATTGTAAAGACACCTGACCTAGCTTACCTATACACGACTTTACTGACACTTAACTGACACCAGATTGTAAAGACACCTGACCTAGCTTACCTATACACGACTTTACTGACACTTAACTGACACCAGATTGTAAAGACACCTGACCTAGCTTACCTATACACGACTTTACTGACACTTAACTGACACCAGATTGTAAAGACACCTGACCTAGCTTACCTATACACGACTTTACTGACACTTAACTGACACCAGATTGTAAAGACACCTGACCTAGCTTACCTATACACGACTTTACTGACACTTAACTGACACCAGATTGTAAAGACACCTGACCTAGCTTACCTATACACGACTTTACTGACACTTAACTGACACCAGATTGTAAAGACACCTGACCTAGCTTACCTATACACGACTTTACTGACACTTAACTGACACCAGATTGTAAAGACACCTGACCTAGCTTACCTATACACGACTTTACTGACACTTAACTGACACCAGATTGTAAAGACACCTGACCTAGCTTACCTATACACGACTTTACTGACACTTAACTGACACCAGATTGTAAAGACACCTGACCTAGCTTACCTATACACGACTTTACTGACACTTAACTGACACCAGATTGTAAAGACACCTGACCTAGCTTACCTATACACGACTTTACTGACACTTAACTGACACCAGATTGTAAAGACACCTGACCTAGCTTACCTATACACGACTTTACTGACACTTAACTGACACCAGATTGTAAAGACACCTGACCTAGCTTACCTATACACGACTTTACTGACACTTAACTGACACCAGATTGTAAAGACACCTGACCTAGCTTACCTATACACGACTTTACTGACACTTAACTGACACCAGATTGTAAAGACACCTGACCTAGCTTACCTATACACGACTTTACTGACACTTAACTGACACCAGATTGTAAAGACACCTGACCTAGCTTACCTATACACGACTTTACTGACACTTAACTGACACCAGATTGTAAAGACACCTGACCTAGCTTACCTATACACGACTTTACTGACACTTAACTGACACCAGATTGTAAAGACACCTGACCTAGCTTACCTATACACGACTTTACTGACACTTAACTGACACCAGATTGTAAAGACACCTGACCTAGCTTACCTATACACGACTTTACTGACACTTAACTGACACCAGATTGTAAAGACACCTGACCTAGCTTACCTATACACGACTTTACTGACACTTAACTGACACCAGATTGTAAAGACACCTGACCTAGCTTACCTATACACGACTTTACTGACACTTAACTGACACCAGATTGTAAAGACACCTGACCTAGCTTACCTATACACGACTTTACTGACACTTAACTGACACCAGATTGTAAAGACACCTGACCTAGCTTACCTATACACGACTTTACTGACACTTAACTGACACCAGATTGTAAAGACACCTGACCTAGCTTACCTATACACGACTTTACTGACACTTAACTGACACCAGATTGTAAAGACACCTGACCTAGCTTACCTATACACGACTTTACTGACACTTAACTGACACCAGATTGTAAAGACACCTGACCTAGCTTACCTATACACGACTTTACTGACACTTAACTGACACCAGATTGTAAAGACACCTGACCTAGCTTACCTATACACGACTTTACTGACACTTAACTGACACCAGATTGTAAAGACACCTGACCTAGCTTACCTATACACGACTTTACTGACACTTAACTGACACCAGATTGTAAAGACACCTGACCTAGCTTACCTATACACGACTTTACTGACACTTAACTGACACCAGATTGTAAAGACACCTGACCTAGCTTACCTATACACGACTTTACTGACACTTAACTGACACCAGATTGTAAAGACACCTGACCTAGCTTACCTATACACGACTTTACTGACACTTAACTGACACCAGATTGTAAAGACACCTGACCTAGCTTACCTATACACGACTTTACTGACACTTAACTGACACCAGATTGTAAAGACACCTGACCTAGCTTACCTATACACGACTTTACTGACACTTAACTGACACCAGATTGTAAAGACACCTGACCTAGCTTACCTATACACGACTTTACTGACACTTAACTGACACCAGATTGTAAAGACACCTGACCTAGCTTACCTATACACGACTTTACTGACACTTAACTGACACCAGATTGTAAAGACACCTGACCTAGCTTACCTATACACGACTTTACTGACACTTAACTGACACCAGATTGTAAAGACACCTGACCTAGCTTACCTATACACGACTTTACTGACACTTAACTGACACCAGATTGTAAAGACACCTGACCTAGCTTACCTATACACGACTTTACTGACACTTAACTGACACCAGATTGTAAAGACACCTGACCTAGCTTACCTATACACGACTTTACTGACACTTAACTGACACCAGATTGTAAAGACACCTGACCTAGCTTACCTATACACGACTTTACTGACACTTAACTGACACCAGATTGTAAAGACACCTGACCTAGCTTACCTATACACGACTTTACTGACACTTAACTGACACCAGATTGTAAAGACACCTGACCTAGCTTACCTATACACGACTTTACTGACACTTAACTGACACCAGATTGTAAAGACACCTGACCTAGCTTACCTATACACGACTTTACTGACACTTAACTGACACCAGATTGTAAAGACACCTGACCTAGCTTACCTATACACGACTTTACTGACACTTAACTGACACCAGATTGTAAAGACACCTGACCTAGCTTACCTATACACGACTTTACTGACACTTAACTGACACCAGATTGTAAAGACACCTGACCTAGCTTACCTATACACGACTTTACTGACACTTAACTGACACCAGATTGTAAAGACACCTGACCTAGCTTACCTATACACGACTTTACTGACACTTAACTGACACCAGATTGTAAAGACACCTGACCTAGCTTACCTATACACGACTTTACTGACACTTAACTGACACCAGATTGTAAAGACACCTGACCTAGCTTACCTATACACGACTTTACTGACACTTAACTGACACCAGATTGTAAAGACACCTGACCTAGCTTACCTATACACGACTTTACTGACACTTAACTGACACCAGATTGTAAAGACACCTGACCTAGCTTACCTATACACGACTTTACTGACACTTAACTGACACCAGATTGTAAAGACACCTGACCTAGCTTACCTATACACGACTTTACTGACACTTAACTGACACCAGATTGTAAAGACACCTGACCTAGCTTACCTATACACGACTTTACTGACACTTAACTGACACCAGATTGTAAAGACACCTGACCTAGCTTACCTATACACGACTTTACTGACACTTAACTGACACCAGATTGTAAAGACACCTGACCTAGCTTACCTATACACGACTTTACTGACACTTAACTGACACCAGATTGTAAAGACACCTGACCTAGCTTACCTATACACGACTTTACTGACACTTAACTGACACCAGATTGTAAAGACACCTGACCTAGCTTACCTATACACGACTTTACTGACACTTAACTGACACCAGATTGTAAAGACACCTGACCTAGCTTACCTATACACGACTTTACTGACACTTAACTGACACCAGATTGTAAAGACACCTGACCTAGCTTACCTATACACGACTTTACTGACACTTAACTGACACCAGATTGTAAAGACACCTGACCTAGCTTACCTATACACGACTTTACTGACACTTAACTGACACCAGATTGTAAAGACACCTGACCTAGCTTACCTATACACGACTTTACTGACACTTAACTGACACCAGATTGTAAAGACACCTGACCTAGCTTACCTATACACGACTTTACTGACACTTAACTGACACCAGATTGTAAAGACACCTGACCTAGCTTACCTATACACGACTTTACTGACACTTAACTGACACCAGATTGTAAAGACACCTGACCTAGCTTACCTATACACGACTTTACTGACACTTAACTGACACCAGATTGTAAAGACACCTGACCTAGCTTACCTATACACGACTTTACTGACACTTAACTGACACCAGATTGTAAAGACACCTGACCTAGCTTACCTATACACGACTTTACTGACACTTAACTGACACCAGATTGTAAAGACACCTGACCTAGCTTACCTATACACGACTTTACTGACACTTAACTGACACCAGATTGTAAAGACACCTGACCTAGCTTACCTATACACGACTTTACTGACACTTAACTGACACCAGATTGTAAAGACACCTGACCTAGCTTACCTATACACGACTTTACTGACACTTAACTGACACCAGATTGTAAAGACACCTGACCTAGCTTACCTATACACGACTTTACTGACACTTAACTGACACCAGATTGTAAAGACACCTGACCTAGCTTACCTATACACGACTTTACTGACACTTAACTGACACCAGATTGTAAAGACACCTGACCTAGCTTACCTATACACGACTTTACTGACACTTAACTGACACCAGATTGTAAAGACACCTGACCTAGCTTACCTATACACGACTTTACTGACACTTAACTGACACCAGATTGTAAAGACACCTGACCTAGCTTACCTATACACGACTTTACTGACACTTAACTGACACCAGATTGTAAAGACACCTGACCTAGCTTACCTATACACGACTTTACTGACACTTAACTGACACCAGATTGTAAAGACACCTGACCTAGCTTACCTATACACGACTTTACTGACACTTAACTGACACCAGATTGTAAAGACACCTGACCTAGCTTACCTATACACGACTTTACTGACACTTAACTGACACCAGATTGTAAAGACACCTGACCTAGCTTACCTATACACGACTTTACTGACACTTAACTGACACCAGATTGTAAAGACACCTGACCTAGCTTACCTATACACGACTTTACTGACACTTAACTGACACCAGATTGTAAAGACACCTGACCTAGCTTACCTATACACGACTTTACTGACACTTAACTGACACCAGATTGTAAAGACACCTGACCTAGCTTACCTATACACGACTTTACTGACACTTAACTGACACCAGATTGTAAAGACACCTGACCTAGCTTACCTATACACGACTTTACTGACACTTAACTGACACCAGATTGTAAAGACACCTGACCTAGCTTACCTATACACGACTTTACTGACACTTAACTGACACCAGATTGTAAAGACACCTGACCTAGCTTACCTATACACGACTTTACTGACACTTAACTGACACCAGATTGTAAAGACACCTGACCTAGCTTACCTATACACGACTTTACTGACACTTAACTGACACCAGATTGTAAAGACACCTGACCTAGCTTACCTATACACGACTTTACTGACACTTAACTGACACCAGATTGTAAAGACACCTGACCTAGCTTACCTATACACGACTTTACTGACACTTAACTGACACCAGATTGTAAAGACACCTGACCTAGCTTACCTATACACGACTTTACTGACACTTAACTGACACCAGATTGTAAAGACACCTGACCTAGCTTACCTATACACGACTTTACTGACACTTAACTGACACCAGATTGTAAAGACACCTGACCTAGCTTACCTATACACGACTTTACTGACACTTAACTGACACCAGATTGTAAAGACACCTGACCTAGCTTACCTATACACGACTTTACTGACACTTAACTGACACCAGATTGTAAAGACACCTGACCTAGCTTACCTATACACGACTTTACTGACACTTAACTGACACCAGATTGTAAAGACACCTGACCTAGCTTACCTATACACGACTTTACTGACACTTAACTGACACCAGATTGTAAAGACACCTGACCTAGCTTACCTATACACGACTTTACTGACACTTAACTGACACCAGATTGTAAAGACACCTGACCTAGCTTACCTATACACGACTTTACTGACACTTAACTGACACCAGATTGTAAAGACACCTGACCTAGCTTACCTATACACGACTTTACTGACACTTAACTGACACCAGATTGTAAAGACACCTGACCTAGCTTACCTATACACGACTTTACTGACACTTAACTGACACCAGATTGTAAAGACACCTGACCTAGCTTACCTATACACGACTTTACTGACACTTAACTGACACCAGATTGTAAAGACACCTGACCTAGCTTACCTATACACGACTTTACTGACACTTAACTGACACCAGATTGTAAAGACACCTGACCTAGCTTACCTATACACGACTTTACTGACACTTAACTGACACCAGATTGTAAAGACACCTGACCTAGCTTACCTATACACGACTTTACTGACACTTAACTGACACCAGATTGTAAAGACACCTGACCTAGCTTACCTATACACGACTTTACTGACACTTAACTGACACCAGATTGTAAAGACACCTGACCTAGCTTACCTATACACGACTTTACTGACACTTAACTGACACCAGATTGTAAAGACACCTGACCTAGCTTACCTATACACGACTTTACTGACACTTAACTGACACCAGATTGTAAAGACACCTGACCTAGCTTACCTATACACGACTTTACTGACACTTAACTGACACCAGATTGTAAAGACACCTGACCTAGCTTACCTATACACGACTTTACTGACACTTAACTGACACCAGATTGTAAAGACACCTGACCTAGCTTACCTATACACGACTTTACTGACACTTAACTGACACCAGATTGTAAAGACACCTGACCTAGCTTACCTATACACGACTTTACTGACACTTAACTGACACCAGATTGTAAAGACACCTGACCTAGCTTACCTATACACGACTTTACTGACACTTAACTGACACCAGATTGTAAAGACACCTGACCTAGCTTACCTATACACGACTTTACTGACACTTAACTGACACCAGATTGTAAAGACACCTGACCTAGCTTACCTATACACGACTTTACTGACACTTAACTGACACCAGATTGTAAAGACACCTGACCTAGCTTACCTATACACGACTTTACTGACACTTAACTGACACCAGATTGTAAAGACACCTGACCTAGCTTACCTATACACGACTTTACTGACACTTAACTGACACCAGATTGTAAAGACACCTGACCTAGCTTACCTATACACGACTTTACTGACACTTAACTGACACCAGATTGTAAAGACACCTGACCTAGCTTACCTATACACGACTTTACTGACACTTAACTGACACCAGATTGTAAAGACACCTGACCTAGCTTACCTATACACGACTTTACTGACACTTAACTGACACCAGATTGTAAAGACACCTGACCTAGCTTACCTATACACGACTTTACTGACACTTAACTGACACCAGATTGTAAAGACACCTGACCTAGCTTACCTATACACGACTTTACTGACACTTAACTGACACCAGATTGTAAAGACACCTGACCTAGCTTACCTATACACGACTTTACTGACACTTAACTGACACCAGATTGTAAAGACACCTGACCTAGCTTACCTATACACGACTTTACTGACACTTAACTGACACCAGATTGTAAAGACACCTGACCTAGCTTACCTATACACGACTTTACTGACACTTAACTGACACCAGATTGTAAAGACACCTGACCTAGCTTACCTATACACGACTTTACTGACACTTAACTGACACCAGATTGTAAAGACACCTGACCTAGCTTACCTATACACGACTTTACTGACACTTAACTGACACCAGATTGTAAAGACACCTGACCTAGCTTACCTATACACGACTTTACTGACACTTAACTGACACCAGATTGTAAAGACACCTGACCTAGCTTACCTATACACGACTTTACTGACACTTAACTGACACCAGATTGTAAAGACACCTGACCTAGCTTACCTATACACGACTTTACTGACACTTAACTGACACCAGATTGTAAAGACACCTGACCTAGCTTACCTATACACGACTTTACTGACACTTAACTGACACCAGATTGTAAAGACACCTGACCTAGCTTACCTATACACGACTTTACTGACACTTAACTGACACCAGATTGTAAAGACACCTGACCTAGCTTACCTATACACGACTTTACTGACACTTAACTGACACCAGATTGTAAAGACACCTGACCTAGCTTACCTATACACGACTTTACTGACACTTAACTGACACCAGATTGTAAAGACACCTGACCTAGCTTACCTATACACGACTTTACTGACACTTAACTGACACCAGATTGTAAAGACACCTGACCTAGCTTACCTATACACGACTTTACTGACACTTAACTGACACCAGATTGTAAAGACACCTGACCTAGCTTACCTATACACGACTTTACTGACACTTAACTGACACCAGATTGTAAAGACACCTGACCTAGCTTACCTATACACGACTTTACTGACACTTAACTGACACCAGATTGTAAAGACACCTGACCTAGCTTACCTATACACGACTTTACTGACACTTAACTGACACCAGATTGTAAAGACACCTGACCTAGCTTACCTATACACGACTTTACTGACACTTAACTGACACCAGATTGTAAAGACACCTGACCTAGCTTACCTATACACGACTTTACTGACACTTAACTGACACCAGATTGTAAAGACACCTGACCTAGCTTACCTATACACGACTTTACTGACACTTAACTGACACCAGATTGTAAAGACACCTGACCTAGCTTACCTATACACGACTTTACTGACACTTAACTGACACCAGATTGTAAAGACACCTGACCTAGCTTACCTATACACGACTTTACTGACACTTAACTGACACCAGATTGTAAAGACACCTGACCTAGCTTACCTATACACGACTTTACTGACACTTAACTGACACCAGATTGTAAAGACACCTGACCTAGCTTACCTATACACGACTTTACTGACACTTAACTGACACCAGATTGTAAAGACACCTGACCTAGCTTACCTATACACGACTTTACTGACACTTAACTGACACCAGATTGTAAAGACACCTGACCTAGCTTACCTATACACGACTTTACTGACACTTAACTGACACCAGATTGTAAAGACACCTGACCTAGCTTACCTATACACGACTTTACTGACACTTAACTGACACCAGATTGTAAAGACACCTGACCTAGCTTACCTATACACGACTTTACTGACACTTAACTGACACCAGATTGTAAAGACACCTGACCTAGCTTACCTATACACGACTTTACTGACACTTAACTGACACCAGATTGTAAAGACACCTGACCTAGCTTACCTATACACGACTTTACTGACACTTAACTGACACCAGATTGTAAAGACACCTGACCTAGCTTACCTATACACGACTTTACTGACACTTAACTGACACCAGATTGTAAAGACACCTGACCTAGCTTACCTATACACGACTTTACTGACACTTAACTGACACCAGATTGTAAAGACACCTGACCTAGCTTACCTATACACGACTTTACTGACACTTAACTGACACCAGATTGTAAAGACACCTGACCTAGCTTACCTATACACGACTTTACTGACACTTAACTGACACCAGATTGTAAAGACACCTGACCTAGCTTACCTATACACGACTTTACTGACACTTAACTGACACCAGATTGTAAAGACACCTGACCTAGCTTACCTATACACGACTTTACTGACACTTAACTGACACCAGATTGTAAAGACACCTGACCTAGCTTACCTATACACGACTTTACTGACACTTAACTGACACCAGATTGTAAAGACACCTGACCTAGCTTACCTATACACGACTTTACTGACACTTAACTGACACCAGATTGTAAAGACACCTGACCTAGCTTACCTATACACGACTTTACTGACACTTAACTGACACCAGATTGTAAAGACACCTGACCTAGCTTACCTATACACGACTTTACTGACACTTAACTGACACCAGATTGTAAAGACACCTGACCTAGCTTACCTATACACGACTTTACTGACACTTAACTGACACCAGATTGTAAAGACACCTGACCTAGCTTACCTATACACGACTTTACTGACACTTAACTGACACCAGATTGTAAAGACACCTGACCTAGCTTACCTATACACGACTTTACTGACACTTAACTGACACCAGATTGTAAAGACACCTGACCTAGCTTACCTATACACGACTTTACTGACACTTAACTGACACCAGATTGTAAAGACACCTGACCTAGCTTACCTATACACGACTTTACTGACACTTAACTGACACCAGATTGTAAAGACACCTGACCTAGCTTACCTATACACGACTTTACTGACACTTAACTGACACCAGATTGTAAAGACACCTGACCTAGCTTACCTATACACGACTTTACTGACACTTAACTGACACCAGATTGTAAAGACACCTGACCTAGCTTACCTATACACGACTTTACTGACACTTAACTGACACCAGATTGTAAAGACACCTGACCTAGCTTACCTATACACGACTTTACTGACACTTAACTGACACCAGATTGTAAAGACACCTGACCTAGCTTACCTATACACGACTTTACTGACACTTAACTGACACCAGATTGTAAAGACACCTGACCTAGCTTACCTATACACGACTTTACTGACACTTAACTGACACCAGATTGTAAAGACACCTGACCTAGCTTACCTATACACGACTTTACTGACACTTAACTGACACCAGATTGTAAAGACACCTGACCTAGCTTACCTATACACGACTTTACTGACACTTAACTGACACCAGATTGTAAAGACACCTGACCTAGCTTACCTATACACGACTTTACTGACACTTAACTGACACCAGATTGTAAAGACACCTGACCTAGCTTACCTATACACGACTTTACTGACACTTAACTGACACCAGATTGTAAAGACACCTGACCTAGCTTACCTATACACGACTTTACTGACACTTAACTGACACCAGATTGTAAAGACACCTGACCTAGCTTACCTATACACGACTTTACTGACACTTAACTGACACCAGATTGTAAAGACACCTGACCTAGCTTACCTATACACGACTTTACTGACACTTAACTGACACCAGATTGTAAAGACACCTGACCTAGCTTACCTATACACGACTTTACTGACACTTAACTGACACCAGATTGTAAAGACACCTGACCTAGCTTACCTATACACGACTTTACTGACACTTAACTGACACCAGATTGTAAAGACACCTGACCTAGCTTACCTATACACGACTTTACTGACACTTAACTGACACCAGATTGTAAAGACACCTGACCTAGCTTACCTATACACGACTTTACTGACACTTAACTGACACCAGATTGTAAAGACACCTGACCTAGCTTACCTATACACGACTTTACTGACACTTAACTGACACCAGATTGTAAAGACACCTGACCTAGCTTACCTATACACGACTTTACTGACACTTAACTGACACCAGATTGTAAAGACACCTGACCTAGCTTACCTATACACGACTTTACTGACACTTAACTGACACCAGATTGTAAAGACACCTGACCTAGCTTACCTATACACGACTTTACTGACACTTAACTGACACCAGATTGTAAAGACACCTGACCTAGCTTACCTATACACGACTTTACTGACACTTAACTGACACCAGATTGTAAAGACACCTGACCTAGCTTACCTATACACGACTTTACTGACACTTAACTGACACCAGATTGTAAAGACACCTGACCTAGCTTACCTATACACGACTTTACTGACACTTAACTGACACCAGATTGTAAAGACACCTGACCTAGCTTACCTATACACGACTTTACTGACACTTAACTGACACCAGATTGTAAAGACACCTGACCTAGCTTACCTATACACGACTTTACTGACACTTAACTGACACCAGATTGTAAAGACACCTGACCTAGCTTACCTATACACGACTTTACTGACACTTAACTGACACCAGATTGTAAAGACACCTGACCTAGCTTACCTATACACGACTTTACTGACACTTAACTGACACCAGATTGTAAAGACACCTGACCTAGCTTACCTATACACGACTTTACTGACACTTAACTGACACCAGATTGTAAAGACACCTGACCTAGCTTACCTATACACGACTTTACTGACACTTAACTGACACCAGATTGTAAAGACACCTGACCTAGCTTACCTATACACGACTTTACTGACACTTAACTGACACCAGATTGTAAAGACACCTGACCTAGCTTACCTATACACGACTTTACTGACACTTAACTGACACCAGATTGTAAAGACACCTGACCTAGCTTACCTATACACGACTTTACTGACACTTAACTGACACCAGATTGTAAAGACACCTGACCTAGCTTACCTATACACGACTTTACTGACACTTAACTGACACCAGATTGTAAAGACACCTGACCTAGCTTACCTATACACGACTTTACTGACACTTAACTGACACCAGATTGTAAAGACACCTGACCTAGCTTACCTATACACGACTTTACTGACACTTAACTGACACCAGATTGTAAAGACACCTGACCTAGCTTACCTATACACGACTTTACTGACACTTAACTGACACCAGATTGTAAAGACACCTGACCTAGCTTACCTATACACGACTTTACTGACACTTAACTGACACCAGATTGTAAAGACACCTGACCTAGCTTACCTATACACGACTTTACTGACACTTAACTGACACCAGATTGTAAAGACACCTGACCTAGCTTACCTATACACGACTTTACTGACACTTAACTGACACCAGATTGTAAAGACACCTGACCTAGCTTACCTATACACGACTTTACTGACACTTAACTGACACCAGATTGTAAAGACACCTGACCTAGCTTACCTATACACGACTTTACTGACACTTAACTGACACCAGATTGTAAAGACACCTGACCTAGCTTACCTATACACGACTTTACTGACACTTAACTGACACCAGATTGTAAAGACACCTGACCTAGCTTACCTATACACGACTTTACTGACACTTAACTGACACCAGATTGTAAAGACACCTGACCTAGCTTACCTATACACGACTTTACTGACACTTAACTGACACCAGATTGTAAAGACACCTGACCTAGCTTACCTATACACGACTTTACTGACACTTAACTGACACCAGATTGTAAAGACACCTGACCTAGCTTACCTATACACGACTTTACTGACACTTAACTGACACCAGATTGTAAAGACACCTGACCTAGCTTACCTATACACGACTTTACTGACACTTAACTGACACCAGATTGTAAAGACACCTGACCTAGCTTACCTATACACGACTTTACTGACACTTAACTGACACCAGATTGTAAAGACACCTGACCTAGCTTACCTATACACGACTTTACTGACACTTAACTGACACCAGATTGTAAAGACACCTGACCTAGCTTACCTATACACGACTTTACTGACACTTAACTGACACCAGATTGTAAAGACACCTGACCTAGCTTACCTATACACGACTTTACTGACACTTAACTGACACCAGATTGTAAAGACACCTGACCTAGCTTACCTATACACGACTTTACTGACACTTAACTGACACCAGATTGTAAAGACACCTGACCTAGCTTACCTATACACGACTTTACTGACACTTAACTGACACCAGATTGTAAAGACACCTGACCTAGCTTACCTATACACGACTTTACTGACACTTAACTGACACCAGATTGTAAAGACACCTGACCTAGCTTACCTATACACGACTTTACTGACACTTAACTGACACCAGATTGTAAAGACACCTGACCTAGCTTACCTATACACGACTTTACTGACACTTAACTGACACCAGATTGTAAAGACACCTGACCTAGCTTACCTATACACGACTTTACTGACACTTAACTGACACCAGATTGTAAAGACACCTGACCTAGCTTACCTATACACGACTTTACTGACACTTAACTGACACCAGATTGTAAAGACACCTGACCTAGCTTACCTATACACGACTTTACTGACACTTAACTGACACCAGATTGTAAAGACACCTGACCTAGCTTACCTATACACGACTTTACTGACACTTAACTGACACCAGATTGTAAAGACACCTGACCTAGCTTACCTATACACGACTTTACTGACACTTAACTGACACCAGATTGTAAAGACACCTGACCTAGCTTACCTATACACGACTTTACTGACACTTAACTGACACCAGATTGTAAAGACACCTGACCTAGCTTACCTATACACGACTTTACTGACACTTAACTGACACCAGATTGTAAAGACACCTGACCTAGCTTACCTATACACGACTTTACTGACACTTAACTGACACCAGATTGTAAAGACACCTGACCTAGCTTACCTATACACGACTTTACTGACACTTAACTGACACCAGATTGTAAAGACACCTGACCTAGCTTACCTATACACGACTTTACTGACACTTAACTGACACCAGATTGTAAAGACACCTGACCTAGCTTACCTATACACGACTTTACTGACACTTAACTGACACCAGATTGTAAAGACACCTGACCTAGCTTACCTATACACGACTTTACTGACACTTAACTGACACCAGATTGTAAAGACACCTGACCTAGCTTACCTATACACGACTTTACTGACACTTAACTGACACCAGATTGTAAAGACACCTGACCTAGCTTACCTATACACGACTTTACTGACACTTAACTGACACCAGATTGTAAAGACACCTGACCTAGCTTACCTATACACGACTTTACTGACACTTAACTGACACCAGATTGTAAAGACACCTGACCTAGCTTACCTATACACGACTTTACTGACACTTAACTGACACCAGATTGTAAAGACACCTGACCTAGCTTACCTATACACGACTTTACTGACACTTAACTGACACCAGATTGTAAAGACACCTGACCTAGCTTACCTATACACGACTTTACTGACACTTAACTGACACCAGATTGTAAAGACACCTGACCTAGCTTACCTATACACGACTTTACTGACACTTAACTGACACCAGATTGTAAAGACACCTGACCTAGCTTACCTATACACGACTTTACTGACACTTAACTGACACCAGATTGTAAAGACACCTGACCTAGCTTACCTATACACGACTTTACTGACACTTAACTGACACCAGATTGTAAAGACACCTGACCTAGCTTACCTATACACGACTTTACTGACACTTAACTGACACCAGATTGTAAAGACACCTGACCTAGCTTACCTATACACGACTTTACTGACACTTAACTGACACCAGATTGTAAAGACACCTGACCTAGCTTACCTATACACGACTTTACTGACACTTAACTGACACCAGATTGTAAAGACACCTGACCTAGCTTACCTATACACGACTTTACTGACACTTAACTGACACCAGATTGTAAAGACACCTGACCTAGCTTACCTATACACGACTTTACTGACACTTAACTGACACCAGATTGTAAAGACACCTGACCTAGCTTACCTATACACGACTTTACTGACACTTAACTGACACCAGATTGTAAAGACACCTGACCTAGCTTACCTATACACGACTTTACTGACACTTAACTGACACCAGATTGTAAAGACACCTGACCTAGCTTACCTATACACGACTTTACTGACACTTAACTGACACCAGATTGTAAAGACACCTGACCTAGCTTACCTATACACGACTTTACTGACACTTAACTGACACCAGATTGTAAAGACACCTGACCTAGCTTACCTATACACGACTTTACTGACACTTAACTGACACCAGATTGTAAAGACACCTGACCTAGCTTACCTATACACGACTTTACTGACACTTAACTGACACCAGATTGTAAAGACACCTGACCTAGCTTACCTATACACGACTTTACTGACACTTAACTGACACCAGATTGTAAAGACACCTGACCTAGCTTACCTATACACGACTTTACTGACACTTAACTGACACCAGATTGTAAAGACACCTGACCTAGCTTACCTATACACGACTTTACTGACACTTAACTGACACCAGATTGTAAAGACACCTGACCTAGCTTACCTATACACGACTTTACTGACACTTAACTGACACCAGATTGTAAAGACACCTGACCTAGCTTACCTATACACGACTTTACTGACACTTAACTGACACCAGATTGTAAAGACACCTGACCTAGCTTACCTATACATGACTTTACTGACACCAGACTTTACTGATACTAGACTTTACTGACACTTAACTGACACCAGATTGTAAAGACACCTGGCCTAGCTTACCTATACCTAACTTTACTGATACCTGGCTTTATTGATACCTTACCTCACCTTTATCTGAATTAACTGACACCAGACTTTACTGATACCTGACTTTACTTACACCTGACTTAGCTTATACCTGTCTTAACTGACACTTTACCTTACCTATATATGACTTTACTGATACCTAACTAACACCTGACTTAGCTAATACCTGACTTAACTGACACTTTACCTTACCTATACATGACTTTACTGATACCTAACTTTACTGATACCTGGCTTTTTTGATACCTGACCTTACCTTTACCTGACTTAACCGACACCTGACTTTATTGACACCTGACTTTACTGACATCTGACTTAACAGACACCTGACTGTACTGACACCTGTATTTACTGACACCTGACTTTATTGACACCTGACTTAACAGACACCTGACTTAACAGGTGGGTATGGCAGGTCACCTGTATTTACTGACACCTGTATTTACTGACACCTGACTTAACAGACACCTGACTGTACTGACACCTGACTGTACTGACACCTGACTTTACTGACATCTGACTTAACAGACACCTGACTACTGACACCTGTATTTACTGACACCTGACTTAACAGACACCTGACTTAACTGATACCTGACTTTATTGACACCTGACTTTACTGACATCTGACTTAACAGACACCTGACTGTACTGACACCTGACATCTGACTGTACTGACACCTGTATTTACTGACACCTGTATTTACTGACACCTGACTTAACAGACACCTGACTTAACGGACACCTGACTTTATTGACACCTGACTTTACTGACATCCGACTTAACAGACACCTGACTGTACTGACACCTGTATTTACTGACACCTGACTTTATTGACACCTGACTTAACAGACACCTGACTGTACTGACACCTGATCTAAACGATAGTTATTATATTGTTTGGTGTCCCCAAACTGTGAGTTTTTTTGTCTTTGATTCAGATATTATAGGTGACTTAAGGGTTCAGATATTATATGTGACTTAAGGATTAAGATATTATAGGTGACTTAAGGATTCAGATATTATAGGTGACTTAAGGATTCAGATATTATATGTGACTTAAGGATTCAGATATTATATGTGACTTAAAGATTCAGATATTATATGTGACTTAAAGATTCAGATATTATAGGTGACTTAAGGATTCAGATATTATAGGTGACTTAAGGATTCAGATATTATATGTGACTTAAAGATTTAGATATTATATGTGACTTAAGGATTCGGATATTATAGGTGACTTAAGGATTCACATATTATATGTGACTTAAAGATTCAGATGTTATATGTGACTTAAAGATTCAGATAATATATGTGACTTAAAGATTCAGATATTATAGGTGACTTAATGATTCAGATATTATAGGTGACTTAAGGAGTCAGATATTATATGTGACTTATGGATTCAGATATTATATGTGATTTAAGGATTCAGATATTATATGTGACTTAAGGATTCAGCATTTCTTTATATCGGAAAAGACCTGTTTCGCTTTATGAAGTGTGAACCTGTTAAAACAAATCCTCGTTTTGTGTATAAACAACACCCTCACTTTCTTTGTAAAATGAGTTGCTGTATGTAATGTTTTCACTTGATTTAAACAGTAAAAGCAATAGATAAAAAAGTTTAGTCTGTAATGTTTTTATTCAATTTAAACATGTTTCACTTCAGATTTTTTTTTTAAATGTTCCTGAAATTTCCAAAGTATTATGCAATGTAAAATTACTCTTGCTAGTGGCAATAATTGTGGTGGAGAAGCCAAATATAGACTGAAGAAACCTAGCATTCTCACAAACTGCTGCATCAGCAGAGCAAAAGGGTACTTAATTAATTGAATTGAAATTGATTCTCTAAGCCTTTCGATTTATTGGAATTAGGCAGAGGATGAGTTTTGTGGATCGGAGCAGGATTGCATGTTTTTTGATATGTTAAATCCCTGTACTAGTTATACACACAGAGCATGACCAATGAAAACCACAAAACCACAGAAGAGTGAGGACAGAAATGTGCCGAGTCAGCCATCGTGGTGAGATCAGCTGGTGGAGCTTTAAATCAATAATCTGAAGCTATATCATAATCCTTGGGTGTTATCTTAACCTTAGGTTAAATAATATACACACCGGTGAAGATGATCCTCTTGGTGGGTCCTATACTGCCATTTGTCCAACAGTGGCCTTGATCCTGACCACTGGTCAGTATGTTATTTCATGGCATTACTGGTAGGTGCGAAATGAAAGATTTCTGTGTCTCCAATTTCATTTCCAGAAAAGTTGGATTGTTTATGGTAGGTTCAAACAATGTTCTTATTTTGTAAAGCTTCAGACTTTTCTTGTCTTGTCTGAAATTGGTGAGAAAAACAATAAGGATAAGGTGTAATGATTAGGTTCTGTGTACTATGTTCTAACCCTAACCCTCTATGTACGAAGGAGAGTGGAAACACAATTGGCTTTAATTGGACTGATGTCATTCACTGTTAATCAAACTTCTAATCCTTGGTAGACTTCAGTTTGGGTAATTCTCTATTTTTCTTTTCAATAAGTACGATTGAACACTAAGCATAAATCCAAAAAGCAGTGCACATTCATTGAAATATTAAAAGTGAAAGTAAATAACCTAATCCCTTTAAAGTAAATAACCTAATCCCTATAAAGTAAATAACATAATCCCTATAAAGTAAATAACATAATCCCCATAAATAACATAATCCCTATAAAGTGAATAACATAATCCCTATAAAGTAAATAACATAATCCCTATAAAGTAAATAACATAATTCCTATAAAGTAAATAACATAATCCCTATCAAGTAAATAACATAATCCCTATAAAGTGAATAACATAATCCCTATAAAGTAAATAACATAATCCCTATAAAGTAAATAACCTAATCCCTATAAAGTAAATAACCTAATCCCTATAAAGTAAATAACATCATCCCTATAAAGTAAATAACATAATCCCCATAAATAACATAATCCCTATAAAAAAAATAACTAATCCCTATAAAGTAAATAACATAATCCCTATAAAGTAAATAACATAATCCCTATCAAGTAAATAACCTAATCCCTATCAAGTAAATAACATAATCCCCATAAATAACCTAATAACTATAAAGTAAATAACATAATCCCTATAGAGTAAATAACCTAATCCCTATAAAGTAAATAACCTAATCCCTATAAAATAAATAACCTAATCCCGATAAAGTAAATAACCTAATCCCAATAAAGTAAATAACTTAATCCCTATAAAGTAAATAACCTAATCCCTATAAAGTAAATAACCTAATCCCTATAGAGTAAATGACCTAATTCCTATAAAGTAAATAACCTAATCCCTATAAAGTAAATAACATAATCCCTATAGAGTAAATAACCTAATCCCTATAAAGTTAATAACCTAATCCCTATAAAGTAAATAACATAATCCCTATGGTCAGCAAAAAATGTGTACATTTCTTGGTACATGTTAATTGACATGTTAAAACCCATCCAGCTTGTAACAAGACAGTGTTGATTACTGATACAGGGGTATGGTACAGGGGTATGATACAGGGGTATGATACAGGGGTATGGTACAGGGGTATGGTACAGGGGTATGATACAGGGGTGTGATACAGGGGTATGATACAGGGGTGTGATACAGGGGTATGGTACAGGGGTGTGATACAGGGGTGTGATACAGGGGTATGATACAGGGGTGTGATACAGGGGTGACAGGGGTATGATACAGGGGTATACTCTGTTCAAATTTTACCTTACCTCCCTATTTTTTGACAGTGTCCTTCTCTTGTATACTTGTATATCTAGAGAGGTACCTTGTCAATTTAATCCAGAAATCTGAATTTCTGGACATGAATGTCGAGGTACCGATAATATAGTCCAGAGAATGTATTCTGGGACAGTTTTCAGTAATGGAACCATCAAGAATAACGAGTTTGGTCATTTATGTTTTGGGTAATGGGTTTAACGGCTGTGTTACTAAGTCACTGCGTTCATGGTTTAGTCTGATGTACAGATTTGCATGTTATAAACGTAAGGAAAATGGAAAAGCAGTATTTGCTATGGTAATTACCCCTTTCCTTTAGTCTCCTATTCCGGTCACTTGCGTTGCTCTTAGGCATTGTTGGTAGTGCTTCAGGTTTAAGGCGTTGGTCTTGACCAGCATGGTATAATTGCGCATCTATTAAAAACATGGTAACAAAATATAGGATTATGTATATCGGTAATAACCATGAGGATGAATATCAATATTACTTCCATCACATTGTAAAAACCCTCAAATTATCAGTTTGTGATCTTTTTGTCTTTGCAGGTAAAGATTATATCTGGGGTACAGGAAAAGTAGGAAGGCGATGTGACGGTAAGAAATAAAAGATAACAACATTTGTCATTCAAACAATTATTAGTGAATAACAATCATATGTTCTCACAACCTCTATAAGGTATGTTGTATCTCAAATACCCATCCTCAGCCATTACAAACTGTATCCTCGGCCATAAAGGGCTGTATCTTCAGCCATAAAGGGCTATATCTTCAGCCATAAAGGGCTGTATCTTCAGCCATAAAGGGCTGTATCTTCAGCCATAAAGGGCTATATCTTCACCCATAAAGGGCTGTATCTTCAGCCATAAAGGGTTGTATCTTCAGCCATAAAGGGTTGTATCTTTGGCCATTAAAGGCTGTATCCTTGGCCTTAAAAGGCTGTATCTTCAGCCATAAAGGGTTGTATCCTCTGCCTTAAAAGGCTGTATCTTCAGCCATAAAGGGTTGTATCTTCAGCCATAAAGAGTTGTATCTTCTGCCTTAAAAGGCTGTATCTTCAGCCATAAAGGGTTGTATCTTCAGCCATAAAGGCTGTATCCTCGGCCTTAAAAGGCTGTATCTTCAGCCATAAAGGGTTGTATCTTCAGCCATAAAGAGTTGTATCTTCTGCCTTAAAAGGCTGTATCTTCAGCCATAAAGGGTTGTATCTTCGTCCATTTTGGGCTGTATCTTCGGCCAGAAAGGGCTGTTTCTTCGGCAGAGAGGGCTGCATGTATCTATGGCCATAAAGGGCTGTATCTTCCACCAGAAAGGGCTGTATCCTCTGACATAAAGGGCTGTATCCTCTGCCTTACAGGGCTGTATCCTCTGCCATAAAGGGCTGTATCCTCTGACATAAAGGGCTGTATCCTCTGACATAAAGGGCTGTATCCGTTGACATAAAGGGCTGTATCCTCTGCCTTAAAGGGCTGTATCCTCTGCCTTAAAGGGCTGTATCATCTTCCTTAAAGGGCTGTATCCTCTGCCATAAAGGGCTGTATCCTCTGTCATAAAGGGCTGTATCCTCTGCCTTAAAGGGCTGTATCCTCTGCCTTAAATGACCGTATCCTCTGCCATAAAGGGCTGTATCCTCTGTCATAAAGGGCTGTATCCTCTAATATTAAAGGGCTGTATCCTCTGACATAAAGGACAGTATTGCAGACTTCTACAATATCCTCATCACAATTTATGTACATTGTGCACTTTAATCATTTTGGATTTGAGAGGATTGGTATTCTATTTTCAATGTGAAAAAAATATATGTTAAAGTGAAGCCCTTTTTTACACTTTCATCCCATTACTTCTAAGATGACTTGTATAGAGTATTGTATTTATGGTCTATTAAGGTAAAAAAAACAGTCCACCAAGATCATCCTGATTTCACATAAAATACAGTGAGGATAATTCATGTGCCTCAAAATGTATCTGCCAGGCATAAATATTGACAAGTAATCGAGAAAAAACCCAGAAAAAGATGGAAACATTTTGGGGTTTCCCTGCCCTGCCCTTGATCTTGTACAGTAAGTCAATCCAGCTTAGCAGGGGCATAATTATATGTGTTACTGAGGGACGCCACAGCTGTTGAGTACAAACCTGTGTGAAAGGGGGGAATCGGTTGACCGACTTCTCATAATTGCTGCTACCAGATACAATCTGTCATAGGATGTAGGTCAGCCGGTTTGTTGTCAGGAGATTGGGGATGTTGTTTGGGGAGGATTGTAATTGTCAGTCCTGGTTACCTCACAGTGCACTTAATCTGGGCTCTCTCACTACACATAATGCCCTTATCCCAGTACTAGTAGGTACGAGTTACCTTGTCGGTACTAGTAGGTACGAGTTACCTTGTCAGTAGTAGTAGATACCAGTTACCTTGTCGGTACTAGTAAGTACGAGTTACCTTGTTGGTACTAGTAGGTACGAGTTACCTTGTCATACTAGTAGGTACGAGTTACCTTGTCTGTACAAGTATGTACTAGTTACCTTGTCGGTACTAGTAGGTACGAGTTACCTTGTCGGTACTATTAGGTACGAGTTACCTTGTCGGTACTAGTAGGTACGAGTTACCTTGTCAGTACTAGTAGGTATGAGTTACCTTGTCGGTACTAGTAGGTACGAGTTACCATGTCTGTACTAGTAGGTACGAGTTACATGTCAGTACTAGTAGGTACGAGTTACCTTGTCGGTACTAGTAGGTATGAGTTACCTTGTCGGTACTAGTAGGTACGAGTTACCTTGTCGGTACTAGTAGGTACAAGTTACCTTGTCAGTACTAGTAGGTACGAGTTACCATGTCTGTACTAGTAGGTACGAGTTACCATGTCAGTACTAGTAGGTACGAGTTACCTTGTCGATACTAGTAGGTACTAGTAGGTACGAGTTACCTTGTCGGTACTAGTAGGTACTAGTAGGTACGAGTTACCTTCTCGGTACTAGTAGGTATGAGTTACCTTGTCTGTACTAGTAGGTACGAGTTACAATGTCAGTACTAGTAGGTACGAGTTACCTTGTCTGTACAAGTAGGTACGAGTTACCATGTCAGTACTAGTAGGTACGAGTTACCTGGTCCGTACTAGTAGGTACGGGTTACCTTGTCGGTACTAGTAGGTACTAGTAGGTACGAGTTACCTTGTCGGTACTAGTAGGCATTAGTAGGTACGAGTTACCTTGTCGGTACTAGTAGGTACTATTAGGTACGAGTTACCTTGTCGGAACTAGTAGGTACTAGTAGGTACGAGTTACCTTGTCAGTACTAGTAGGTATGAGTTACCTTGTCGGTACTAGTAGGTACGAGTTACCTTGTCAGTACTATTAGGTATGAGTTACCTTGTCGGTACTAGTAGGTACAAGTTACCTTGTAAGTACTAGTAGGTATGAGTTACCTTGTCGGTACTAGTAGGTACGAGTTACCTTGTAAGTACTAGTAGGTATCAGTTACCTTGTCGGTACTAGTAGGTACGAGTTACCTTGTCAGTACTAGTAGGTACGAGTTAACTTGTCGGTACTAGTAGGTATGAGTTACCTTGTCGTTACAACCATGGATAACAAATTAAAAAAATTGTAAACTCCTTTTTCCATTATGTCATCCTCCAATGGTAAACTCATAAAGATATGGAGTTTGACAAAGCTGTACTCCTAACTTCGTCGGACACGCATATCTGTTCTATGTCAGCTTAATCCTTCATATTTCAGTAAAGGTCGTTTTACATGAAATTTGGAAAAAAATACAGTTCGCAAATTTGACATTTTATATAATCGGTTAAGCGGCTTCGTGTACTAAAGTACCTTTGTACTTAGTCAACCTTCCATAACATTGGCTAGCACAAAATTATTACTTCCAAATCATTTCATTTCAGGAATGAAATTAAATGGTACCTTTTCAATTTTCAATACATTCTCCTTATCTTATTTCACATCATTCATTCAGTAATTATTTTTCTTTTTTGAAAAAGTGGAAAGATTAAAATTTTATCTTTAAAAATCCTGTAAAAATGTTTCCTTTTCAAGTTCTGTATAAAAAGAAAACCAGTCTCCATTTTGTTGATAAGTTGAAATCTGTTGAAGATTTTCATTGTTGGTATGAGTAAAGATAAAATCACCTACGAGTGTTGCCCTGACCACCTACGAGTGTTGCCCTGACCACCTACGAGTGTTGCCCTGACCACCTACGAGTGTTGCCCTGACCACCTATGAGTGTTTCCTGACCACCTACGAGTGTTTCCTGACCACCTACGAGTGTTTCCTGACCACCTACGAGTGTTGCCCTGACCACGTACGAGTGTTTCCTGACCACCTACGAGTGTTGCCCTGACCACCTATGAGTGTTCCCTGACCACCTGAGAGTGTTCCCTGACCACCTACGACTGTGCCCTGATACCCTACGCGTGTTGCCCTGACCACCTACGAGTGTTCCCTGACCACCTATGAGTGTTCCCTGACCCCCTACGAGTGTTCCCTGACCACCTACGAGTGTGCCCTGACCGCCTACGAGTGTTGCCCTGACCTCCTACGAGTGTTGCCCTGACCACCTACGACCGACGAGTGTTGCCCTGACCACCTACGACCCACGAGTGTTGCCCTGACCACCTACGAGCCACGAGTGTTGCCCTGACCACCTACGAGTGTAGCCCTGACCACCTACGCGTGTTGCCCTGACCACCTACGAGTGTTTCCCTGACCCCCTACAAGTGTTGCCCTGACCACCTACGAGTGTGGCCCTGACCACCTACGAGTGTTGCCCTCACCCCCTACGAGTGTTGCCCTGACCACCTACGACACACGAGTGTTGCCCTGACCACCTACGAGTGTTCCCTGACCCCCTACGAGTGTTCCCTGACCACCTACGAGTGTTCCCTGACCACCTATGAGAGTTCCCTGACCACCTACGAGTGTTCCCTGACCACCTATGAGAGTTCCCTGACCACCTACGAGTGTTCCCTGACCTCCTACGAGTGTTGCCCTGACCACCTACGGGTGTTGCCCTGACCACGTACGAGTGTTTCCTGACCACCTCCGAGTGTTGCCCTGACCACCTCCAAGTGTTGCCCTGACCACCTACGAGTGTGGCCCTGACCACCTACGAGTGTTGCCCTGACAACCTACGAGTGTTGCCCTGACCACCTACGACCGACGAGTGTTGCCCTGACCACCTACGACCCACGAGTGTTGCCCCGACCACCTACGAGTGTTTCCTGACCACGTACGAGTGTTGCCCTGACCACCTACGACCCACGAGTGTTGCCCCGACCACCTACGAGTGTTTCCTGACCACCTCCAAGTGTTGCCCTGACCACCTACGAGTGTGGCCCTGACCACCTACGTCCCACGAGTGTTGCCCTGACCCCCTACGAGGGTTGCCCTGACCACCTACGAGTGTTGCCATGACCACCTACGAGTGTTGCCCTGACCACTTACGAGTGTTGCCCTGACCACCTACGAGTGTGGCCCTGACCACCTACGAGTGTTGCCCTAACCCCCTACGAGTGTTGCCCTGACCACCTATGAGTGTTCCCTGACCACCTAAGAGTGTTCCCTGACCACCTACGAGTGTTCCCTGACCACCTATGAGTGTTCCCTGACCACCTGAGAGTGTTCCCTGACCACCTACGACTGTGCCCTGATACCCTACGCGTGTTGCCCTGACCACCTACGAGTGTTTCCCTGACCCCCTACAAGTGTTGCCCTGACCACCTACGAGAGTTTCCTGACCACCTACGAGTGGTGCCCTGACCACCTACGAGTGTTGCCCTGACCACCTACGAGTGTTGACCTGACAAAGTGTTATAGAGTTTAGTAGCCTTTTTCTGCCCTGTCATCCCTGTAGTAGTCCTCAAATCGTTTATAATCCGTTTGTACTTGATGGCGGTTCTGGTCCTACAATGGTCACTGTCCACTAAACTTGTAATAACAGTTACTTAATATTGATGTGAATATACACAAAACATCCAGTTTCTGGTTTATCTGGCTTAAAAGGCCCCGCGAGTATAAACTGTGGCTCAGTATACTTCAAAGTAACTGGAAAAGGTCAACCTGTTTGAAGTTGCTTGTAAACTAGCTGTTGGTTTAAAATTATTAAATTTGGCAAATGTTGGAGTTGCATATGGAGATTTGTATTTCTTTCAACTATCTTGAGGCAGCCCTAAACACTAGAAAAATTATGAAAAAGATGCGGGGGGGGGGGATGGATGAAGCTTTGACATGTGGTGTCTAGAACTACATAATGGTACATAGTCATTGATTTAAAGTAAGATTATAATTACAACGTACTCAAGTGTCACAGATTAAATGGGTGTTTATTTGGCCGACTAGTTTTACTTCTAAAGATGAGGCTTCATCAGGACAATTTTACAATGTTTAAGACACCTAAAGTACTCTCAGGGTGGAGCATTGATCAGTGCTGTTTAAGACACCTAAAGTACCCTTAGGGAGGAGCATTGATCGGTGCTGTTTAAGACACCTAAAGTACTCTTAGGGAGGAGCATTGATCGGTGCATATTGAAGTTATTTGATCTTTTTATACTCCTGGTGTTAGAATTACTGTTGAATTAAACTGAAGAGTAACAGGGTTTAATGAAATAGTATTCAGGGGGTTGAAGTTTTCCCTAGAGAAGCATTGCTATTCATCATTGAAAAATCTTCTTCTTCAGAACTATTGTGTGATTTTATGATATATATCCTATCTTTTATGCCAGAGCTTTTGGGGACAGTTTGACTTTTTTATACAGAATTACTGACCATTTGACCATACAGAATTACTGACCATTTGACCATACAGAATTACTGACCATTTGACCATACAGAATTACTGACCATTTGACCATACAGAATTACTGACCATTTGACCATACAGAATTACTGACCATTTGACCATACAGAATTACTGACCATTTGACCATACAGAATTACTGACCATTTGACCATACAGAATTACTGACCATTTGACCATACAGAATTACTGACCATTTGACCATACAGAATTACTGACCATTTGACCATACAGAATTACTGACCATTTGACCATACAGAATTACTGACCATTTGACCATACAGAATTACTGACCATTTGACCATACAGAATTACTGACCATTTGACCATACAGAATTACTGACCATTTGACCATACAGAATTACTGACCATTTGACCATACAGAATTACTGACCATTTGACCATACAGAATTACTGACCATTTGACCATACAGAATTACTGACCATTTGACCATACAGAATTACTGACCATTTGACCATACAGAATTACTGACCATTTGACCATACAGAATTACTGACCATTTGACCATACAGAATTACTGACCATTTGACCATACAGAATTACTGACCATTTGACCATACAGAATTACTGACCATTTGACCATGATTGTTTTAAAATACCCGGCAATTTGATCAAACATTGTCTTAAAATTATGTGAGATTTGACCTTGTAAGTTGGAAGCATGGCTTGGTTTCAGAATAAATAGATAATTTGACCTAGTTTGATATTAAAAGGAACTTGAGATTTAATTGCCTTAGTTTGGATTGAATTTAGTTTGGCGTAATCAGGAGATTTGACCTACAATGATACAGATATGACCTGCATGGATGGATATAAAAGTGACAGGAATTTTAAACTGGTATGGACCTAATATAGGATAGGTTTGACAACCTAATATATATGAATATCATGTGACCTATATATGATACTTTAAAAATATGGTAACTTTACCTGAGATTTGTTGTAAAATTAGGATATATTTGACTGCTGACGTACATCAATATAGATGATTAATACATCGATTGACATGAGCTATGATAAACCTGACAGTGGTTAACATAATGAAATTTGACATTTAGTTTGTGATAATTCAGTGCTGTATTTAGTTTGTGATAATTCAGTGCTGTATTTAGTTTGTGATAATTCAGTGCTGTATTAAGTTTGTGATAATTCAGTGCTGTATTTAGTTTGCGATAATTTAGTGCTGTATTTAGTTTGCGATATTTCAGTGCTGTATTTAGTTTGTGATAATTCAGTGCTGTATTTAGTTTGTGATAATTCAGTGCTGTAGTTAGTTTGTGATAATTCAGTGTTGTATTTAGTATGTGATAATTCAGTGTTGTATTTAGTTTGTGATAATTCAGTGCTGTATTTAGTTTGTGATAATTCAGTGCTGTGATAAACAACTAGCCAATTGCTTAGATAAAACTGTCGACCACAGACAAAGCCTTACAATTTGACAGGACCATTCATCTATCATCTGTCTGTGTTCAGATTCTTCTAAAAAAAGTCATGAATGAAATAAAACCTAGAAGATTGGCTCGGGTGTTATGACTGAGCTATTCCCGGCAATTTCTTTTAAGATACATTAAAATAGTCTCTTGTTATCTTGAACAAGCTGCATAATCACAAATAGCAGAAAAGTTTATTAAAAGTTACCGGTAAAAAAAATCCTTGTTTTAGCCGAGATGCGCAATTAAATTGTCATAACGTTATCTCCAACTTCAAATAAATGATGCTCTAAAACTGTCGTGGGGAGGTGAACTAGTACAAGTGTTCCGCCATCTTTTATTAGTTATCTTGTTTTGTATGATAAATGAGTTCAGGAGAACTTGTAATTGATTTGAATATGAAGACGAGATCACGTGTCACCAGTGATTGGCTAGAGAGGTTACCCGGTGCCCACCAACTTCCAACAGTCCCTGCAGGTCCTCAGTACAATCAACCAACACATTATTCCGTTATCTTCCCAGAATTCATTTATTTGTCTGTCTGTGAAATGAAATGGAGGTACAAAAGTATAAATAAATGTCTAGAGTTCACTGAGGGGAGATATGAAAACAGATGATCTCATTTCGTGATAGAAAACAGAAATGGAGGTTGTATTTGGTTCAGCAGAAATGGAGGTTGTACTGGCTACATGGACGACGGTGAGTTGGCGCTGGCAGGCCAGCTGTATCCATTGATACCATTCCACCTAACGATAAGCAGTTATTGTCTCATAGATTAGAATAATAAAGATTAAATTCTCGATTTATGGCGCACCGAAGTAAATTGTACTCAGCTTGGCCTCTGGATAAAAAAAAAAAGACATTTGGTTTTAGATTTATGGTTATGATCCATTTCATGTACAGTGTGTATAATGTCATTCTGAGGATCCCAAATACTGCTGTAAATTTTAGTTTAAGTGTTGGAAAATGAGTTTGTACTTAGCAGAAGTTTGTTTAATGCATGTTTTTTGTAAATGTGTTCTTCTGTTTGTGTTTTGTTAGTAAATATGAGTCTCCTGTCTGTCGTCTCCCTAACTTTGTTACGTTAGTACAGCTTGTTACACTCAGAGCACTGTTGTTGGTTATTTTGTTAGTAAGTATGAGTCTCCTGTCTGTCATCTCCCTAACTTTATTACATTAGTACAGCTTGTTAAACTCAGAGCACTGTTGTTGGTTATTTTGTTAGTTATTTCTTATTTATTCCAATTTAATTTTTTCTTTAAAGTCCAGCAAAGTATGGTTTTCTTATAGAAATTATTTACCAAAGCTATAGTCATGTCAGAAAAAAACTGTTTCAAATGTGTAGCTACAGATTTTGGCAGTGATACAGGGAACCTTAATCGGATTTCATCAGATATAAATGGATGTAATTAACCTGTCCACAGCAGTATAAAGTGAAATTCATTCTGTTAAAACATATAGAGTTTGATGGTAACTATTGGTTCAGCGTCGGTAATAAGTTTTCATATCTGAACCTTATACTACAATACCGGTAATTATCAGCTCTGGTCGCACAAGAAGCCTAAATTGTTTGAAAAACACAGTGAGCTGATAGGCGCAAGTTCAACTCTCAACCTTAGCTGACTTGTGTAGTCTTAAAAAAGGTTTATCTTAGGGCATTGCTTATTAAAATTATTGTTTGTCAGCTTATAAGTAATTATTCGAAGTCTATACCTGAAATAAAAATGAAATAAAGAGATTCCTTTAGCAAGTTGCTGCTATTCCATGAAAGCAATACTGCAATTTGTGCAGTCCCGTGAGCTTAAACGTAAACCATCACTCACAGATACATTCACAATTACCTGATGATTAGGAGTTTAATAGAATTCTGTAGACTTTTATTTTCTGCTTTTATTTTCAGGTTGCAAAAAGTGTTGTCACTTGCAATGTTGGGAAGTATACTCCAACACACACTGTAGGCGGGACAAGAATGGCACCGTACCCCAAACACTGGACGCTGATGTGGTAAGTCTGCGATCCTCTTCCTGTCGCACTGGGGGTTGACGTATATGTCATCACAATTTCCATTCTTAACATGTTGGGTTTGAAATGTGACTTTATGGAGCTATATGAAAGTGTTTGAAACGGAGGCCTGCTAAAAATCGAGTGCTGAAAACGGTGGCCTGCAAAAAATAAAATGCTTTTTGAAAAAGTTTGTTATATGTTGTAATACTAATACAGAGAATCGTGGATATATCTGACTATACTTAATGTACAAATATGATAAAATAGTGACAGCCTGGCATGTTTTAAGTAACTCCCACACAAGTAGACAGGCTATATAAAGGCAGGTCACACTAACTGACAGACTATATGTATATTTTAGTGAGAACGATTCCTGTATATGTGTATATTTTAGTGATAACAAGTCCCAATCAAAAATGATTTCCTATCAATACTGATTAACCTCTAGCGAGTCATCCCCAGATGTTGTCCCTGCGCTAAGTGGTACGTCCCCTCCCCCGTCCTAAGTGGTACGTCCCCTCCCCCGTCCTAAGTGGTACGTCTCTCCCCCGTCCTAAGTGGTACGTTCCCTCCCCCGTCCTAAGTGGTACGTCCCCTCCCCCGTCCTAAGTGGTAAGTCCCCTCCTGATCCATCTACAGACATTTTGTCTGTCCCTGGTTCTGGTTTTACCTGGACAGATCAGCTGTGTCGCCATCCATTAGGCCTGGACAACATAAACCTGATAGCTGTCCATGGAATCTTTATATGGTACACACTGATCTGAACCTTGACAAGTGAGCGATGTCTCCCACACCTCCACACGTTCTGGCAGATTGGCAGTACAGTACGTGAAACAGTGATCGTAAAACAGTGATCGTCAAACAAGGCGGACTTTTGAGGAACTATCTTAAAAACTACCTGCAAATATTTGACCAGCTGTCAATGTCATTCTCAGAAGAACCTAGGATGTTTTAGACAGACTAAATAAAACTGGTGTTCCAAACTCCTCCAGACAAGTTTAATGTATTTTCTTTCAAACATCAGGAAATGCACTGAAAAGAATCAGTTTAATTTACTGTCGTTTCCTTTATAATCATTTGGTAGATAAACTGTACATTATACTAAATTTTGAATGATAACAGAATATATTCTAACAGATACATGCTATCTTATTTTGATCTTCTATTCAAAGAGTTCCACATTTATAAAACCTGTTCTATATCGATCTGGCAAATAATTTGGATTTTTGAAAATTAATTATGACATATTTGAAAGTTACACAAAAATACGCCTATTGGTAATGTTCAAGTAATTCAACATTAGGAGAGAATTTAATACAAATCATGGGTAGAGTATTTAAAGTAGGATATCTCCTTAATGCCAAATCTAATCACAGGTATGTTGAGTAAGCTAGCATATAACCTTAAGTTCATTATTCTTAAAGCTTATAGAGTCACTGTGGTTCCACCCTCCCGCTCTCACTGTCACTCTCCATATTTTCTTTTTTGCCCTCAGTTTCCGTCCTTCTCGCCATCTCCGTCTGTCCTTCGTCCCTCTGTCTTTCTCTGTCGCCCTCCGCCTCTCAGTGTCCTTCTGTGGTGTTCCCTTTTCAACCTATGTTAGGTAATAGTTAAAACCAGTCGACCAAGAGTAATGTACTACAGATTTGACCTAACTTCCAGACTCAATACGTAATATTTAGTACGGACAATGCCGAGATGTACTTTATTTAAACTGGCAAATACTTTAAGCTGATTAGAGTGGGGATATTTATAGTCGAGATGAGTATAACACCAGGAAAGCTGGAGCCAGGCAAATTTGGGCCAGATCTTCCACTAAAGCCCCTAGGTGAAATAAGGTATAAAGGTTACCCGGGGCTTATAACCACTTAGAACAGTGGGGTAGCATGATGGATGTGGAGACGTGTTACCATAAATAGCTCATAAGAGAGATCCATTGTAATGTGACCAATGTATTCATCTGTTAATAGAGGTTTTATTGATTTATCTAGCACTGTAGGTCACCTGTCACTGAGAATCAGGTTATCTCCTCAACATTCTAGCATCAATGTCTCTCAGCAACGTTTTTGAAAGAACCTCAAACTTTTTTTTAAATAACTCTTTTAAAATAACCTATCAGATTTGGACCATACTATGTACAAAACTATACCTATCTGTGATTTTCACCATTCAATATTATGTTTGCCTTTCTTTAAAGAAATTCTGTACTCAGAATATTGTTATTTTTAAGATAAAAATATGTTACACATACCCTGTTGTTTTCTGATTTTATAGCCAATCAATGCTAATTAAGTCAATACTAGTGTTTTGACCGATTATGTAAAGAAGGAATGTGAAACAGAAATGAATTTATAATTTACATACATTTTTACAGATAAAAACATACAATAAGGTTTAAAAATCCATTTTGATCAGTTACAGCTACAGAGCACATTAAGAGTCTGGCTGTTACTGCCGGCTCACCCACACAAACCAGATCTAAACCCCAAGCCCAGGCAATCTGGTTCTCAACTTTCCTTTCTAAGATTTCAAATGAATAGTAAAACATGAAGCATCATTCTGGGAGTTTTTAGGCATATCTTCATTTTCCACCTCCCCAAGGCATAACCTGGCACTGTTGCCAGCTATGTGTAGAGTCGACCACCGAGGTACATTTGTGTGGAGGTTAATTTGGATTCCTGTGGAATAATACATTTTTTGTAGGTATTAGTAAACCAGTATGTTCTTCATTTAATCCAAAAAAAGGGAGGAACGTTGTGAATAATGAAAGATTCTGTACTTAATAAATCTATTTACAATCAGTTACACCTCAGAAGATTTATATTTTACATTGGATCATAGTATATATAATATATGTTTTGCAGAAATTCACTATATGACCAGTCAAATCACATGTCATGTTTTGTTTTAATAAAAATTTAGTGGCAATACGTGCCTCCTTACAATAAGTGCTATAATGACCTTTTTACTAACCTCGATGCAATGAAAGGTCACAAATTCTATTTTAAAGATGGGATTTAATTTAAGTCACAGGCCAAATGTTGCCGTCACAAGGACATATATAAATGACCTTTTATGAATATTCTTGTCTCAATAATGATTCCCCATGACTTAAGATAATTAGAGTGAACTTATAAACCTTATGTCTTATGGAAAGTTCTCAAGCTGATTTTGAGTTAAAAGGATAAAGGCTTTGGTCACAATCTCTAATATTATATATTGAACTGTAGTAATTAACTGTGGGATATTACCCAACAGTGTTATTAAACCTATGATGCTGAAATGGACCATCTGCAGACATGTCCCATGTGGATGGTTCCAATGGCATGTCCCATGTGGATGGTTCCAATGACATGTCCCATGCGTATGGTTCCTATGACATCTTGCTGACATAGATAAACCTGTGTGTGTGTATGATGTCCTCTTGTAATTTGTTTTGTCAGTGTTTTTCGTACATTATAAAGGGATGATATGAAAATAAAAACAAAAAGAATTGAAATCCTCATCTTGACTATCTTGCTCTTTAAGGAACAAAACATTTTTAAAAGTACATGGTATATCTTAGCAGAGAAAGAGACGTAGAAAGTTATAAATAAACTTGAGTTGGTCAAACAACTTGGACGCTAGTTTACGCATGGTCCCAATGAACAAAACAAGCACCGTTAACACTTGTGTCTGGGAGACATGTTGTCCACTTTCAACACAGCAGTCGAGTCCTGACAGATGGTTGTGTCATTACGCTACTGTTTTCTCTTCAGCCTCTGATGTAATCATAGAATGAATACTGTGAAAAATACGTCAAGGTTGACACAATTCCTTAAAATGGCAAAATAGAGGTGTGCGTCACATCTCTGCTTAACATGGTAACAACTGAAATACTCTAGCATTTAAACGGACAATACTACAGTTTCCTTGTGTTCACAAGAAATTTCATTCGTCATAGGTAGGCAAATGTACCATGTACTCTTGGGCTTTTGTTACCATAACCTGTACAAATACATACATAATATTTCAGCAAATTATATGACCATCTACTGCGACCTTGAAAATTACTCCTTGCTAAATGCTTCTGACTTTCAGAGTGCATGTTTTCACCGAGTGTAAATAACTATGTTTTAAGTAAAATTTTGTGAGAAGATTTTTTTTTTAAGAAGTTGTCAAGGTGTATAATATAGATAGTGTATATAAAATCCTATGGGTGATATTTCTATGGTCTTTGTAAGGTCAAGGTCAAATGATACAATAGAATTAAGCCTTGTTTTACGAACACAATTTTTCTGGCAAAAATTTGTCTGTATAGAGAAAAATCTCCTGAAGGGATTACGTAGAAAAGAAGAAAAGGAGAACCTTGAAAACATTGTCAGGTAGGAAGTAAGTGGTGTGGTAGAATGGCTTTATATCAGGAGGTTAGTGCAGATTCTACTAAACGAGTTTTCCCTAAAACCTGGTGTCATTTGCTGTACCTATGTTTCATGTCATTCACCGTGTAATTGTGTTTCGTTACAGCCCCTGAAGGATTGGAACGTCAATGATGTTGTTGACTGGATGGCTGCACTGAACATCTACCGTTATGCTCAACTCTTCAGGGACCGCAATATAGACGGCACTATGTTGGAAGACATGGATGAAGAAAAACTAAAAGTAAGCTATTTTTTGGGGCAATATTGTTTTATAGGGTTAGTATCTGCAGTTTTAGTTTGACAAAGTACTTCCATCACTCCTGGCCTGCTGTAATCTTATCTCCATCACTCCTGGCCTGCTGTAATCTTATCTCCATCACTCCTGGCCTGCTGTAATCTTACCACCATCACTCCTGGCCTGCTGTAATCTTATCTCCATCGCTCATGGCCAGCTGTAATCTTACCAACATCACTCCTGGCCAGCTGTAATCTTATCTCCAACACTCCTGGCCTGCTGTAATCTTATCTCCATCACTCCTGGCCTGCTGTAATCTTATCTCCATCACTCCTGGCCTGCTGTAATATTATCTCCATCACTCCATGCCTGCTGTAATCTTATCTCCATCACTCCATGCCTGCTGTAATCTTATCTCCAACACTCATGGCCAGCTGTAATCTTACCACCATCACTCCTGGCCTGCTGTAATAGTACCTCCATCATCTATGCCAGCTGTAATCCTCTGCCACTTCCATCACTCCTATCCTGCTGTAATCTTTCCTCCATCACTCCTATCCTGCTGTAATATTACCTCCATCACTCCTATCCTGCTGTAATATTGCCTCTATTACTCCAGGCCTGATGTTATTACCTTTATTACTCCTGGCCTCCTGTAATCTTACCTCCATCACTCCTGGCCAGCTGTAATCTTACCTACATCACTCCTGGCCAGCTGTAATCTTTCCTCCATCACTCCTGGCCTCCTGTAATCTTACCTACATCACTCCTGGCCTCCTGTAATCTTACCTCCATCACTCCTGGCCTCCTGTTATCTTGACTCCATCACTCTTGGCCTGCTGTAATCTTACCTCCATCACTCCTGGCCTCCTGTAATCTTGACTCCATCACTCTTGGCCTGCTGTAATCTTACCTCCATCACTCCTGGCCTGCTGATATTTTACCTCCATCACTCCTGGCTTGCTGTTTTGCTGTTTTCTTACCTCCATCACTCCTGGCCTCCTGTAATCTTAATTACCTCCATCACTCCTGGCCTGCTGTAATCTTACCTCCATCTTTCCTGGCCTCTTGAAATATTACCTCCATCACTCCTGGCCAGCTGTAATCTTTCCTTCATCACTCCTATCCTGCTGTAATATTGCCTCTATTACTCAAGGCCTGATGTTATTACCTCCATAACTCCTGGCCTCCTGTAATCTTACCTCTGTCACTCCTGGCCAGCTGTAATCTTTCCTTCATCACTCATGGCCTGCTGTAATCTTAACTTCATCACTCCTGGCCTGCTGTTATCTTACCTCCATCACTCCTGGCTTCCTGTAATCTTAACTCCATCACTCCTGGCTTCCTGTAATCTTACCTCCATCACTCATGGCCTTCTGTAATTGTACCTCCATTACTTCTGGCCTGCTGTAATTGTAATTACCTCCATCACTCCTGGCCTGCTGTAATCGTACCTCCATCACTCCTAGCCTGCTGTAATCTTTCCTTCGTCACTCCTGGTCTGCTGTAATCTTACCTACAGGAGGATACTGTATCAGGTGTATAAGATCAACAGCAGATTACCAAGTGTTGAACCAAAGCCTGATACACACTGACACAACAATAAAGGCACAATGAACATACGATGTATCACTAATATTTATATAAAGTCATGCCTTACAGTATTTTATAGGAAAAAAACTAGGTCTTTGGGTCAAGTGGTTGACAGGTGTGCTGTCTGTTGATACTCCTGATTGGGATTGAGAGGGAGGAGGGGGTGTAGGATGGACATGTGTGGGTGTTGTAGCATTGTACATAAATCAGTAAATCGTGTGTGAGGGAGGGTGGACACTTACTGACGACTAACAGGATATGGTGCTACTACACAGATGTAGGTCACCACAGAACATTGGTGGCTTTGGCATAATTAGTTTGCAAATAAGTAGCAGACTAACAAGCTGTTAGTCCTACCCACTGCCTATATTCTGATGTATATACACCAAGGCCTCTTGGTGGTGTTTTTACACATAATGATGTGGTCTATTAGCTCAACGAAATATAAACACCAAGTAGGCTTGCATGCCATCATGGATTTGCATTGGTCTTTTCATCTGTCTAACAGTTTTTTTACTTTTTAAAATTTCTTAATGATAGATGTATTTTTGTTCTGCCCTGCTATAAGTACAGTCTGTAGCTTGCCCTCTCCATCTCTTTCCTTTTCCTTATCATCATTTATACCCCCATCTTGATTTTTTTTTTCCTCCTCCTTCCTTCCCCCCCTTATTCCGATACACCAGGATTGGTTTCACTATGAACCTAGTTACCAGTACATTGACATAAATCCCTGTTTACCCTCAATCCTGGTATCACAATGTGCTGGCTCTCCATCCTCACATTTCTGTTCTGCCCACCGCTCCCGACTAACTAGCAAACGACCAACAGGTGCCCCATTACAGAGTTTATATAGCAGTTTGTCTACCATTTTGTAAATAATCATCATTCACCCACATTAACAATTATAGATATATACGTATCCTAAAGTTGGTAAAGCTTATTTAAATTGATCTTTTTAAAATTTTATAATAAATTAAAAAAATAGTTACAATAACCTAACTGAAATAAAAAAAATCTGATTTTTTTTGAAAGATTTAACTTAATGTAAGGTTTTGTGAGTTTACTAAAGTAACATCTAATAGCAATATAGGTTAGTTAACTTTATTGAATTCAAAGGCAAATAAAATTAGTAAATTTTATAAAATTGATTTGAAAGGAATATTTCAGTTTAGAGAATATTATTAGATTTATCCAAAAGAATTATCCCTCTTTTGTTTAAAATGGTTTCATTAAACATTACATGGTAAAACATTTGTATTGCGCCACCGTATCTAAACTCAGGAAATGACTTGAGTGCCTCTAAAGCGTAGGAGTTGACAGACATGTATATTTAACAAAGAAATTGGAGCATCTGTATATACATGGTCGGGATTATAGACAGTGCTGGATTAGGTAGGATTGTTTAGGAAGTTTTAGAACCAGTGCCAGGGTAACTTGTTAATAGATTCGGCATGCTTTCCCACTAAAGGAATACCACCACTAAGCCAACATCTGTTACTGGAAATATTCCATTATATTGGCATTGCCAAATCCCATCTCGTTGTAAACACTGTTTGTGCTGAGTTGACTGAACTAGTAGGTTTAGACATGCATATGAGACATTTAATCCCTATCTCCTTCATCTTTTCCTCATGTCCCGGTAAAAACTATACATTATCGGCCAGGGAGCCAAACTCCGGTCAAGATTTCACAAAATGCCAATCATCTAAATAAAAAATGGCTTATCTGCTAAGAGTTAGGTATTTAATGGTTATTGGTTAGCGACATAGAAAGCCTCCCAAGCAATATGGACTATATGGATTTAGGTGGTGAACTGGTACCGGCTGTGACTGACCTACTATCCTGTGTATGAACCTAGCACAGGCAGTAAGGCTTGATCTGCTCTATAGGCCACAATCAGTAGCATTAATTAAAGCTAACACTGACGGGTAGGGAGGAAAAATGGTCATGAAGCAGATGGTCAAGTTCCTTCCCCAGCAGTGGGTTAGTGTGGTCAAGTGTGGTTACGATGCTGGGTTAGTGTGGTCAAGTGTGGTTACGATGCTGGGTTAGTGTGGTTAGGATGCTGGGGTAGTGTGGTCAAGTGTGGTTACGATGCTGGGGTAGTGTGGTCAAGTGTGGTTACGATGCTGGGGTAGTGTGGTCAAGTGTGGTTACGATACTGGGGTAGTGTGGTCAAGTGTGGTTATGATGCTGGGGTAGTGTGGTCAAGTGTGGTAAGGATGCTGGGGTAGTGTGGTCAAGTGTGGTTAGGATGCTGGGGTAGTGTGGTCAAGTGTGGTTACGATGCTGGGGTAGTGTGGTCAAGTGTGGTTACGATGGTGGGGTAGTGTGGACAAGTGTGGTTAGGATGCTGGGGTAGTGTGGTCAAATATGATTAGGATGCTAGGGTAGTGTGGTCAAGTGTGGTAAGGATGCTGGGGTAGTGTTGACAAGTGTGGTTACGATGGTGAGGTAGTGTGGTCAAGTGTGGTTAGGATGCTGGGGTAGTTTGGTCAAGTGTGGTTAGGATGCTAGGGTAGTGTGGTCAAGTGTGGTTAGGATGCTGGGGTAGTGTGGTCAAGTGTGAAGCTGATGGTGAGGAAAAAGCAGTGTGGTCAGCAGGGCATACTTGATAGTGGGTTTGGGTGGACAAATTGTTTGGGGGTCAAATAAGTAAAATATGATGTCAACCCAAATTAAAGTTTACAAGCATGTTGTATGCAATTGCCTATCCAAGGGAGGGCTGAGGGAACCTCTCCCTTGTAAACAACCTCCCCCACCCCTAACCCACACATATTAAGAATAAACACTTCCCCACCCCCTTAGTCAGGTTACTATGTGTTTCTCTACAGCTAATACTATCTGCTGGCGTTGATAGAAGATCAGCAGAATGGGTTTTTATGTCACCATCCAGATCGTGGTTCTGTCCACTATAGTCAGGTTATCAGAGTCGGTACCAGAAAACCAGTTTAGTCCTGTACCAAAGTGCTGAGTTAATCACCACAGCCAATCGAAAGGTTTAGTCTGGTACCAAAGTGCTGAGTTAATCACCAGAGCCAATCTAAAGGTTTAGTCCGGTACCAAAGTGCTGAGTTAATCACCACAGCCAATCGAAAGGTGTAGTCCGGTACCAAAGTGCTGAGTTATCACCACAGTCAATCGAAAGGTTTAGTCCGGTACCAAAGTGCTGAGTTAATCACCACAGCCAATCGAAAGGTTTAGTCCGTTACCAAAGTGCTGAGTTAATCACCAGAGCCAATCTAAAGGTTTAGTCCGGTACCAAAGTGCTGAGTTATCACCACAGCCAATTGAAAGGTTTAGTCCGGTACCAAAGTGCTGAGTTAATCACCACAGCCAATCCAAAGGTGAAATGGGTGTGTGGAGCCGAGTTTAATGACTTGTGAAGTTTTATGAAGAAATAACAAGGTGCACTTCAAACACAGTTTATCCATTGTTTTGGTGAATGTAGGTCCTACATGAAATTATACCCAGTGTCGTCTGTGATTAATCAATCGGCGTAAAATATCTATTCAAATGTCAGCCGAATTGATCAATTTAGGCAGGGCCCTGGTTGTCTAATTGTATACTAGGTCCATCTAAAAGCAGAAAAAAACAATGGCCGTGAGCAAGGTTCCAAGTTAAATGACGATTATCCTGCCTTTGTCTTAGTGAAGCGCTGATGGATCCTTATCAAGTAAGGCGTATATCTACAATGGACTCCGGAGTCATCTGGTACGATCTTGTGCTGGGCACACTGGTCCAATTACGATCCTACAGTAGCTTGCCCTGGCTGATCTTTAAAGCACCCCAACTATTATTGCCTATATGGGTGTCGACTTCCTTGGCAGGTAAAAATAACGAGTAATGCCAGAAATGGCTACAAAGACTGACAAGCGATACTACGAGCACCCATATAATGCTCTTATCTCTGTGATGGCTCTATTAAAGACAATGATATAAGGTTTGGCTCTTTGTCTCCAGTTCTGTTTTTAGCCCGTAGATCTGAGTCTGCCGTGGTGGTGGCTAACCTCCTGTCATGCGTGATTACGATACCGGTCTAATCACAGACGAAGAGACTTACAGAACGTGCTGATTCTGTATGTATATTAGTAATGATGTCATACTACTCCTTATAGAACACTGAACTTGGTCTGATGCCGTTTTGTTGGTTACAGTTCGAATACAAGAAAACCTTTTTATAATGCCAACCATTGCCCTGCTCAATTTTGGCATTTTAAAGGGGTTTGGCGATATATCTGAGAAAGATTTTACTTATGTAAGAATTCTATGTCCCAGTCTCTGATTTCTGTTTAATATGAAATATAAACTTTATTTATTTTACCACTATTATGAAACAAGTTTTTACAACTTATACTAATCACTCTTGTTGGCCCGGATGTTAGCGCCTTGGGGGTCTTACTGTGGAAGGAAACCGGGGGAGAACCCGAAAAAAAACCAAGTGGTCGGGCAGGTGACCTCATACCTTTTCACGTCCGATCGGGGAATCGAACCCCGTCCGCCTTGGTGAAAGGCAAGTGCGCTATCAACTGCGCCACCCGACCACCCGATTTCTAGGGTTTAAAAAAAAAAATGAACTCGAAAACGAACTGTCTTTCCTTATTTACCTAGCCTTTTCTGAAGTTAATCTTGGTCTTTGGCAGAATTTTTCAGGACATTTTGTAAATTGTCATGTGTTTTATATTTTTCAGACTGTACAAATAGATTAAAAAATCTGGATGAACTTTTATACATCCAATTTTAATGAAATGATTGAATTTGATTACTCTAACTGATCCCTTTATCATGTCAGAAGTGTCAGGGCCTCAATGTTGAAAGTTGTTTGAGGTTCGTTAGTGCTAATGTACTCGCTGCCCAGATGAGGACGGGTGAACAGGTATCAATACGCTATCTATAGACAGGGTAATCAATCTTCGTAGTTTCTAAAACGCAATTATAAAAAGCAAATTGACGTCAAAACTAAAATATGAATACGGATGAGATTTGGTAGTCTCCGGTCGTACCAGTCGGAAGGTAATACATAAGGGCCGGTATTTAACGCTAGGGCTTGTCGACAACACCAAGTACACTCTCACATCAAACACTGCGCTAGTGTTTTCTCAGGTACAAGTTTCTGACATTCGTATGCTGATATCGGGGTCATTTCTCACATTCTGCCTCTCAGATGTGGACAGATTGCGTCACAGCTTACCTCATTTGTATTCGAAGATATATTTCAAGTTTTAGCCTCCAGGTACAAACGTAATTCACTAATTCACCGAGTAGGAAAAGAAACAGAAGTTACATCATTTCCATGGTAGACATAGTTCAGAGAGATATGTACTAAAACAGCTATTTTGTATCTTCTCTCAAAATGAGATGTTTATATTAAGTTTGAACATTAATGAAAAATAATGATTTGAAAACAAAACACAAAATTATGATTTTGAAGCAAAATGATGTTGAAGGATTTGATAAATTAAAAGCATGTCATACATTTTCGTCTAATATATATACAATAAATTACCTCCATTTTTCGCCGGCTTTTGTCCGACAGATATTAGCATTATAATAGAGTTTTGAACTACAAGGAGAGTTGTAATGAAACAGAAGATTGATCATATCATCATTTTACTGTGTTTGTCGTTGAACTTCAATATACATCTGTTAAATCAGAAAAAACACTATTGATCAGATATTCAATAACATGATTTTCTGCCCCGACATGAATTGGTGTGGTTAAGTTATTGTGTTTAGCTCATTCACCCCTGAAATTGTATAATGAACTATTCTACCCTTTGAATTGGAAGAGTTCAGATGTGTCTTCAGGGTGAAATTTATGGAATAAGTATATACATATATGTGCCTTGATGAGTACAGCATGCTTTACTGTATTTTTGTGACCTTCACCTTTGATCTTGACCTCTGTGACCTTGGTTGATTTTTTGTGTTTAGGTCAGATATGGACTAAGAACTGCAGATACAACTACTGCACAACTTAACATGCTAATGCTTTCTCTGAGTGGGACATGTGGCACGACCTCTGTAACCTTGAATTTTGGCCTTGACCTGTTTCGGTTCAGTATATGATAAAGAGAATCTCAAACTCCATATGATGTTCATGAAAGTTGCTGCTACTTGTTTCATAAAAACTATCTGTAAAATTGAAATAGCATCCATCAGATGTGTGGTTGTTCCTGTACTGTGTTGACTGGATATAAACATTTAATGTTACAGTCATATTGTTGTTATCATTGTTTACAATAGTTTTGTTATTGTTTACAGGAATTGGGAATTAAGGATAACTTTCACAAGAAATCCATCATGGTAGCCATTGATGAACTGTGTGGACGTGAACCAGAACCTAGCAATGTGAGTCCCTGTCCATCAAACATTCCCACCGTTACTTCTATGATAGTGTTTCAGTAGGCTTAGCACTGACTTTGTCCCTATTATAGATGTAAACCTCCAGAAAGTCAAACATTCCCACCATTACTTCTATGATAGTGTTTCAGTAGGCTTAGCACTGACTTTGTCCCTAGCATAGATGTAAACCTCCAGAAAGTCAAACACGGCCGGGATGAGCTCGAGGTTACATGAACTATTTTCGCATCATTTTCTTGGAAAAATGAAGAAGTTAGTTTAACTTTATATTATACAATTTTTTTAACTATCAGCTCCTGTATTGGAAACTAACTTTAACGATAGTTTGATATAGAATACAAATTGAAATATAAAGAAAAATGTAATTACTGTAGTTATTTAAAAAGTCAAAATATAGATAGATAGCATTGGCTGTCTGGTTTATTTGTAATTTTCCCCACAATAGATAGATAGCATTGGCTGTCTGGTTAATTGTAATTTTCCCCACAATAGATAGATAGCATTGGCTGTCTGGTTTATTTGTAATTTTCCCCACAATAGATTTGTAATTTTCCCCACAATAGATTTGTTATTTTCCCCACAATAGATAGATAGCATTGGCTGTCTGGTTTATTTGTAATTTTCCCCACAATAGATAGATAGCATTGGCTGTCTGGTTTATTTGAAGGGCCAGACCGATTGCTCTAATCCTTTCTATCCAGTTAACACTTGTCTTCGGGTTGTAAGTCACCTCTGCTAAGTACAATAAAGAGTGTGGAGTTTATATAAAACTTGAGGTAGGCTAGTTTACCATTGTAAATACATATCAATCTTCCTTTGTATACCCAACATGAGGTTAAGGGAATTCATAAAATGACTTCAAATTTTCTGATAGCGATCAGAATTTGTTGCTGCCTTTGTGTAAACAATCCAGGGGAGTTGTAGATATAAATTAAAAGTACAGAAAGTTTGTTCAATATTGCATGCTCAGTACTATTTGTGATAAAATTGGACAACTTAAAAGGTTTTGTTCATCTGTTTGACAGTTATTTACCTGTTATGTAAATGAATACTGACCACCTGTGGAGATTGAGAAAACTAACATTATGTAATTTTGACATGTAATTATATCCATGTAATTATCATAATTAATTCCTTTTTTTTATCAATTGTAATTCTAAGGGGACACAATATGAATGACTTAATTTTCTCGCCGTTCATTTCCTCCTCCAAGCCATGTTTCACACTTCAGTTCACTTCTTTATCACCATTTAGACTTAATTACCAGAACTGGTACCGGACATAATTAAGGTTACAATAATTAACAAAATTTAATTGGACTTGTCGAAATGTGCTAGGTGAAACGCAAATCGGAAAATGCTTTTGTGGTTCAACAATAAGGGACGATGGTTAGTTCACACGTTTGAAGTTGTGTGTAATTTGTTGGAGTAAAATTGGCCGACAGGTAAACGTGTCACCAGATTCTTTGAAGTTGTTCAATCACACACCCGGCCTAATGGACTAAGGTGTAAGTTAGTCACCTTGTGTTAGCCTGTAGGATTGTGTGTGTATGTAAGGACGGCCAGAACAGGATGTTAGTGCCCCTGATGATCCTAGATAGGGCAAGCTATGTCTCCACTCAGACTGGTAGGGCCAAGGCACTCCACTAATTTGGTTTTCCAAATTTTTGAACCATTCTACAAATCTATCCCTTTTACACTCATCCCCTTCCCCAGCTCATTGAAGGGAATGCTCATGATGTATAAGTTAACGGAAATTTCAAAATATTCATCTATTTAAAATTACTTCAAATATGGCTGTCCAAACTTTCTTTATCTTCTTTGATAAATGATATTAAAATAAATGATGTCCAAGCTTAGGTTTTTCTCCTTTTATAATAATTATTAAAATAGATGATGTTCACGGTTCACATCTTTAACTAGTTGCACACAGAGGGTTTTATAAGATAAAACTTGATTAAATTATTTGTGATCCACATCTTTTACTAGTTGCACACAGAGGGTTTTATAAAATAAAATTTGATTAAATTATTTGTGATTCACATCTTTTACTAGTTGCACACAGAGGGTTTTATAAAATAAAACTTGATTAGATTATTTGTGATTCACATCTTTTACTAGTTGCAAACAGAGGGTTTTATAAAATAAAATAAAATTTGATTATTTGTGATCCACATCTTTTAACTAGTTGTATAAAGAGGGTTTTATGAAATAAAATTTGATTATTTTTGATTCACATCTTTTAACCAGTTGAACACAGAGGGTTATTTTATGAAATAAAACTTGATTTGATTATTTGTGATTCACATCTTGTTGCACATAGAGGGTTATATAAAATAAAATTTGATTAAATTATTTGTGATTTCTTTGGGACTGCTGGGCAAGCCTAGTAAGGAATGTAAAAATTAGTTAGATATACTTCCTGATCCCAGGGAGAAACAAGCGGCATTGACGGCTGTGTTTTTCTCCCACTTACAAATGAGTTAAACTATAGAGGCAGAAATTCAGAAGACGGTTGATGCTGTAACTTTATAAATTACATAAGTATCATATCCCATGCAGTATCCTTTTTTCCTTTCTTTTGAGAAATGTTATGTTTTGAGTATGTCTTTTGAGAAATTTTGTCAAATTTGCTTAAAATTGATATTCAAAAATATTCAAGTTTTAGTAAAAAGTTAAATGAAATCATAAGCACTATGAATGCATTTACTGCGCAGTAGCATTTTCAGCCTTATTCAGCTCTGTTGTATGGTATTGTGACTTTTTAACTCAAGTGTCACAAAACTGGCATTGTTAATTTATAACTGTTTACTTCCTGTAAAATTTAATTTATGGAAAACAAGTTATATGTTTATTAGAATTTGATAGCTGTTGAGACGTCACTGGTAAGGTGACCAGATGTAACGCCCGTGGCAGTATAGGACTGTTACGTGTTCACCTTGTTATAGGGAAAGTGGAACATTTATCAATAATTTCTAAATTTGAGTGTCATCAGATATTTTAAAAGGCAATTTAAGTATCAAGTGATTATAAGATTTTCACTACTATTATACTTAACGTGTTCTTCTCCCGTCTTAGCCTAGTCAGCGTATTGATAATTTGATAGTTTTCTAAATTTAGATGCACATGAATATTGTAAAGATATTTTCATGATCCATTCAATAGGAATATTGAAATACATTATATTTAAAAATGACACATCATCATGTTTAATGGCCCGTAGTCTAGCCAGGTAGTTGGTGAATTATGAGCTCCTCCAGGTTGATGTGGTGAATTATGAGCTCCAGGTTGATGTGCATTCTACCTGTATAAAATGCACATAGGCGCAGTATTTCACACAGGTGTATAATTTACCTGGTTTAGTGGCATATATCACTGAGTTGGATCCCAGGTGTGTCCCATCTCTTTACTAACGAGTGACCGATTTATTCAGGTTAGTTTCAAGTTAATCTGAGGTTATAAAATGAGTTTGTTGAACTTAATTTAATGTTTTTATATATTTGATACATTCTCTGAAATATATTTTACCCCTTCAAATGACTTTAACCTATTCGATCCACTAACTAGATATATATATTAAAGCACTGTTTGTAGTGGGTGTGATCAAAGAGGTTGTGTCCGAGTATAGTGGTAGTCTGGGTGTGAATATACAGATGTTTGGGTATATAGAGGCTGTGCATATAGAAGTGTATATAGAGGTTGTTTGAGTATAGAGGTTGTTTGTGTATAGAGGTTGTTTGAGGATAGGGGTTGTGTATAGAGGTTGTTTGAGTATAGAGGTTATTTGAGTATATAGGTTGTTTGAGTATAGAGGTTATCGGAGTATAGAGGTTGTTTGAGTATAGAGGTTGTCTGAGTATAAAGGTTGTCTGAGTATAGGTGTGTATAGAGGTTGTTTGAGTATAGAGGTTGTCTGAGTATAGGTGTGTATAGAGGTTGTTTGAGTATAGATGTGTATATAGAAATTGTTTGAGTATAGAGGTTATCTGAGTATAGACGTTGTGTATAGAGGTTGTTTGAGTATAGAGGTTGTCTTAGTATAGAGGTTATTTGAGTATAGAGGTTGTCTGAGTATAGGTGTGTATAGAGGTTGTTTGAGTATAGAGGTTGTCTGAGTATAGGTGTGTATAGAGGTTGTTTGAGTATAGATTTGTATATAGAGGGTGTTTGAGTATAGAGACAGTCTGAGTATAGAGACAGTCTGAGTATAGATGTGTATATAGAGGTTGATTGAGTATATAGGTTGTCTGAGTGAAGAGGAAGTCTGAGTATAGAGGTGTGTATAGATGTTGCTAGGTACAGAGGCTGTGTGTGAGTATAGAGGAAGTCTGGGTGTGAGTATACAGATGTTTGAGTATGTAGAGGCTGTTAGTATAAAGGTTATATAGAGGTTTTCTGGGTACAGAGGTATTCTGAGTATAGAGGTTATCTGAGTATAGAGGTGTGTATAGAGGTTATCTGAGTATATTGATTGTCTGAATATAGAGGTTGTGTGTGAGTATAGAGGCAGTCTGAGTATAGAGGTTGTGTGTGAGTATAGAGGAAGTCTGAGTATATAGGTTGTGTGTGAGTATAGAGGCAGTCTGAGGATAGAGGGTGTGTGTGAGTATAGAGGAAGTCTGAGTATATAGGTTGTGTGTGAGTATAGAGGCAGTCTGAGCATAGAGGTTGTGTGTGTGTATAGAGGAAGTCTGAGTATAGAGGTTGTGTGTGAGTATATAGGCAGTCTGAGTGTACAGGTTGTGTGTGAGTGTAGAGGCAGTCTGAGTGTACAGGTTGTGTGTGAGTATAGAGGCAATCTGAGTGTACAGGTTGTGTGTGAGTATAGCGGAAGTCTGAGTATAGAGGTTGTGTGTGAGTATAGAGGAAGTCTGAGTGTACAGGTTGTGTGTGAGTATAGAGGAAGTCTGAGTATATAGGTTGTGTGTGAGTATAGAGGCAGTCTGAGTGTAGAGGTTGTGTGTGAGTATAGAGGCAGTCTGAGTGTACAGGGTGTGTGTGAGTATAGAGGCAGTCTGAGTATAGAGGTTGTGTGGGAGTATAGAGGCAGTCTGAGTGTACAGGTTGGGTGTGAGTATAGAGGCAATCTGAGGGTACAGGTTGTGTGTGAGTATAGAGGAAGTCTGAGTATATAGGTTGTGTGTGAGTATAGAGGCAGTCTGAGTGTACAGGTTGGGTGTGAGTATAGAGGCAATCTGAGGGTACAGGTTGTGTGTGAGTATAGAGGCAGTGTGAGTGTACAGGTTGTGTGTGAGTATAGAGGAAGTCTGGGTATATAGGTTGTGTGTGAGTATAGAGGCAGTCTGAGTGTAGAGGTTGTGTGTGAGTATAGAGGCAGTCTGAGTGTACAGGTTTTGTGTTAGTATTATCCCTGTCAGTGAGTAGAGTGTATGCCCTGCCTGAGCTGTCAGGGACTATAGAGTATTCCTGGGCTGATAATGATCCAACTCTTGGGTCCCTGCCAAGTCTGTTATGTTGGAAAGTAGGCTAAGCTTTGGTTGGCTGCCTGCCTGCCTGGCTGGCTGGTTGGACTGACACACTTACTCACAGAGGCAGAACCAAGCTGACAGCTAGCATACCTACCTGGCCCTGTGTATGGCTCTATCAGTAAAGCCACAGAGCTTGCAGGCCCACAGTCTTTCTCCAGCTACACCACTACACATGCTCTACTACCCTTACAGCCCCAGTGTAGTAACATGCTATAACAACTTCTTGGGATCTATTTCATTCCACACCGGATTTTAAGTTATTTTGTGAACAGTTTTGGATTTTCTTTAGTGATAAAGGAGTATATGATACACAGTGTGAGGATATTCTGTCCTAATATTCAGCGTGCTATATGACTCCAGGATGGAATAGTGTCTGTGAATTTTTCCACTGACCTACATTTGGTGTGTAAGATCTGAGACTGGAGGAGGGCAGGCAGTAACCTACTACTACCTGTGGTTATTTATGGGGAGTCTCTGAAAATGTACGAATTCCCATCTTCTTCACAATGCCCTTGTACATCAAATGAATTTTCTCAACTATGTGATTTTTATCCCCAGGGACCCGTTTATCCCTCCGACCCCATGGAAGGTAAGTTTTAAACTTTTCTACTTTTTCATCAAACTTACATCAGAAACTACATCTTTATTCCTTGTTACAGTGATTTTATTTCACTTTATAAAACTTAAATGTTATCTGGAAGACATTTTAGAAATTGTAATTTCTACATTTTCTCATTTAAAAAGTTCTGTATAATATAAGGAAACCCTAATTTCATTTCAATCTAATTATTAATGTGTATAAATACAATTGTACTTAAGATAATGTTTCATAAAGTTGTACTTTTTTCGGCAATGATTCTAAAACTCTAACTATCTCTTGGATGAGTTATTTTCATGTAAATGTTCTGAAACAACTCAGGATTTATTTTTTTCTAATTATAATTTGATAATATTTCTTTGTTTAGCCGCGAGCTGCGGAGCATCGTCAGAACATCGCTTTGCGGAATATAGCTTCTCATCAATGCAAAGATGTCATCTTTGCGACAAGTTTCTCTATGGACTTGTGCGCCAGGGACTCCAATGCCGGGGTACGTATTCAAGCTTATTTTAACATTCTAGTGCAGGTTAATATTTGAAATTTGTGTCTCAAAAAAATTCTCTCTTTCGAAAACTGTTTCAAGAATTTACATTCAACTATGTATGCTTTTAACAAGTGTATTATGTTTGTTGAAACCATTTCTCAACCTTAGCAAAAACTATTCAGAGTTTAAATATATCCAAAAAGTGTATTTATAGAACCTTTTGTGGTATAAATGATGAAAGCTTTTCCGTTATTACATTTAGGTGTGTTTGATAACTGTTTATTACATGCATAGTCTTTTAATAAAAAACAACTTTCTTTTATTCAGAGTGTGGCATGTGTTCCCACCGATACTGCTCCTCATCGAGAACATCAGAATGCAACGTGCCAAAGATAGATCGCTTGAGACGACCCAGCTTCACACAAAGTAAGATTTCTTATCCACAAGCTTGCTGGCGGTATTAACCGGCTGTATGGGCTAAGGGCAAATAACTCTGTTTTCAAAGACTGTATTAGTCATGCATATATAGAAAAGCCGACTTAGCAGAAACTAGGTCAGTTATAAATCTTAGAATCGTATTTGCTTTCATGAACACATTAAACATTGTAGATGGACACATGGTTTCAGGAGTACACTCCCAGTTTATATAAAAATCGAAACAATTTTATTGCACTCATGAACAGGAGAATATATAGAAAGTGGGTTTTTTCTCTCTTTAAAAAAATAAAAGCTTTTTTGAACTTAAAGAATAAAGCTTTTACTGAAAGTGTTTGATTAGAGTAGGATGGGAGTTTGTTGGACCAATTAAATCCATCTTATGGTCTCGATTTGATCATTTTTAAGTTTGAAAAAAAATGGTTCAGATTATTATACCATATATATCAATCATCAATAAATAATTTTAAGAACAGTAGTTAACTAATTAAAGAGAAATTTCTATTTATTTCTTGGATGTAGATAATTACTTTTAAAAATTAGCCGAAAATAAAGATTGTTATAAAAAGTTAATCTAAGTCTGTGACTAATTTCTATTAATATCGCACCTCTTTCTTCCAGATTCATCATTTGGGGCAGAATTAGGGGAGGAAGTCAGCAAGTGCCATTTAGAGGCGCCGTGGATTATTGTCAAGTGTACGGAGGTGATTGAGAAGTGGTGTGTTGATCATAGTAAGTATACCATTACAACATGTCCTAGTGATTTAACACAATGTCTGCTCTAGTGATTTAACACAATGTCTGCTCTAGTGATTTAACACAATGTCTGCTCATCTACTGTGTTTACATCCTGTTCCTACAAACGTTTAAATCGCCAGAGTTTTCAATTAAATCACTTCTCACTGATATATGCACCCGTCGTCTTTACATTTATTTAAACAAAAAATATGAATGATTGTAACTCACAAGCACTTTAATATGGGTGATAGATCAATATGTGATTGAAATTTACATAAAATCTTAATTGAATTAATTTCCTTTTTCAGAATCAGAAGCACTTAGTGTTTATAGGATCTTTGCTAAGACTGAAGAAATCAACGAAATCAAGGCAGAATTAAATCTCGGTAAGAACCACTCAGCTTTAATGGTGTTTTCATATCAAAAAAAGACTAATGTTTTTGTGGGAAGCTCTTTGTAATTATGGCAGTTAGTGAATTCAATGGAAAGTTTGTCAACAACATATCAAACATTTTCTAAATTTGATGGAATTAAATCAACAATGTACACTGTTCAGACAGTTTACCAAAAACTGTCACAACTGTTTTCTTTGAGACATTGATGTAGCTACGTGTTATACATAACACAAAATAGTTTGACACAATTTAATTTAATGAAATGTTTATTTCCACAGTGAATGATCCTACACAAGTAAATCTGGCTCCGTTTAATGTACATTGTGTGGCTGGTGCTTTGAAAAAGTACCTTCGTGAACTTCCAAATCCAGTCATCCCTGTTGACATGTACGATGCCGTCATGGCCGTTGCACAGCAGCGTGAACACGGATCATCAGACATTACCAAGAGTTTGGTCGAGTTGATCACAGCTCTTCCCGGTCCTCATCAGTCGACACTGCGCTTCCTCATGGCGCACTTTATCCGGTTATGGAAGATTCAGCATGAGTCGGAGGTGGACGACGGACTCGACAAACTGTCCCACGTATTCTGTCACATACTGCTTCGCCCGCCCTGGGAGAAAATCATGTAAGTATGGCAGGGGGATGTAATCATTGTCGTCACAATGACGGCTGATCAATATTATTGTATAACAAACACAAAATGTTTTGTTTAAGACAAAATGGTTTTTAGATGAGGAGTGGGTTGATGTCCCTGGGGACCTAAACGGAGCGTAAAGGAGTAGAAATGAACAAATACAAGAAGTGGATTGCTACGTTTGAAACATTGTGTGCTGATAGATGGCAGATTTCATTTCTAGTGTCACCCCGGGGGCTAATTGCGTCAGATTTCTAAAAATAGAATTAAAGATTTGAGTGAATATTGTTGTTGGAATAAGGTAAAATTGGCTTCCTTTTTTCGTTTCTTGTGTAACCTCAAGTGTCTGAATACAAAAGAAAATTGAACTTGATCTTACTAAACTACCTGGTATATGTTCTGTTTATTAAAATTTTCCAACTGACCTTATATACAACAGTATCTTTATTTGTATTATCTAGACAGACCTCAGCCCCCTCACATATCTAATCCTGGACTTCGGTCCCACAGTTATCTTACAGACTACTGGTAACAAGTAATCAATATTTGTTGTGTCAGTCTGTGGGGCATTTAGCCTGCTTTAGACCGAATTGTGTGATGGTTGGTCAACATTCAGAAGTTCACAGTCAGACAATGATTGGATGATAATAACTGATGAATGGAGTACAGAAAATAATGCAGTTTCAATTATTTTTGACGAGGAAGCAGGATATTTTCATAACTTATGATAGAAACAATGCCTTCCTGATGGGATTCCGAGGACCCCTAGGGGTGGGCAGTGTACAGACAAAGAACAGCCTAGATTTGTTATAACTTGTGTTCGTACCTGATAGATTTCAGATTGTTGTTTCCTGCCTGTTGTTTCAATGATCTAAGTCAACTGACTTGTTTAAGCTTTCATTATAAGACAATAGACATCAGGAAGTTGAGTGCTAGTAGAGTTTAAACACCTCAGATCTAGAACAGATGGCATCTGGGATGTCTCCTGGTGTAAGCTGAGTTTTCCAACACATCTCCATGGTGATGTAAATGAGAATTGGATATTGATTTGGGGATGTAAAAATCCTCAGCCTGTCTGCAACTCAATGCCATGTATGTAATCTTGTCAAGACAGACTTGCACTGATGTGGGAGTGTCAGACTTACACTGATGAAGGTGTGTCAGAATTACCAATGTAGATTTGTTAGAATTACACTGATCTGGGCGTGTCAGGCTTACACTGATTTCAATTTATTGTCAATAACAATTATTTTGTAAATTAGACAAGATCAATATTGTTAGAAAGTTACACATAGTGTCATGATGATGTAAACTTATAATTCAAATGTTTATCATTTTAGTGAGATTGTGGACAACACCAAGTACCACATAGACATTTTTGAGGAGCTTCTAAAGAACGGTAGTTGGGGGGAGGCGCCTCCTCCTTCACCGCCTACCAGGCCGCCCCGCCCACAGTCTCCTATCATTTCCTCCGAACATTTGTCCGTCATGTCTGCTGAAGAGAGACTAAAGGAAGCGGAGTGGTATTGGGGCAATCTTTCCCGTGAGGAAGTAAATGAACTATTAAGAGACAAACCTGATGGCACGTTTCTGGTGCGTGATTCAGCTACACAAGGCGATTACACGTTGACAATACGGAAAGGTGGTACTAACAAACTCATCAAAATATACCACAGTTCTGAAGGCAAGTTTGGCTTTGTGGAACCATTAACTTTTAATTCTGTTGTGGATCTTATACAACACTACAGTAACATTTCCCTGTCCATCTACAACCGCACGCTCGACACCAAGCTCCTCTACCCAGTGTCCAAAAACAAGGCAGCGGTAAGTCATCCTGTGTTTACGTTCTGAAGTTGTCTCCGTTCCTTGGTCAGAGGCGCTAGCCTCTGGTTCTCAGTCGGAGGCGCTAGCCATGTGGATTATATGCCAGTCAAGAATTATTTTTCTCTGAAACGGATTGATCTTTTTGTGAAGCTTTTCTTTATAAATCTAGGCAAGGCAAGAGGACTGTTACTTTTAGATATTTGAAGTCTCCTGCTATTTTCAAATTAACTTGTTTTGCAGAAGTGACTTTAAGACATTTCTAAAATCGTTTCTGTTTGAATTAAGAAATTAATAAGATTGACTTTTTGTTTTTTAGGAGTTAGATACTGACAGCCTGAAGGAAGAGTGTAAGAAACTACAGAGAATCAACGCTGAGTACTTAACAAAGATGCACGAATACGACACGCACTACGAGGAACACTCGAAGCTCTCTCAGGAACTCCAGCTCAAACATCAGGCTCTGGATGCCTTCAAGGAAACCGTGGCGGTGTTCGAGGAGCAGATGGAACTCCACCGGAAACATCAGAGAGATGTATCGCTCCACGACATTCAAAAGTAAATATTGTGGCTTACACATTCAAAGTTGCGGAAAATGTAGAACTTTTTGGTCAACCTTCTAATGTTAGTAAGGACAGGACTTTGCAGAAGAATGCTCTTGTTTATTGTCAATAGACAAATTGTCTTTAATTTTTTTCATGGCATTGTTAATATAAACTTAAAAAGCGAAACTACTAAGTTGGTCCTATTACCAGCAGAGTTTAAAGCATCCTTGATAGAAAAGGTCAATCTGATCTACACATTGTGCTGGTGCCTATTGCTTGAGAGCCTTTATGAGAGGCTTCATTTCCTTTACCCTGTAAGCTGTGAAAAGACCATATTCATTTAACTAATATTTTCTCTATTTTCATTACAGATTACACGAAAACTATGAGCTGTTGAAGAGTAGGTGTCAAAGTATTCATGAAAGTAAGGAGAAGTTGGAAACGGAAATTAACCGAAAAACCACCTTGAATAGAACTCTTATAAGTGACATGAACAGTTTACGACCAGAAATCAAGAGACTTCATAAACAGCGAGAGCAGGTGAAAAAATTCCTTCTGGACCAGGGAGAACAGCCAGATTCCATAGACGCCATTCTGCTGGAGAATGACAGGTAAATAGTGTGAACGTTAGGTATAGAGTAGGAAGATTGACAGGTAGAAAGGAGGTGAAACCTTGCTAGTTTAGTGTCATAATCAATTCAGGGTTCTAGCACGGTATCTATAATAAGCATGTGAAAAAAAAATCAGTCTACAGGTAAATGTGTACAGGTAAACACCAAAACAGTCCCAGCCAAGATTATACGGGTTTCTTGCCTCAACAGCATTTGTATTGTTATTCAAGTTTATTTGCATTTATGTAAATGAGTGAACATGAATGCTCAAAGGACACAGTCTCTGCTGCAAGTTATCCATCAAATTTATAAAAGAGCGAGATATTTTTAAATACTTAAAAGTTTAATATGTAAAATTTGTCTTTTGCAGGGACCCTTTGTTACATGAGAAAAATTGGTTTGTGAACTGTGTCCGGGAACAAGCGGAGCGTCTCCTCGCAGGAACGAAAGACGGAACATTCCTGATTCGGCCGAAGGATCATGTCCATGTCTTATCAATCATGTAGGTAGCTTTTCCTCCCAATGTGAAAACATTGATCAGTATCTGAATTTAGATGGTACCAGAAAAAAAATTGTGAATAAAAAAATATCTTTGTGAGTTTCAGGATTCTTGAGTGATCAATACAGAAAATCAATTGGTTAAGATTTAATTAATAAAAAGGTATTAAAAAGGGATATCGTGAATTGAAAAATAGCTATTATCTAGGATTGTCAGAGATTTGGAAAAAGATACTCACTGTTTTAAAAAGAAATAAAATGAGATTCCTTTTCAATTTCAGGTGCAATGGAAAAGTGGGTCACTGTATCATTGGTAACAATGAAGGGCGCTTCGGCTTTTCTGAAGGGTTTTACAAGTTTGATGATGTGAAGGACTTGGTGTTACACTACCACAGAGAATCTCTAAAGGAACACAACGGAGAATTGGACACCAAACTCATTTACCCTGTACACTGTCAAACGACTGGTGCTCAAGGTCAGGCCCCCTCAGATATATACCTCAAAATGCGACCAACGACGTCTTAGTGTATGTTTACAAATGCAGACTATCGACAGTATTCAAGATAACTGTGATTCCTCTCGTCAGTACTGTTCCGTAGAGTGTGACAGAGTTTACGGCATAATCCTGTGTTAGGTGGAAGCAGACAACACGGTAACCGTGGTGATGATGACACGACCACCATAAAAAAACGTGCTATATCTCTCGTCAAGGAGATTTTACAGTAACTGCTGATAACCTATATAGTAATATAAGTACTAGTTTTTATGTGCTACCCACTAGAAAACGTCTTTCAAATCTGGTGCACAATTGGTCATATGACCATGGACGCTTTGTTTCATTGGATCAAGTCTACAAGACCTTTGAAGAGTCAAACTGTCTTTTCATTGGTCAAAAAAATTATATATATTTTATGTTTATTGTCAGATGTGTGAACAAATTGAGGCATGTGTAACACCATGTGAGTGATTTACCAAAGGATACGAAAAATGGCAGACTGGAATGGACGTCGATTTAACTGTGATTGTTACACACTAAGTGCTATACATAGAAACTGGAACACATGTTACGGTCAATTTCTTTCTGATATTTTTTTGCAGAGGAAAAAGATTCATTGGAAAATTGATCATGATAAATCATTATTTGAACGAGTAGAATATGTGGATGTGTTTTGTGAAAGAGTGTTTTTTGAAAACTAGGTTACGAGTATGAATAGTTATAGCTAGGTTTTCTAGAGTCACTGATTGTCAGTGAGGCATTGTTTTTTGTTGCTGATGTGCATTGTACTGCAATCAAATTGTTATTGTGACTGAGCATGAAAAGGATTTAAATGGCATAAGTGTGCATTATCACCGTCAAACTACAAGTTTGACTTTGCAGGAATCTGCAGGACTCGCAGACTATGCGTTGACTTATAATTTAGACTTGTGTTCGGTTCTGTAAATACTTTGCTCTGGTCGATCGATAAATACTGTACTCTTATCAGTCAGTAAAATTATGTGCTCTGATTGGTTAGTAAAATACTGTAATCTGATTGGTCGCTGCTGAAAGGCAAACGAGAGTGAGCGAGAGTGAGACATAGAACAACCAAATTATCATTCAACTTCATCTTCCCGTCATTCTGTCTACTTGTATTGGAAAACATTGAGGTAGATGATGTAATTCAGACTCCCGTCATTCTGTCTACTTGTATTGGAAAACATTGAGGTAGATGATGTAATTCAGACTCCCGTCATTCTGTCTACTTGTATTGGAAAACATTGAGGTAGATGATGTAGTTCAGACTGGTGCTATATATATTAGTCATTTTTTGTCATTTTACTGCGGCACCAAACATGGTTGATGTCAGTAAAGCCGTCTTTCTCTGTAGGTAAAACAAACACAGTGCTCTTCCCCAAATATAATCCCTACATAAATCCTGATTCTAGTGAAACATTACTAAAAGGATAGTGCTATGTAGCGGTACATGATAAAGAGACCTAAGGTGCTGGGGTAGATTTCTGTACACCAGCGCTCCGGGCACTGTCTTCACTCAGCCATGCAGAGAAAGATAGCTTCTCTCATTGTTCTGTGCCTAATTTTCTGCTCTCTCTAATTTCTCACCTGTATTACTCCAGCATTTCTTGAAGTGCACTTAGCTATAAACTTGAAAGGACATGAGTATTCAGCATACAAAGCATACTGCTCGTACTGTCAGCATTATATTAGCCAATTTTAAATTCTGATATCTATATTTGTATTATGTATGAGATAGTCTAACCTTTCAAATGTTCAAATAGTGCCCCCGGACCTTTCACAGGTTAAAATTTCAAAAGATAATTTTCACACATGTTCATGAAATATTGACTTATTAAAATATTACAGGTGTGTCTTCCTGATATAGTATATAATTATGAATACTTAAAAGCATGTTTACGACATTTACAGGGCAAATATTATTTATGTGTATAATTTTGACGTATTGTGCGACTATGAGAACCATCACATGGCTTTCATTAAAATGATATTTTTGACGAAAGATTAATTCTATATTTTGTGAATCTCCCTCGAGCTATCTAAATAAAATGGCTTTATATTGTAGCAGTTTAAAAAAAAAAGATAGTTGAATGAGAAAACACTACATTCCAACTGAAATGTTTAACACTTGTACTCTGAATTCATCAGGGGCAGTACTACCAAAGTAACCTTCGCTTGTTTGCTGAAATCATTGCTATATTTTACTGAGAAAAGAGGGCTATACATATGATTGTCGGGCTATACATATGATTGTTGGGCTATACATATGATTGTCGGGCTATACATATGATTGTTGGGCTATACATATGATTGTCGGGCTATACATATGATTGTTGGGCTATACATATGATTGTCGGGCTATACATATGATTGTTGGGCTATACATATGATTGTCGAGCTATACATATGATTGTTGGGCTATACATATGATTGTCGGGCTATGATAGTTGGGCTATACATATGATTGTCGGGCTATACATATGATTGTCGGGCTATACATATGATAGTTGGGCTATACATATGATTGTTGGGCTATACATATGATTGTCGGGCTATGATAGTTGGGCTATACATATGATTGTCGGGCTATACATATGATTGTCGGGCTATACATATGATTGTTGGGCTATACATATGATTGTTGGGCTATACAAATGATTGTTTGTTATGTACAAGATTGCTTTCTGTGTTAACAGTCAGTTTCTGATTTAGGACGGAAACATAACCACCAGCTTTTGATTGTTATAGCGGAAACGTTGCGTACAAGTCAACTTGTGACTTTTGGGATGAAGTGTACCTGCAGGCTTCTGACAGTGTAACTATGTATGATTTGAATGTGTTATGATGGAAACATCGGATACCACTTTGTTCTGTGACCTATTGTTTCCTTAACTTACATTTTTATTGACTTCATCGTATGTCTGAGGTATGTTGTGCCTAGCAGACCGATCAGTTCATATCTTACACAAATCCTACAAATAAAATCATCAATTTTACTTCTATAGTTTTGTTATATTTGTACTTCATTTTCTTATTTAAGTTATAATACATTAAAATCTCTGCTTTCTGAGACTAAATGAAAATTAACAAAATGTATTTCTGGTAACCCTTCCTTTTAGGAAGTCTTTGTTATATAGCAAGTCTTATTAGTAACTTTTCTAGGATTAAATAAAAAAAAAAATCTGAAAAGCACCTAATGCAACTTTACAATTTTTTTTGGTGATTTTTAATCTAGATTTGAACTGTCAAATTATTCTCTTTGTACAATTTATGTGAAAAATTAATTGAAATTAGAAAATTTGGTCTGGCTAACCTCTTAGCCTACATAAGTTTGTTACCAGAAATACATAAACGTAAGCCTCAGAGGCGTGGAAGAAATATATCAAAATATTTGATTCCATGCCAGATTGCTGCTCTGGAAATCGCTAGAACCTGAAGCAAGAATATTAACATATCAAACTCCAATGTTATGAAAAGTGGCAATAAGAGGAACTATATCGCAGTAAAAACTTCCTGATCAGAACATCAATCTCAGAATTCCCTTCAGGGCTGGTGGAGTCGGACACTTGTCAGGGCTGGTGGAGTCGGACACTTGTCGGGGCTGGTGGAGTCGGACACTTTTCAGGGCTGGTGGAGTCGGCCACTTGTCGGGGATGGTGGAGTCTGCCACTTGTCGGGGCTGGTGGAGTCAGACACTTGTCAGGGCTGGTGGAGTCAGACAGTTGTCAGGGCTGGTGGAGTAGGACACTTGTCGGGCTGGTGGATCAGACGCTCGTCGGGGCGGCTGGTGGATCAGACACTCGTTGGGGCTGGTGGATCAGACACTCGGCGGGGCTGGTGGAGTCGGACACTTGTCGGGGCTGGTGGAGTCGGACACTTGTCGGGCTGGTGGATCAGACACTCGTCGGGGCGGCTGGTGGATCAGACACTCGTCGGGGCTGGTGGCTCAGACA